>NC_031993.1:1605540-1699453 GCF_001879085.1 Nicotiana attenuata
ATTTCGTAACAACACTTCCATATGCTAGAGATCGAGTAGTTGAATGTTACTTTTGGGCGTTAGGAGTTTATTTTGAGCCTCAATACTCTCAAGCCCGCGTCATGCTCGTTAAGACCATATCAATGATTTCTATTGTCGATGACACCTTTGATGCTTACGGTACAGTTAAAGAACTTGAGGCATACACAGATGCCATACAAAGGTATGAACTTCATCAATTCACTTATTATGATATTCCTTGATAGTGAATGTTGTCGTGAAAGATTAAGACAAATTTCTACTCATTATAGTTGTGCTCTTTCAAAATTCTTGAATTCACCTTAATTTTGTCATCCTGCAGATGGGATATCAACGAAATTGATCGGCTTCCTGATTACATGAAAATCAGTTATAAAGCTATTCTAGATCTTTACAAGGATTATGAAAAGGAACTGTCTAGTGCTGGAAGATCTCATATTGTCTGCCATGCAATTGAAAGAGTATGTTTGAGCACCTTAACTATCGAAATATGTTTTTTCCTTAGTCCATTTCTCACTTTGTTTTACCTTGTGTACGTCTTTTAGTGATCACAAACTTGATACAATTCAATCTAAACTTTCTAACACTTGAACATATATATATATTTTGTATTCACAGATGAAAGAAGTAGTAAGAAATTATAATGTCGAGTCAACATGGTTTATTGAAGGATATAAGCCACCCGTTTCTGAATACCTAAGCAATGCACTGGCAACTACTACATATTACTACCTTGCGACAACATCGTATTTGGGTATGAAGTCTGTTGCGGAGCAGGATTTTGAGTGGTTGTCAAAGAACCCTAAAATTCTTGAAGCTAGTGTGATTATATGCCGAGTAATTGATGACACTGCAACGTACGAGGTATGAGTTGTATCTCACGATTTTATATCAATATATGAGATTTGGACAAACTTTATGTTTTGCAATGTTAATTGAGGCATATAAGAGCTAACCCTTAATCTATCTGCCTTTACAGGTTGAGAAAAGCAGGGGACAAATTGCAACAGGTATTGAGTGTTGCATGAGAGATTATGGTGTATCAACTAAAGAGGCAATGGATAAATTCCAAAAAATGGCTGAGACAGCATGGAAGGATCTTAATGAAGGACTTCTTAGGCCAACTCCTGTATCTGCAGAGTTTTTAACTCCTATTCTCAATCTTGCTCGTATTGTTGAGGTTACATATATACACAACCTAGATGGATATACTCATCCGGAGAAAGTCTTAAAACCTCACATTATTGACCTACTTGTGGAATCCATTCAAATTTGAGCTGCCAATTGTTGCTCTTCATAAGGAAACTTCATTCTTCTTTGTTAAGAAAGTAGTTACATATTTGTTTATTTTAATTCTATTGTATAATTAAGTTGTTAGGGAGCTGCTTTCGCGGTTGTGCAGTACACTTCCTAACTAGGACCTCCTTAATTAATATCCTTGTAAGAAATAATCTACAAGTGTTATGAATTCACTTGCATTATTGAGAAATCTTGTTATATAACAGTAAGTTAAGTTATGTAGCTTGTTATGGGAGTCTTACTTATCTTATAAATTGTCCCTTATGACTTATTTTTCAGTGTAATTTGAGCCTTTTCCTCGTCCTTGCTTTAGTGTTCTATTATCATAATTGATCTCACAAATATTGGCCGTTGGCACTTTTGTTTTTCCTTGTACCGCATGAGTATTTAAATCCAAAATATATATTTAAAGGTTAAGAAAGCATTGACATATTGAATCAACACTATTGCTATGTTATGTACTATGCGTTGACTTACAATAACTATTTTGGTATTTATGTTATCCTGTGAATACTATCACTGATTTTCGTTTTGAAAATAAACCACTAGCCCATTTTAAGTACTCTTTTAATTCCGTGTTAGCCTGCGGGAATGAAGCTAAGGGACCTGCAGGAGGTCGAAGAGCCATTGTGCACAAGGAATAAAATCTTATTTTTTTCGCTGCTTTTTTTATCTTTGGTTGAGGTCCGCAAGAAAGTGATTACTATTAATTAAGGCTTGTGGCTTTCTTCTGTCCTTGCTCAAATATTTTGCCTTCCTTCCTTCTAACATTATATATACAGAGAGAGGAATCGACATAATAAATTAAAGTAGGAAAATTAACTGAAAAAGTGCGAGAAATATTTTTAAAGTGCTTTTTTGAAATTTCGTTATCTTTTTTAAATAGAAAGTGGAATCACTAGTTAAAAAAGAATTTTTCTTTCGGGAGTTGACAACATCAAAACAAAAAGAGAATTGGCGGGCTAAAGTTATTCTGATTGCCATATCTTTTTTGAACTGAATACCTTCCTATGTGCAAAGGAGAACAATGTAACTTCTATTTGTCTAAGCATGAGAATAAATTCGCGTGTTTTCAACGTTAGTTTTCTCCATCGGTCTCAGCCTTGTAAAAGAAACTCTTTCTTGCAGACTAATATTAAAAAGGGATTAAAATTACTGAAGGCCATTCAAGTAATGTTCAATTTCACAAAAGTCACTTATTTAATTTTTGTTATTTCAAAATCATTAATCTTTATTATTATCACTTAAAAGTCATTCTGGTGAAAAACCTAAAAAATTCGTACAAGAAATTTGGCATGACCTAAAATTGAACTAGAAAATCTAAAAATACATGTCACGTCAGCTTAAGATGGACCATACCTAATTTAGACACATTTCCTCTTTAATTTGTTTTGACCCACATTAGCTTAAAGTTCTTTCCTTGCTTGTTACATAATGACCTTAATGTAAAGTTATCAACGGGAGGGTCGGGCCCAACCCCTCCTCTTAAGGGTGAGCCCTACCGGTCCTAGTTCTAGGCTAAATCAAACTGCTTTTAATGGGCCGCGTCAAGAGCCAATTCTAATGACCCGATAGTCATCTAATTTCGCATTTTGAAGCCTTAAAAACTTCATTTTAGTCCGCCTCGATTTGCATGCACAGTCCGGATGTGTTTCCGGAAAGCCTTTATTAAAAACTGAAAAAATATGTAAATCTAGCCCGACAGGTTCGTCAGTTGAGATCGAAGAGTTATCCTTCAGTTCAAGTGTAATGGAGAGGTCAGCCCGTCGAGGCAGCTACTTGGGAGTCCGGATCGGACATGCGGAGCAGATATCCCCACATTTTCACTCGTCCAGTTACTTTTCTTACTCCAGTCGAGGACGAACGGTTGTTTTAGGGGTGAATAATGTGATGACCCGATAAGTCATCTTATGTTTTAAAACCTAATTCCGTGTTACGAGCGGATGAGGACGACCTCAATGGACCGACCCAACGGCTAACGACGATACAATCAGAAACAAGAAGGGATCGACGCAACGACGGGCGACGGGAACAGCTCCCGCGCTTCAACAAAGAAAGGCATCAGCCCTAAGTTAGATCCTCCCATCCACCACCGCCGAGGCACACAAAGGAATTGCAACGACATGTCGCTCCACTCCGGAACGAAAAAGATATGCCCCCTTTATTATGTGCCCATAACTTTTGCGTGTCTCCCTCAGAAATAGTGTACGCACTGGAGAAACTGGGCACCAAGGTGCAATGGCCGCAGAAAATGAAATCAGATCCTACCACAAGGAGATCGAACGTCCTGGCGAGTTCCATCAGGAAAGAGGACACAAAACCGAAGACTGCATAGGTATACGACAAGAAGTAGTCAGGATGCTGAACCAAGGACACCTGAGGGAACTGCTTAGCGATAAGGGAAAGACCAACTTCGCACAAGGGCGGGAACAACCCCAAGGGCCACCGAGACCACCTTCGCCAACACGCACCATAAACATGATCGTCGGAGGCGGCGATGATTCAACAATCAACCACGTAAAGTTCACCACCACGCACAAAATGAAACGAACAATCGCCCATGAACGGTATGACGACTTCGAAGAGAGTATCATCTTCGATAAGTCCGATGCCGACGGTTTGTCTTTTCCTCATTATGATGCTTTGGTCATAATTTTACGTATTGCCGATACTGATGTTAAGAGAATCATGGTTGACGACGGAAGCGGCGCCTGTATTATCCATCCAAGAGTCCTTATGCAAATGAGACTTGAAGATAAGATAATACCGCGTTGCATAACACTAACTGGTTTTAACAATGCAGTAGAACGGACCTCCGGGGAGATATCATTGCCGGTTTTGGCAGGGGGAGTCACGCTGGAAACCACTTTCCACGTCATGAACCAGGATACAGCCTACAATGCCATCATAGGACGCCCTTGGATACACGCCATGCGAGCAGTCCCTTCAAGCTTCTACCAAGTAATCAAGTTCCCCACCCCATGGGGAATGTTTAGCATTCGGGGCGAGCCGCGCACCGAACAAGAATGCTACCGAATCTCTCAAGACTGCGCCCACACCAAACAGTTGGAGGGAGCAAGTGCGGAGGCATAGCAATCAGCCATGTCGGGGACTAAGGTCGACCCGACAATGGAAGTCATCAAAGATCCCGACGTCGTAGAAGCCTGCAAAGCAACGGTCGAGGATCTCGACCCAGTCCAACTGGACGTCACCAACCACACAAAGAAAGCCTACATCAGGCACAACCTCTGCGATCCAAGTAAGTACCGTGAATTTCTAACTAACCACGCGGATCTGTTTGCCTTTTCTCACTAAGATATGTCGGGGATCCCGAAAGACATCACCACCCACAAGCTGAACGTCGACCCGCTGTATCCGCCCGTGCGGCAATTCAGAAGAAAGTTCAACGCTGCAATCAACGAGGCGGTCAGTGAAGAAGTAGATAAGCTACTGGCCAACGGGTCCATCAGAGAAGCAAAATACCCCCAATGGGTCGCTAACGTCATCATGGTCAAAAAGAAAAATGGGAAATGGAGAATGTGCATAGATTTTACCAACCTTAACAAGGCGTGCCCAAAAGATTCATTCCCGTTACCCCACATCGACCAGTTGATCGACGCCACGGCAGGACATGAACTGCTAAGCTTCTTAGATGCCTACTCCGGCTACAACCAGATCATGATGGCCGAAGAGGACCAAGAAAAGACAACTTTTATCACCCACCAAGGGACGTATTGCTATAAGGTGATGCCCTTCGGGCTCAAAAACGCAGGGGCAACGTATCAGAGATTGGTCACCAAAATGTTCAAAGAACAGCTCGGCAAAACCATGGAGGTCTATATCGACGATATGCTAGTGATGTCGGCAAAGAAAGAAGACCACATCGACCATCTGAAAGAAGCCTTCGAGATATTAAGACGGTACGGGATGAAGTTGAACCTAGAGAAATGCGCCTTCGGCGTGGCCTCGGGAAAATTTTTGGGTTTCCTCGTGTCACAACGGGGTATCAAGGTCAACCTGGACCAAATCAAGGCAATAGACGCAATACCTGAGACTTTGAACAGCAAAAAGCAGGTACAAAAGTTGACGGGGCGAATAGCCGCCCTATCCAGGTTAATCTCGAGATCCTCCGACAGGTGCCACAAATTTTTCAACGTACTGAGGAAAGATCACGGGCTACAATGGAACGAGGAATGCATCGAGGCCCTTAGAAAATTAAAGGCATATTTATCTTCACCACCGCTACTAGTCAAAGCGAATCCAGGCGAGCCTTTGCTAGTATATCTGGCGGTATCCGAAGTCGCCGTCAGCGCAGTCCTGGTTCGCGAAAACAAAGGTACGCAGTCTCCTATTTATTATATCAGTAAAATCCTAGTGGATGCCGAGACACGGTACCCACACCTCGAGAAATTGGCCCTGGCACTGGTCGTAGCTTCACGAAAGCTTAGACCCTATTTTCAGTGCCACCCCATAAAGGTAATAACGATCTTCCCCCTGAGGAGCATCCTACACAAGCCCGAGCTGTCTGGGAGGCTCGCCAGATGGGCCATAGAGCTCAGCGAGCACGACATATCCTATCACCCAAGAAACGCCATCAAATCACAGGTACTTGCCGACTTTGTNGTAAAGTTATCAACGGGAGGGTCGGGCCCAACCCCTCCTCTTAAGGGTGAGCCCACCGGTCCTAGTTCTAGGCTAAATCAAACTGCCCTTAATGGGCCGCGTCAAGAGCCAATTCTAATGACCCGATAGGTCATCTAATTTCGCATTTTGAAGCCTTAAAAACTTCATTTTAGTCCGCCTCGATTTACATGCGCAGTCCGGACGTGTTTCCGGAAAGCCTTTATTAAAAACTGAAAAAATATGTAAATCTTGCCTTAAAATTTATTTGAGTTGACTTCGGTCAATGTTTTGAGCATACGGACCCGGATTTGTGTTTTGACGGTCCCTGTGGGTCCGCATCGTGATTTGGGACTTGGACGTATGCCCGGAATCGAATTCGGAAGTCCCTAGCCCGAGTTATCAGACTTTGTTAAAATTTGAAAGTTAAAGGCTTAATGAATTTGAAATGTTTGACCACTGGTTGACTTTTTTGGATATCGGGTCCGTATTTTGGTTTCGGAACCCCGTAAAGGTACAATACTATATTTATCACTTGTCTGTCAAATTTGGTGAGAAATAGAGTTGCTTTGACATGATCTGGCCCGGTTGTGAAAATAGAAGTTTCAACGTTTTCATAAAAATTTCATTTGATTTGGTGTTCAATTCATAGTTCTAGGTATTATTTTGGCGATTTGATCGCGCGAGCAACTTCATATGATATTTTTAGACTTGTGTGCATGTTTGGTTTGGAGACCCGAGGTCTCAGGTGAGTTTCGGATAGGCTACAGAGTGAAATTTGGACTTAGAACATTGTTGGTGTGTTGCAGGTCTGGTGCAGGCCTCAGATCTCGCAATTGCGAGGTCAGGCTTCGCAATTGCGACCTCTGATAGGTTTGCATTTGCGAGCAACTCATCGCAATTGCGAAGAGTAGCTGGGCACCTAACATTGGCATTTGCGGATAGTACTTCGCATTTTTGAAGGGGACTGGGGGAGGCAGTGATCGCAAGTGCGATCGAATGGTCGTGTTTGCGGAAATCATAGTTAGCATTTGCGAACCATTCATCGCATTTGCGATAATAGTAGAAATGTGAAGAGCTTCACCGCCCCCTCAGCCAACTAGAGGTGGGGGTTAGGCAGCTAGAGGTGGAGGTCAGGCCATTAGAGGTGGAGGTTAGGACGCTAGAGGTGTAGGCCAGCCAGCTAAGGCCAGTCCTAGAGATGTAGTTCAGAGTGGTGGGGCCAAGCCCCAATGCTATGCTTTTCCAGCCAGGCCTGAGGCTGAGTCATCTGACGCTGTTATCAGAGGTACTGTTTCAGTTTGCAGTAGAGATGCTTCTGTTCTATTTGATCAGGGTTCTACTTATTCCTACGTGTCATCCTATTTTGCTTTATATTTGGTTGTGCCTCGTGATTCTTTGAGTGCTCATGTGTATGTGTCCACACCTGTGGGACATGCTATTGTTGTAGATCGTGTTTATCGCTCGTCTGTGGTTACCATTTGGAGTCTTGAGACTAGTGTAGGTCGTCTACTTCTCGATATGGTTGACTTTTATGTCATTTTGGGTATCGATTGGTTGTCACCTTATCATGCTATATTGGATTGTCACGCCAAGACAGTGACCTTATCCTTACCAGCATTTATGGATTTGATGAACCGGTGTTCAAGCCCTATCTGGATTCCTTTGTGATTGTGTTTATTGATGATATCTTGGTCTACTCCCGAAGTCGAGAGGAGCACGAGCAGCATCTTCGATTCGTACTTCAGACTCTGAGAGACAGCTAGTTATATGCTAATTTTTCAGAATGCTAGTTTTGGTTGAGCTTAGTCACTTTCTTGGGGCACGTTGCATCAGCAGAGGATATTCAGGTGGATCCTAAGAAGATTGAGGCAGTTCAGAATGGCCTAGACTTACTTCGGCTATGAAGATCCAGAGTTTATTGGGATTGGTGGGTTATTACCGTCAATTTGTGGAGGGGTTCTCATCTATAGCAGCCTTGTTGACCAGGTTGACCCAGAAGGGTGCCTCGTTCAGATGGTCAAACGAGTGTTAGGGGAGCTTTCAGAAGCTCAAGACTGTTTTGACTACGGCGCCAATGGTGGTGTTGCCCACAGGTTCAGGATCTTAAACGGTATATTGTGATGCACCTCGTATTGGACTTGGTGCGGTATTGATGCAGGATGGCAGGGTGATTGAATATGCGTCACGGTAGATGAAGGTTCACAAGAAGAATTACCATGTTAATGACTTAGAGTTGGCAGCCAATGTTCATGCGCTGAAGATTTGGAGGCACTATCTTTACGGCGTGTCGTGTGAGGTATTCACGGATCATCGAAGCTTGCAATATTTGTTCAAACAAAAGGAGCTCAATTTGAGGCAGAGGAGGTGGTTGGAGCTATTGAAAGACTATGATATCACCATCTTGTATCCTCCCGGGAAGGCCATTGTGGTGGCTGATGCTTTGAGTGAAAGTAACTGTGAATGGGCAGCCTTGCGTTCATTCCAGTCGGCAAGATACCACTTGCATTAGATGTTCATGCCTTGGCCAATCAGTTCGTGAGGTTGGATCTTTCTGAGCTCAGTCGTCTTCTAGCTTGTACAGTCGCTCGGTCTTTATTGTTTTAGCGTATCAGGGAGCGGTAGTATGATGACCCTCAATTGCTCGTCCTTAGGGACATGGTTGCGGCACGGTGATGCCAAGCAGGTTATTGTTGGAGATGATGGAGTTTTGAGGATGTAAGGTCGTGTTTGTATGCCTAATATGGATGCACTTCGCGTGTTGATTCTAGAAGAGGCCCACAGTTCCCGATATTCTATTCATCCGGGCGCCACCAAGATGTATCTAGACTTGTGGCGGAATTATTAGTGGAGGAGGATGAAGAAGGATATAGTTGCATACGTAGCTCGGTGTCTAAATTGTCAGCAAGTAAAGTATGAGCATTAGAGACCTGGTGGTTTGCTTCAGAAGATAGAGATTCCTGAGTGGAAGTGGGAGCGTATCACTCTAGATTTCGTTGTTGGACTCCCACAGACTCAGAGGAATTTTGATGCAATTTGGGTTATTGTGGACAGGCTGATCAAGTCAGCACATTTCATTCCTGTTGCAGTTACCTATTCTTCAGAGCGGTTGGCAGAGATTTACATCTGCGAGATCTTCTTATTCACGGTGTGCCCGTGTCTATCATTTCTGATCGAGGTACGCAGTTCATCTCGTACTTCTGTAGGGCAGTACAACATGAGTTGGGCACGCAGGTTGAGTTGAACACAACATTTTATCCTCAGACGGACGGACAGTCCGGGCGCACCATTCAGATATTAGAGGATATGCTCCGCGCTTGTGTTATAGACTTCGGAAGTTCTTGGGATCAGTTCTTTCAACTTGCAGAGTTTGCCTACAACAACATCTACCAGTCGAGCATTCAGATGGCTCCCTATGAGGCATTATATGGTAGGCGGTACCAATCACCGGTTGGATGGTTTGAGCGGGGGAGGGGGGGGCTCGATTGTTGTGTACAGATTTGGTACAGGATGCCTTGGATAAGGTCAAAGATTATTCAGGATCAACTTGGCACAACTCAGTTCAGGCAGAAGAGTTATGTTGATCGTAGAGTTCATGATGTTGCATTCATGGTCGGGGAGCGGGTGTTGCTCCGGGTTTCACCCATGAAGGGTGTAATGAGGTTCAGAAAGAAGGGCAAGTTGAGCCCTAGATATATCGGACCTTTTGAGATTCTTCAGAGAGTGAGTGAGGTGGCTTACAAGCTCGCATTGTGAGCTAGTTTATCAGTAGTTCATCCGGTATTTTATGTGTCCATGCTCCGGAAGTATCACGGCTGTCTGTCCCACATGTTAGATTTGAGCTCTGTCTAGTTGGACAAGGACTTGACTTATGAGGAGGAGTCGGTGGCTATTCTAGCCCGACAGGTTCACCAGTTGAGATCGAAGAGTTATCCTTTAGTTCAAGTGTAATGGAGAGGTCAGCCCGTCGAGGCAGCTACTTGGGAGTCCGAGTCGGACATGCGGAGCGGAAATCCCCACATTTTCACTAGTCCAGTTACTTTTCTATGTCCAGTCGAGGACGAACGGTTATTTTAGAGGTGAAGAATGTGATGACCCGATAGGTCATCTTATGTTTTAAAACCTAATTCCCTATTTCAAAGCCTTAAAAACCTCATTTTAGTCCTCCTCGTTTTGTGTGCACAATCCGGGCATGTTTCTGGAAAGCTTTTATGTTAAAAACTAAGAAAATATAAGAATATTGCCTTAAAGTCCATTTGAGTTGACTTCGATCAATGCTTTGAGCAAACGGACCCGGATTCATGTTTTGACGGTCTCGATGGTTCCGTATCGTGACTTGGGACTAGGGCGTATGCCCGGAATCGAATTCGGAAGTCCCTAGCCCCAGTTATTGGACTTTGTTGAAATTTTAAAATTAAAGGCTTAATGAATTTGAAATGTTTGACCAATGGTTGACTTTTTAGACATCGGGTCCGTATTTTGGTTTCGGTACCCGGTAAAGGTCCAATACTATATTTATGACTTGTTTGTCAAATTTGGTGAGAAACGGAGTTGGTTTGATGTGATTCGAATGTCCGGTTGTAAAATAGAAGTTTCAAAGTTTATGAAAATTTCATTTGATTTGGTGTTCAAGTCGTAGTTCTAGGTGTTATTTTGGCGATTTGATCGCGCGATCATATTCATATGGGTTTTTAAACTTGTGTGCATGTTTGGTTTGGAGGTCCGAGGGCTCGGTGAGTTTCGGATAGGCTACATAGTGAAATTTGGACTTAGAACATTGCTGGTGTGTTGCAGGTCTGGTGCAGGCTCAGACCTCGCAATTGCGAGGTCAGGCTTCGCATTTGCGATCTCTGATAGGTTCGCATTTGCGAGCAACTCATCGCAATTACGAAGAGTAGTTGGGCACCTAATGTTCGTATTTGCGAACAGTTCTTCGCATTTGCAAAGTGGGCAGTGATCGCAAATGCGATCAAATGGTCGCCTCTGCAGATATCATAGTTCGCATTTGGGAAACATTCATCGCATTTGCGATGATAGCAGAAATGTGAAGAGCTTCGCATTTGCGATTGGTTCTTCGCATTTGCGAACCCAGGTCACAAATGCGACATCTACAACTGATCATATATGAGTTAGAGGGGATTTTTTGTTCATTCTTCAAATTTTCAAACTTAGAAACCCTAGAGGCGATTTTTCGAAGAACTCTTCTTCCCCAAATCATTGGTAAGTGATACTAAATTAGTTTCTTTCAATCTTTCACTACTTTTCCTAAGATTTCAACCTATAATCTTGTGTTTTCATGGTAAAAATTGGGGGTTTGGGTAAAATAGGGATTTTTGTAAAATGAGGATTTAGACCTCGAATTGAGGTCGGATTACAAAATATATTACATAACCGGGCTCGGGGTGAAGGGGTAATCGGGTTTTGGTCCGAATTTCGGGTTTGGACCAAGAGGGCCCCGGGTGTTGGCTTTTGTTGACTTTTTCAATAATGACCTAAATTGAATTCTTTGCAATCGTGGGTAGTTCCTAATGCTTAATTTGAATCATTTGGTTGATAATTTGCTAGATTCTTTTGGTTAGGAGGCTTGTTTGAAAGGCAAAACCGTGGTTGAGTTTTGAATTGGCCCTTTGGAGCGCGGTAAGTGTCGTGGTTAACCTTGACTTGAGGGTTTAAGACTTATTTGTCTATTTGCAACGTGTTTAGATGTTGGGTACAACGTATATGTGAGGTGACAAGTACTTATGCGTTGTTATCGGGTTAAAGCATGTGGGTGGGACTTATTTCTAGCAATTATTGTTTCCTTTGATCATGTTATCCATGCTTAGACTAGTTATTTGTTAAATTGATCGTTCGTATTCCATTTATGGGCTTTTATGATAATTGAGTATTGATTCGAAGTTGAGATTGGTATTGTGGAACCGTTATTGAAGTAAGGCTTGTACTTGTTGATCCTATATCCCTATTATTTCTTGTTCATTGTTATGTGGTAAGGGATAGTGTTAATGCACGAAGGGTAATGCCATGCCGTATGTGAGTGTTAATGCACGAAGGGTGATGTCATGCCATGTTATGAGAGTTAATGCACGAAGAGTGATGTCGTGTCGTTTCTATTAAATTATACTGTGAGTGAGAGTAAAAGCACGAAGGGTGGTGTCGTGCAGTATCATTGTTTCATTGTGTGGTTGAGAGTAATAGCACGAAGTTGTGATGCCATGCAATCTTCTTCACTATGTTTAATTGTTTTTACGGGTTAAAGGTATATTGACTGTTCTGGTTATCATTCCGTTGTATCTCTTGTATCTTGTATCCCCCTTATCATGTCCCCCTCCTGATATTACATGTCTAGCTTTTATTTGTTGTTATCTTGTACAGATACTGTTATCTGCACAACTTTATCACGTAGGTTTCCTGTCATAGCCTCGTCACTACTTCGTCGAGGTTAGGCTCGACACTTACGAGTACATGGGGTCAGTTGTACTCATACTACACTATGTACTTCTTGTGCAGATTTTTGTACCGGCCCTAGCTGTCCGTGAGTTGGAGCAGCTTGGATCTTCTTATTCGGAGACTCGAGGTAGAACTGTTGGCGTCCACAGACCTTGAAGTCCCCCTCCATTTTCTTATTTTACTATTTCTTTTCTTTCAAAACAGTTGTATTTCTTTCAGACTTTATTTGTAGTAAAATCTAGAAGCTCGTGAGTTGTGACTCCAGATCCTCATTATAGTAGATATTGGGCTTTTATGTTATTCCGCACTTGATTTTATTTCATTTTTGGTTTAATTGATTTTATCTGTTGAAATTGAAAGAAATCGACTAAACGATTCTCCACCGTTGGCTTGCCTAGCAAGTGAAATGTTAGGTGCCATCACGGTCCCGAAGGTAGGAATTCTGGGTCGTGACGCTAATTTTTTGGAGGATTTTTCAGAAATGTCTATTGTTTAGTGGCTATTAACTTGTTATAGCTACCATATACATAATTACTTTCTGTAACTACCTTTCAGTTGTTATGCTAATGTATTTGATGTATTCGAGCAACTGTATTCATGAATACAACAACAAAAATTGGCTAAAAACAGGGCAGTCCAGCTGTTAGCCGCTGTATTCACATGTATTCATGAATACAATGTAATAATAGGTCTCTTCAGTTGTTTAATAACAGAAAGCTGCTAATTTAACGGGATACACTCATAATATAACTCACCTAAATCAATTATAACACATAACATTATCAATCCAATTAGTGAGAAGATTTATCAGACGCTAAAAACTAAAAATATCTACAAATATCTGTAACCGTGCTAGCAATAAACTGCCCTGTGTGACGTGAATTAATTATTCTATGAGCGATAATGCACTTTTGCATTATCCAATCCTCATCAATTCAATGACTGGTAACAGTAAGATAATCACAGTCATTACCACTTCTACCAATATCAATAGTAATAGCAACACGACAATTAATATGAGTAAATAAATAGCGCAAATCACTACAAGAAAAAGGGCCTATAGCGAGGGGAAAAGTGGTCGTTAGAAGTCCAACTCCGGTCGTTATAAGCTTGTAGCGACCGGAGAAAATCCGGTCGTCACCGGTCATTAAAAGCCTTGACGTTAAAAGTTAACGACCGAACTGTAAGTCGGTCGTTAAAGATCCTTTAGCGACAACTTAAATTCCGGTCGTTGTATGTCTTTTTAGCGACAGATTTTCCTTTCGCTAAATTGTCATCCCGGTCGTTAAAAATTTTTATGGGAGCAACAAATTTGGTCGTTACAGGTACTTTTAATGCCCAAATTTTCCTTCGCTAATGAGAAGTCTTACTAAATATAATTATTAAACTTTATTTTACTGAATATAAAATAATTATTTTATATGCTTTCATATACATACGACACAATCAAAACTATATTAAATAATCAATATTCATATGAAACTTCATCATTGATACAAAGAACTAAACAATAATAAAACCCTCCAAATTGTATGACATTATTTTAACAAATCCTAAAAAGAGAAAAAAATGCATTCAATGTACATAAAACGTCTTTAAACCACCCCAACAAAATAAATTTCTTGTATTTCAACTTTTTGCTCTGCACTTTTTGAAGGATTGATACTTCGAACTTCCAAATTCTTGATCTGCTACACTTTACTCGTGTATGACTTGTATTAGAACTACTAGATAATTTTGTTGCAGTCTAAAGAAATCTTTATTTGCAAAATTGCAACTAAAGATTATCACCAGATGATATCTCATGCTCAATTTTAGGTAAGCCTTCACGGTACTTTGACTTTACCAAACATGATCCTTGCAACTTGTTGGATTATGCCTTCAACATCACCATAACTTGAACAACCTTGAAAGTGTTAACTTTTGTTGAGAATCGAAGAAAACCTAGTATAACCTGAAAGAAATTGTTACGAAGAAGCAAATACCTCTCCATTAGAATTGGACTCTACGCGGTTACTGAGATGTAAATCTTCTAATATGAAGTAATATATGCATCGTAAAAAATGTACATCACTTAAAGACTTGAATCACAATTAGGTGATATGTTACTACAGTTAGCTGATGTATGAAAGAGTAAAGTTATATTGAGTACATAAAGTGTTTAGTAAGCAGTACATAAAGAATCGCACAATCAAGTGCTTTCACAGTGCAATCAAGTGTTTAGTAAGCAGTCCTCTTTGTGTTCATCAGCATTTAAAGAATTACACAATTTCTTTTGCAATGAACTGTCTAAGGAACTGTCAAATCTGATTCAAGTATGAAAAATAGGTGATTAGCCCATTCATATTTGTTGGAAGAGAAAAAATAGCTCATTCATCATCATAGCTCATTCATTATTTAAAGGAGCGCAAATTGTTAATTTAGTTTGTAAAAGAGCTGCTGAATCTGATATGATAGGCAAAATGTGGAAAATGGGAAGCAGATATAAAGTTCTCCAGAAATAGCATGCACTACTCCACTCCCATCAAGTATAACGTTTTCGGTTCAATTAACAAAACACAACTAAAAAACTATGAGACAACTAAAAACTATGAAAAAATTTAAATCAATTAACTCAAGATGACGACAAGCCATTGTTATATTACTGATAGTAGGCACTCTTCAGTTTACTCATGAATTTTTCTAAAGTAATTCTTCGAGCTTTAATTAATCCACTTCAGATTATATCCTACTTCTGCTCTTCCTCTTCTTATTGGTTTTACTTTACTGAACGTGATGAATATGCATAACTTTATAGTTCTCAATCTTTCTTAAATGTCACTCAAAACATTCTCCAGAGATCTACGTCAACAGAAATATTAAGCACAAGAGCATTTTATTCCATCACAAATGATCCCAAAAAAAGAGTATTTTATTCAATTATATGACAAGAAGTATCATAGAGATCAAATGCAGCAACTTAGAAAAAGAAAAGAATTATATGTGGAACAACTTACTCATTTGATCAGGATTCTTCTTCAATATACCCACTTCTTTCACTTTCTTCCTCTCTTTCTTGTTCTGGAAAAAATTTAAAAACAAAAATAAATAAATTCTACATAAACTCCACCTAATAACTTGTTACGGGATATTCAAACAAATAGCTCTTCGTAAGAACCATCCTTCAATTTTCCTTTTGTTTCAAACAGATGTCTCATAAGACTCAAAGTTTGTCTGCGTTAGGCTTGAAGTTTATGTCCACAAAAGCATATAACCAAAACAATTAATCTGAACCAACCTCTTTTCCTAATTTTCTTTTATATCATATTACAGATGATAAACGTATAGCCACTGCTAGATAATCGATCTTTCCTATCAGAGATTTAATCTCATAATTTCAGAGGAGTCCTATAATGAGGATAAAGCATATGAAGCCATTCAATATTTAAAACATTTAGAATGAGGATACATGAACATATATCTATAACAGTTCAAGTGCAAGAAAAAGGTCAATTAATATAAAGCAATCTACATGAGATTCTCCAATTATTTACAATAAAATGAATAAAAGTGAATCAGAGAGAGAAAATATCTTAACAATAAAAGATTACCCATCTTCTGTTGAGATTATTTATGACTAAATTCCATATGCTTTCCGAAGCAGACATTCTTTGCTGAAAATCCATTGAGCAAATCTGAAGCATAAGATCTTGGATGATCAGTTTAAATAAATTAAACACTTTGAGACATAACTTCTTAATTCCAAAACAACATGAGAGACATAAATTTCTTCTAATACTTTAACTATATGACAAGGGTATCACTATTTCTATTTGGATTTCCGAAGCAGCAATTACTTGGCAACAAAAGTATATAATATGGTATTATCTCTTTAAATCTGAAGTTTTGAACAGCAGAGCTTAAAACTTTGTTTGGAAAATTATAGGTTATTCCAACATAAGTTTCAGGTAAAGAATTTTAACTCACCCGTTCAGTTATATGCCTCCAAGAATCCAGCATCACAAGTAATAGCTCTCCTGTAGTTAAGTATTGCCATTTTCGTATTTCCTTGCTCATAGTACCCACTAGCTAAGTTGCCTGCAGAGAGGAGATCCAGGTGTTAATGTGTTATTTGGGTGTCCAAGCCGCACTGAAGGAAAAATAGGAAATTGCACTGAAGATGAAAACAGTGTCTTTCATAGTGCAATAAATCCTGCGCACAAACATCTTGATTAAAGACGTGTGCTGTTTAAACAGTCTCCCAGAGACAGGCAGCTTTATATTTGCATCATGAACTGAATTTAAGGCATGACTCCACGCTATTTAGCACTAGATTTTTAGTCTCGCGTGCCTACCATTTTACCACCAAGGCATCTTGAAAGTGAATCATATTCCATGAATATGATATCTATCTACTAAAACGAGGGCACTCACCAAAAGCCATGGCATAGTCTGGTCGTACTTGGAGCGCACGCTGATAACACACAATAGCCTCCTGAGGCATTCCCAAAGCCTGGAAAATGCAAAGAAGATGCTTGTATTTCTCCATATCCTCGTCCAGGCACTTGAAGCCACTAGACCCAATTAGCACAATGCATGAGGCTTACCTTGTATACATTTCCCAGATTCAGATACGCATCTGAGAAGTTCAGTTTTAGTTTGAGTGCTTCCTGGAGGAGATTTAACCACAAAAAGGGCATCAAACATGATTGCATTCAGATGCAAAACAAATCCAACATCAGGATCAGTAAATTCAAGTACACTATGATTTAAAGTTATTCATACCTTGTAGTATTGCAAAGCCCTGTTAAGATCACCTGCCTCCATAAAAAGGCCAGCAAGATTGGACCAAGCGATGGAAAATGTAGGTTGTATACGCAATGCTTCAACATAACAATTGTACGCCTAACCAAAAACTAAAAAGAAATACTCAAGGGACAAGGAACTCAACAGCATATAACTATCGAGAAAAGGGGAGAACGTGACACACAAAAGCATAATAACGAAATACGGCAATAGTCAATAAAATAAGCACACAAAATTTTCACAAAGCTGCACAAAGCAAGTTGAAATCCGGAATAAAAGAAGAACGCGGGACCATATGCTGCACCAACTCAGGTACAATAGGAAATCTATGTATAGCACTGAAGAACCCCCACCCCCCACCCCACCCCCACCCCTACAACACCCCCACCATCCTAAAGGCACTCATGAACTTAAATAGCCCATCTCAGGCAACAAAATAGAAGAGCACAAAGTGGATTGAAATCCTCTGTCTTACCTCTTGGACTAGACCTTGTGCTTTCATCAGATTGCCGAGATTGCTATGAGCATCAACCTAAAAGAATCATAGTCAGTAAAGAAAGTACAATTGCAAGACACACATAACTAATCTTTTATGAAGTTCAATTTTTTAGTACCAAACGTGCGAGAGCCTGAAGGCAACACTGGGCTGCCTCATTCAGCCTTCCTTTCCTCATATATGCGCTGGCTAAATTTGACCATGCATCCGCAAAATTGGGACAGATCTGCAACCAGACAATTTAAAGTCAAATTACCTAGCATAAACCTGGCCAACCATAAAAACCTTATAGGAGAAAGCTTAACCACATAAAAGGTTTTAGTTAATCAAAGATAATGAAAAGACAGAATGCAGAGAAATGGATATTTTAAAAAATTGCAACTTTTTGAAATAACATGAACTTGAGAGATGAAAGGAATTATAAGCAATAAGCTCCAAGGTTTGTGAATAAACTCAAGTGAATTAGACCTACAACCCCATTGTGACCTCCAAAACTGCCCGCATAACCTCAACCAAAAAGTTCTTTCAATACCCAACATAAAAGTAAAGGCAAGGATAACTGTCTAAGCTAGACATATGTTCCTTTACAAAGTTATCTATTCACAATTTCAACCTGCATTCTTCTGCATCATAGATTCAATAGTTATCACATGGTACCATTTAATTTCTTAAATGAATGATGTTGGTTACTCTATTCCAGATCACATATAAGCATTTGCTTGTAGTAAGAGACATAATTCTTTACTAGATCAATTATACATATGTTATTAAGATCGATGTGCCTTACGTCGTCGAGGGCATGATGTACAAATAGCACAACCGGTCACCTAAATTTGCGGGACTACGATAACATCATATCACAAATAAGATTTTTATCACTTATGATTTCCCATCACTCACATTTAATTCAATATGATATGATCTCGTACTGTTCAAGGCAAATTTTTTTTATCATAGTCCCACAAATCTAGGTGATTGGATGTAATAGTACATCACGTCCTCTTAAAATCTTAAAATTAAAAAATGACCTTTTTAGATCTCTTATATGTAAAATAAATCTCTCTTACGTGTAAAAGTAAATATCATTTTGTAACAAACATGTTTGTAAAGAACCACAAAATAAATTGACCCGGAAGTGCGCAATTTTTAGACAAAGGGATCAAACACCATGTGTTGATTAACTAGGGGTATTGGACACCTACATAAAAATCAGCTGAAAATGTCAAGACAGGTCGATGAATAATAACTTACAATCAAAAACAATCATTCACCTATCCTCACATTTCCTTGACCACCCAACTTGGATTTTACACCTACCAACCACCCTTCTCCCTCCGGTCTTTCTCTTGTGCGTCTCCACGTTCAAACCATGGGTGAGTCTTGACATTCACTTGCACTTGTTCAACTAATAAATTTTCATCGAGAGTACCATGAATGGATACGCTTAAGACTTACGACTTAATCACAACTCCAACAAACACCTTTAATCCAGTAATCTAACTTCTATATAAATAGCAGTTTATGTTCTCTTGGTTTATCTACAAAATCATGTTGACTTCCTTTCTATTACGAGCGGTCAAAAGGAAACTCTGTGTCATTTTCAGTCACTTTGAAGGGATGAGGGTGCTGGCCAGAGCAATAGAGATTCCACCTTAAAGTAAGAACGTTCCAGATTCCTCACCTGAAAAATGCAAAGAGAAAAAATGAGCAGTGTTTAGGCATCCATGTCACTCAAAACACCAGAAAGAAGAAGTAAATTTGATGTATTCGATCACTCACCCTGCGTGCTGTATCAAATAAAGGGCAGCTCATGTGCACAGCCTTTAGTCTATTTGTGAGATCTTAGAGCTTTGGACATAGTGCCAATGACACTGCCTTCTCCTCATATTCGTTCATACTGCAAAATGTAAAGTAAATCGAATATTGGACAATAATTCTTTATAAGAGATTGTGAAAAATTAAATAAAGTATAAAAAGCCATCACAATATTTGTTGCTACAAGTTGTGAACTGAAAACATAACAATTCAGTGAAGCAAAAACTCAAACACCAAGCTGATATCTAAAACCCAATAGATATACCTTTATATGGTAACACCCAAAACAATGCAAATCACTGTTAAGTTTTGGTCGTCAAAACCATTGCCTAATTTTCACGCATTGAGATTTATCCTTCTAAGGCTCTAAATTTTTTAGAACCCAACTGGAGAACCACTGAATCTTTTACTCAATACAAAGAAAAACAGAAGTCATGCCATGAAGGAGAAAGCAAGAGAAAAACACAAATGAAAAGCAGTAGAATAGATTGATAGAGATGATGATATGGTGATTATACATTAAAACTGACCATTCCGCAAATTCATATTTCTTAAGCCCAGATTAAAATAATCAAAAAATTCTTAAGCCCAAATTAAGATAATTGATATCGATCGTACAACAAATTCTTGATTCTAAACCGACCATGCCACAATTCTTGAACACCAACATCACCAAAGTGAAAACTAAATCTCAACCCTATTAATTTGAACCAAAAGTAATATATAAAAAAGATAAATTTTCAAATCTTACCTTGATGAGAAGAAACTCTAAGATGAGCAAATGTCGGCGGAGGTGAAAAAGGATTTTCTCTCCTCACACAAATTTTTGATAGCAGTTTTAGGTTTTGATCAGCAATAGACTAAGGGTCTTTTTGGAGGGGGAATTGGGCGGGCATAGGGTGAGTTTGGGGAAAAAGAGGGAAAGTATAGCGCCTATTTTTTTATTGATTAATTATAATTTTTACGACCGGATATTATGCTTTTTATGGATAGAACGTTATTATTTCGTTAATGTCAAATTAAAAATTATCTTTAACGATTGGAAAAAAGGTTGGTCGCTATAAATACGTCTATAACGACCGGATTCACGTCCCTTCGTTAAAAAATGATCGTTAAAAAGCAAATTTCTTGTAGTGAATATTGTTCATATTTATAAATATCGCTCTTTACGGTTGTGCGAGGCTATCCTTTATAAGTAGGATTAAAAAAATTCTAATATAATGCACAAAGTGAGGGTTAGAAGGAAAACTATAGGGTAAGCACATAACAGTAACCATTTTTTACCAATTCTTCCCTATCTTTTCTTTGATCATAATGTATAATACCACCGGTAACAGTGTTAATTTCCGGTTGAAATTGATTTGACCCGGTACTAGGGTCAGGCCGAGTAGGTACTGTGAGCACGTGATTTTTGCCCTATATGAATTGCTCCTATAAAATCAAAGAAAAATAGATTTTTTCCAATTATTTGCCATTTTATAAGATTTAGTAGGATTTTTATTAATTGTTTGCATTTTTGTGCATGTTTAAGTTTATTAAAATCATGAAAAATACCAAAAATATCACGCATGGCATTTAGGCTTTATTCTTACATTCTTAGGATCAACCGGTAGTTACTTGTTTTATAAAAATTGAAAATCAGAAAAAATTCTTCATTTTTACACTTTTTCCGTTTATTGATTTTTTCTCTTTTAATTTAGGATTAAGTAGCTTTTATAATTTTTGTAATTAGTTAATTAGTTTAATTTCACATTTTTAGATAACTTACGATTTTAACTTTAGGATTTTTAATTGAAGAAAAAGAAAAAGAAAAGATAAGAAAAAGAATTTGAAGAAAAGATTTAACTGGATATTGAGTTAGTTCTTGTACCATATTAGGCCTAAATTTTCCCAACTAGCCTAAATACACTTGAACCTATTAGCCCAAAACCCATACCCTTCCAATTAAAAGCTAGACCTAGACGATAGGATTAGGTTACACATAAGGGATGAGATTTTTCCATACAATAGACCCCTTCCCCTTAAAAACGGGCGCACCTGACCTTCTTCCTCCTCTCTCATTTTTCAGCAAACAACAGAACACCCATGGTGTTACCTTCTTCTTCCTTTCGCTGCACACGGAAATCCGTCACCCCTCACCTTCCTTGACCACGCAATTCACCCTCAGCAGTCCTCACAAACATACATGAGATAGTGAAGATCAAATCAAAAAAATAATTCAGAAAGCAAAGATCAGATTAAAAAAAAAAAAAAGAAGAAAAGAATTGAAAACCGATTTGGATTCTATTTTTCTGCTCTTCCCTCGAATTACTACTGTTTTTGGTCTTGTTCTGTTCGGATTTCGCTGGTTTGGGAGTTCTGGGTTTCATCCCTTGTTCTTGCTGCTGTCTTATGTTGCTGGGGATTTTGTTTATTTCACTACTGCCCAGGTACTTCCTTTGAACCCCGAATTGTTAGTTGGATAGGAAATGTGTCTATGATGGAAGATGCATGTGGATTTTGAATTTAATGAATTAGTTTTGTTCAGCTCGAAATCTCTGTTGTTCTATCTCTGTTTAATACTTTGTATCATCTTACTGTCTTAAAGTTCACCTAAGCAGGAAAACGATTTGAGTACAAATAATAAGAATGATGAATCTTCTGTTGTTTTCTTCAATATTTTATTTTGTTAATTCAGAATATTTTTTTTCCTTATTTTTGCACTGTGCACGCCTGTGTGTGTGTGTTTGTTGATCAAATATCATAATTATTGAGTGCCTATATTTGCACTATTTCTTTTCTTTGAAATCAGTAGTGTTAGATTTCTGGTTTGGCCTTTAATAAGGGTGGCACCAGAATGTTAACTAAAATGAGTTTTCCTTGAAGATTTCTACAAAATGTTTATTTAGTCGAGATTTGTTCATTAAAAGGTGTTATCAGGAGCTTTGAAGGAAACTTATTCCTTTGTTAAAATTTTAGGAATAATGAACAGTAGTTAAAGTTACAATTTTTTGAGATGGAAAGTTACAATTGTAAAGTTATAATTTAGTGGTTAGTCTCGCATGGCAGGCTATGAAATAAGAGTCATTTGATTTTCTTCCATGAATCTTGTTTAATCAAAAAATAGAATTTCGGTTAAAACTAGAAATTAAGAGGAATAATCGGGTTACTGATGATCAGGAGACGAAAAGAATAAGAAATTTTTGAGGATAATAAAGCAGTAAATAAGTTTGTATTTCAATATAATCTCAATGATATTTCGTGTCCTTACAAATGCTGAGACCTCCTCCTTTTATAGTTGATTTTTCTAGGAAAAGGTATAATGCCTTAGCCTTAAAGAGGCAATTATGAGCATTAAATGACATTAAATGAAACGTTACACAATTATTCCTATTCAATACTGATTCGCTAATGTATTTGACACAATACTGAATTTAGACTCCTTTATGCCATCAGATTCATATCTTCAATTCCTTCTGACCTCCTGGCTTTAATTAAGTTAAATAGATACGAGACTCGTATCATTTGAATAGCATCTCGTGCCTATTTAACTTTCTTCTCCTCGTATCTGATATTGCCCGTGCCTCTTAACTGATCATCATGTTTTGACCATTTGACCAGTCCACGTGTCATGCCACGTCACCTTCAATTATAAATTCAGTTTTTTCCCAATACAAATCTTTCTTCTAAATAGCTTAGTGATTCGACTGTTCTTCAATCCCCATTATTAAACTTTACGCTACACCTGCTTTACTCCATAATAGTCGAATTTTTATTAATCTCAAAAAAAAGTTTAAGAAATAATTCATGAACATTGTAGCTTGCTTTAGGCGCGATTAACAAACCATTGTGACTACGGGTACGGTTCCCGTGACGTAGTTGTGATACCTAATTCCCAAATCCGGGGGTACATTTATGTGACCCGGCCACAACAACTGATAATGTTAATAATTTAAACATGTTATAAATCGTGGGTACGGTCCCCGTTACACGATTCGCAATATGTACCAAACAAACAAGTGTACGGCAATCGTAACTTGTTCCAGAATAATTCCATAAAATAATTAAAAGCGGTTACAAAGCAAGAAATGCACAATAGGTTTAAAATATGTAATAAATTAGATAATAGGCCAATTTTAATAGTTTAAGCGACCGTGCTAAAACCACGGAATCTGGGGGTGCCTAACACCTTCCCTCGGGTTAACAGAATTCCTTATTCAGAATTTCTGGTTCGCAGGCAAAGGAAAGTCGAATTTTCCTCGATTTGGGATTTAAAATAAACCGGTGACTTGGGACACCAGAAAACAAGCCATCCCAAGTGGCGACTCTGAATAAATAATCTCATTTCGAATAATGTCACTTTAATTGGAAAAACTCCCTTGCACTACCTTCGGGTGTATAAAAAGGAGGTGTGACAGGTACACTTGTCCCCTCGGCCGAAGCTTTCATGTGAAGATATTTAACTTTATCTTGAGGGTGTAGCATTATGTCCCTCCTCAAACTACCCCCCCCCCCCCCTCCCCGACCTCCAACATATTTAAAAGCTAACTCTTTGCCAACAGTTTTACACGTAGCCCTATTTTTTTCTCTTATTTGAATAAAAAAAATGGCAAAACAAGAGATGTTTCGGCCCGTTTAGAAGGTTGTCTAGAAAAAGTAGGGGTACTAATAGGGGGGTCAGACGGGGCATCATTTGGATTATTATTAGTTGGGTTATCTTCAGCAACAAGACTAGTGGGTGTATCGTCATCCGGTTGCGTTTCATCAAAATCTATTTCCTCCTCATTATCTTCATCAATAGTTGGATTACCATAAAGAGAATTCATATATTCACGGTCTAAGTGTTCACCACCTCTAACATTATGCAAATATTGAATCTCAGTAAATTGTAATAAAGTATTATCACTATCAAGAATAGGAGCAGGTGGAGGGCGGGTATGGGGTTTGGGTAGGGGAGCCCGGGGAATTGGAGGAGGAATAGATTGGCCACTAGATTCACCACTGTTGGATTTTCCCTTATTTTTACAAAACATTTGTTTTAACGAAAAATCCATCTTAATTAATCAAACAACACAAAAAAGTAAATAAACAAAACATAACTATAATATTAAAACTTAAGAGTTGGAACGAGTTTACAGAATTGACGAACAACGTATTGAAAATTAATTATCGTTGAATACTTGAATACTTCAATTCACCAACTTCACAATTTTTCACACAAATTGCAACAATAAAGTAACCAATTATAGAAGAAAATTAGAGAGAGATTGATGATTTTGTGAGAAAAAAATAAAAGAATGAGGGGGTATTTATAGTTGAAAATAGAGAAAAAGTGTAATTATAAAAAGTTTGGGGTTAAAACAAAGTCTGGGGGGTTAAATGTCTATTTTATAAAATAGCCAACGGCTAGAAACGGTCGTTTTTTAAATGCACTAACGGCTAAAAACGGCCATTTTGGCAGAAAATATTTATTTTTTAAAATAGCCGTTGGGCCCGTTTAGGCCCACTTAGAACAGTTTAGGACCGGTTGAACCTGCCCACTTACCAGCCGGTCCCAGTCTCGCGGGCCTATGTAAAGAGACCGGCCCACCTGGAAGCCAACCCCCATCCGGTCCCGGTCCTATCCGGTTAGGCCCATTTAGGCCCACTACCCATTTGGGCTCGTGGGCCTGGGCCGGTCCCGGGCCTAACCGGCCCACATGCCACCCTTAAAACAGAGCATTCTTCAGAGTTTCACTCCCTCTTTTTTTCTAGTACAGTTCGAGTTTTTTTTCCCGACATTGTTCGATGTATTCAAGTTTATTTTTGTATTCACAATATTTTATTTATTCCTAATACATGGTATTAATGTTTTATTAAGTATATTTCATTGGTTGTATTCATTGATTTTCTATTTGTTTGAGAGTATTCTACTGTATTTCATTGTATTGTTGTTTTAAATACAAATGGATATAATTAGGTTGAAAATACAGATGAATACGGTTAGATTGAATGCATAACTAATTGATGAATAACATCAAAATGATGAAACTAACGATGTATTTAAAAATGTAGTTGTATGAACTCAAATACATATAAATACATCTAAATACAACAGTAAAAAATCACCGTACAAAATAAAAATTAGTGTATGCCTTGTCGAATACATATAAATGCATCTAAATACAAGAAGATAAAACCACTGTATAAATATGTATGCCTTATCGAATACATATAAATACATCTAAATACAAGAAGAGAAAACTACTGTACAAACTAAAAATCCCAAACCTAATCCTAATCTGATTAGCCGCTACCACCCTCTCATCTGTCCTTTCCTCTTCCATGTCAACATTCAAAATCAATTCAGCTATGAACATACCATGTCCGCTCAACTTTGGGAAAAGATACAACTCATATCAGAAATTTTAATCAAGACATTTTGAAACTCATGTTAACAGAGATGAAATTCAGCAAATCTAGTCTAGGGTTTGAGAACAATCAAGAGAGAGAACCTGCAAATAAAGGAGAATCGTGGTTCAACAACGGGGAAGACAATGTCGTTATGAGAGAGAGGTCGTATAGAGAGAAATAAAATACTATGCGGTGATTTTGGGAGAGAATAAACTGAAAGAATGAGAGAGCAAAATATTAGACAGCGTATTTAATGGCTTAACAGTAGGAAATAACCATAAATACATATTTTGCTATAAAAACTAAAAGGTAGCTATAGAAAATTATATTTTAAAAGAGTTTTAATTTATAATAAATACGGTGCAAAGCTTTGCTATAGGAGGTAAAATTTCCAATTTTTTTTGGGTGAAAACTTTGTCTGGTATAGCTTTTATACTCGATTATGCCGGGCTATCTCAGACCGACCTGGTGGGCCTTTTTATTTTTAATAAAGGATTAGTTACCTCCTATGGCAAAGGTTCATGCCTTATTTATTTTAAATAAATACCCTTTTAAAAAATTATATTCCATAGCTGCCTTTTGATTTATTATAGCCAAATATATATTTATGGTCACCTCCTACCCTTAAGCCATAAAATAAGCTTTGTATTATTTTTCTCTCTCCACTCAAATTTCTCCTATCCCCTCAAATTTCTCCTATCCCCTATGCCATATCTATTCTCCCCCTCTCTCTCTCATCTTCCACCTTCATCTTAATAGAAGAACTCTCCGGCAAAGCATCAAATCCATCCAATTGAAGGAAGGGATACATTTAATGTATTTTCCCTCAATTCTCCATCCAGTTGAAGGAAGGGATACGTTCAAATCCACCCCCTACCCCATATCTATTCTCCCTCTCTCTCTCTGATCTTTCGCCTTCATCTTACTACCAGAACTCTCCGGCAAAGCATCAGAATTAGAGTTTTCCGGCAAAGACTTTTGGGCTGCCAAGCAATCATCCGATATAGAAATTTTCTCCGGCGTAAGAACGGCAACCTGAGGCAACGGTGACGGGGAGACGATATTAGGGTTGTTCTTGATGAACGACGACGGAGTTTGGGGCTGAGCAACTTGAATTTTCTGTTAATATATTTCAATGTATTTCAATGTATCTCGCTGTATTTTCATGTATTTCATTGTATTCATTGTCTTTTTTTTCATTGTATTTCAATGTATCTCGCTGTATTCTATGTATTTCACTGTATTCACTGTCTCGTTGTATTCCATGAATGTATTCACATATTTTTTTAATTAATATAATTTATGTATTCAGATGTATATAAGTATTGAAATTGCTCTATTTTTGTTGTATTTATCGGCTGGAAAAATTTTCAGCATATTTTGTCTAAAGATTGCTATATTTTTGGGGTGTTTTTCGGTTGAGAATCATTTTTATAATTGGAAATACAAATTTTGTGTGTTATAATTGAATTTGTTGAGTTATATTAGGAGTCTATTATGTTAATTGATTCACTTTCCGTTTAAAAACAGCTGAATAGACCATGAATTGCACTATTTACGTTACTGTATTCACAAATATATATCGTAAATACAATCGAATACAATAATCTGTCTAGCTGTAATCCCATGTTTCACGCCGTGAGTACAGTCGAATACAAAAATCTGTCTAGCTGTAATCCCCTGTTTTACGGCTAGAAATGCTACTGTATTCATGAATACAGTAGCTTAAATACATCGAATACACTCTAAAAAACCTTAAAACGTAGCTATAGGAAGTAATATAGTAAATGGTAACTACAACTAGCTAATAACCACTAAAATATAGTGGGTTCTGAAAGTTTTTCTTTAATAAATGTACCGAACAATAAGCTAATGTGAACCCATTTACCAAACTAAATTATTAGGCTCTCTATTTGAGCTATGGGTCAAATCAAATTTATAAGGAAATAGATTTAAATTGGGTATGGTCCCATTTAAGTTGACGTGAATGTATTTTTTTAGATCTTTTAGTTAAATTTTATGCCATGTAGATCTTTTACAGGAATTCTGTAGGATTTGATCCTGAATGACTTTTTAAGTGACAATAATAACAGAAGAACGAGCATTCACCATGTGACACAAAAATTTTGGCACAAAGTTGTTCCTTTTAAAATGGCTTTTACAACTTGGAGGGCAGTTCTTGACAAGCTTCCCACAGATGAGAAGATTTCCATGCTTGGGTACAATTTGCAAGCGAGGTGTTATTGTTGTTCTCCTCATGATACATGTATTCAGAATATTGAGCATTTATTTTGCTCAGGCCAGTTTACACATGCAATCTGGACTAAGTTTGTTAGTCCATTTGGTCCTCCTATTGATGGTTTACAATACAAACAAATGCTCCTACAATGTGGAATCACATGACTTTAAATGCGGTCTCAGCATTTATCTACACTATATTAAAAGCACGAAGGCCTTTAGCAAAATATCGTTTGATTTTTTTACCCTTAAAAATATAGTTCACATTGGACTACATTGTCATTTAATTATTCTCCTAATATATGAGGACTTTGAAAACAATAAATTTTTTACTCATTCTTTATTTGAATTAGGTAGAAGGTCCTAATATTTAAAATTTCGATATGGAAGAGATTTAATTTGTTAAACGTATTGTAGTGAGTTTATTCTTTTTCCTTTTCTTATTTTGTTATAGTTAATTTAATCATTACCAATAAATAACTAACTTAAACCAACATAATTATCAATAAATTTATTAGTTAAAACTTAATATCATTGTACCAATAAATATATAAAATATACCACATTGTTTACCCTAAAATCATATAACAATTAAATTTATACGCGAGTTTAAGAATATATGGATTGATTCAACACAAATAATCAGGAATACTAGACAAACGAGTTAAAGACAAAATGAATAATCAAACCAGTCGTAATGTTACAGTCCAGTCCGAGCCTAGGTTGAAAGCTAGTTTTGTCCTCGATCGGACCCTTGGTTCGAACCCAATTGCGAATGAAGAACAAACAGTTAGGAACTTTTTCAATAGCTAGAAAGTAGAAAATTAGTTTGTATTGCCTTGATTTGCGTGTTACAAAGTGTCTTGTCAAAGGAAAGCTTCTCCCTTATATAGTAGGAGAGTTTCATCCCTAGTACAAATCTAAAAAAAGTAAAAATCTTCCTATCTCATTAATTATTGATCCGTGACTGACATCGAGCGAGATCCGCGCCCTGATATTCGGTTGGTTATGAATAGCACGACCTTCTATCCGTCATGTATAACCATTCATTATACTTTCGGAGGTCTTAGAACTCGTCCCGAGTCCGAGATGTGTCATTTTATTAGGCCCGATAGCGAGCACGTCGTTCACTTTTCACGAGCCTCAATACAAAGGGTTCCCAGCTTCGATTTCGATCTTGTGTGTTCATGCGCTCATTTCGTTCTATTCACCAGGAAATCGGGGTGTGCGTTATCCTCGATTCTACCCGTATACAGATAGTTCCCTCGTTTTCTGGAGAGTAGGTTTGCCGAAACGATGGGAAATGGTAGATGAACCTTGGTTGTTTCCTTCATACGTTACAACTGAGGTGACGGATAAGCCAAAACGTCTCGTCAGTCGCGTCGATCTGACTTTGGACATGTGTCAGTCACCGGCTAGCTGCGTTCAAATGTGAAATGTCGCACATTGAATGTTTTTGCCCTATAAAAGCTTCGAATTTTTCCACGTCTTTCACTTTCCAATCCTAGTTTTTACCTTCGAACTTTCTAATGGCTTTTAACTTTTTCAAATCTTCATACCCTGCTTCTTGAACCTTCATGTCTTATCTCTAACCTTCACATATTTCCTTTGATCCTACCTTCAAACCTTCATATCCTTTCTTCAAATCTTCATACTTTTCCTTCGAATCTTCATATTGTCACAACCCCAGTTCGCCCTCCGTGAACTGCCGTGACGGCACCTAAACTCTACGACTAGGTAAGCCTAAATTACAAAATAAAAACCAAATTGCGGAAGTAAAACAGTTTAAAGGCAGAATTAAGGCATAAATAGTGGTTAAATGTGCCGCTCGGCATACATCATATATAAATCTCAAAACAATATCTAACCCAAGACCCGAAAACCCACTAATCACAAGCTAAGTCAAGAAATACCACATAGCTCTAATTCCGGAATTTGTCTATCAGGAACAGAAAGTACAGAAGGGCTAAATTACTAAAAGTAGGAATGGAAAGGGACTCCTCGGCCTGCGGATACAGCAGGTGTACCTCGAAGTCTCTGAATAGTCGCCTCCCTCAAGGATGATAGGCCTGATAAGAAGTACCTGGATCTGCACATGAAAAACATGCGCAGAAGAGGCACGAGTACACCACAGCGGTACTCAGTAGGTGCCAAGCCTAACCTCGGTCGGGTAGTGACGAGGAAGGTCAGGGCCCTACTGAGGTTAAATAAAATATAAGGGTTAACAGTGTGAAATAGAAACAGTATAAATAAGTGCAACAATAAGAAATAACATAGAATTGAAAGAACAACAACAACTAGAACAGAGACAACAAACCACGGGAAGAAATACAGCTCAATACAGAGGTAACAACCGGGGCACCTTCCAGGATGCCGTCCTGTAGTCCCAATTACAATTGTCCAGTGGATCTCCCGGGATACCGTCCCTTGTCCATCATATATATGTCCGATGGATCTCCCGGGATCCCGTCCCGTGGTCTAACTATCAATGCGCGGGGGATCTACCGGAATCCCGATCCATAGTCCCCAAATATAAATACCCAGTACTGGGAGAATCTACCGGGTGCATTCCTGTAGTTCCATATAACTGTGCAGGGGGATCTACCGGGAATCTAATCCGTAGTCCCAAAGTAAATGTGCATGGGGATCTACCGGGAATCTAACCCGTAGTCCCAAAATAAACAGACAAGGGGGAGCTAACGGAATCCCACATCCGTAGTCCAAATGTAAATACACAACAGCAGCAAGAGAATATCAGAGAAGGGAAATTTCATATTGAGGCAACAAATAATTCTAGCCTAGCATGCTGCACAGAGTTCAGGTAAACAGATTGAACAATTAAAGCAATTAAATCACTTAGACATGCTTTCCTAAGCTAACAACAGGCTTAATAGTACAAGTAATAAATGCAGGAGAAGAACATACTAATAAGTACTTAAAGAAAAAAAATGGATTTCCAACAATTTGCACAAGTACGCACTCGTCACCTCACGTACAAGGCATTTCAATTACCAAATATGTCAAACCTAAGGGGAAGATCCCCCACACAAGGTTAGACAAGCCACTTAACTCGAACCGGCTCCAAAATCAACTCGAAACCACACTTTTGCCACGAGTATCCGACTCTAAATGGCCCAAATCTATTCAATTCAATTACATATCGTAAATAACATCTCAAGCAACTGATTCTACGATTTAATTCAAAGCTAAAACGCGAAATTAGGTAAAATGACCAAAATGCCCCTTAGGCCAACGTCTCGGATACGGATGAAATTAACATTTTCAGTACGCTCGTACTCTCACTAGTCTAACCATATAAAAGTCTCTCAAATCGGAGGTCAAAACCCCACTCAAATATCAATAATTAGGTCTATGAAATTTTTACCCATTTTCCATTCAAATTCCGAAATTAGATGATGAAATTAACTAAAGATTGTTGAAATATAACTAGAAAGGGTTAAAGAATCGCTACCCAATGATCTCCTCTTCAAATCCCTCTCAAAATCGCCCTTTCCCGAGCTCCAATTCGATTTTTCTAACTTTGAAACTAAACCCTCGAACTCACTATTTCTGGCCAGTGAATTCCGCGTCAGCGGTCAAGGAACCGCACCTGCGGTCCCGCTTCTGCGGAACATTTGCCGCATCTGCGGCTTCATTAAAAGGGCCAGGAGCCGCATCTGCGGTCCTTCTTCTGCAGATGCGAAACCGCTTCTGCGGAACCTGGAAGCCACCTAAAAATCTGCATCTGCGATACACCTAGCCGCATCTGCGGCGCCACAAATCGGTCCCCAAACCGCAGATGCGGAAATATCAGAAGCAGCAAAAGCTGAAATTCCTCAACTTCAAAAATCTTTCCGTTAACCATCCGAAATCATCCCGAGACCCCCGGGACCTCAACCAAAAGCACCAATAACACCTAATACCTTATGCAAACTTGTAGCAATCCTTAAACCACCTAAAACAACGCCGGAAACTCGAATTAATCAATGATTCAAGCCTAAGAACTTCAAATTCTCACGAAACACGCTTTCGATCAAAAACCTAACCAAAACACGCCGGAATGACCTGAAATTTTGCACACACATCCCAAATGACATGACAGAGTTACTGCAATCTTCCGGAATTCCATTCTGACCCTCGGATCAAAATCACACTATCGGACCAGAAACTTCAAAAATTCAAACTTCGGCATTTCAAGCTTAAATTAGCTACGGACCTCCAAAACACATTCCGAACACGCTCCTAACCCCGAAATCACCTAACGGAGCTAACGGGACCATCAGATTTCCATTCCGAGGTCATCTTCACACTGTTCTGACTATGGACCATTTTTCAACACTTAAGCTCTCCTTTAGGGACTATGTGTCCCAAAACACTCTGAAAACCCAACACCGAACGTCCTGGCAAACCAAAATAGCAGAAATGGACTTAGAGGAAGCAGTTAATAGTGGATCGGGGTGAAAATTCCAAAAATAACCGGTCGGATCGTTATATCCTCCCACATTTAAACATTTATTCGTCCTCGAACGAGCATAGAGAACATACCTGAAGTAGTGAAAAGAGGAGGGTACTGGCTGCGCATATCCCGCTCGGTCTCCCAGGTCGCCTCCTCGACCGGCTGACCCCGCCACTGAACCTTCACGGACGCAATGTTCTTTGACCTCAGCTTCCTGACCTGCCTGTCCAATATTGCCACTAGCTCTTCAACATAGGGTAGATCTTTCTCCAACTGAACTGAACTGAAATCCAACACGTGCGGCGGCTCACCGTGATACCTCCGGAGCATCGAAACATGAAATACCGGATGAACCCCTGCCAGGCTGGGAGGTAAGGCAAGCTCATAGGCAACCTCCCCAACTCGCCTCAATATCTCAAAAGGGCCAATAAACCTCGGACTCCACTTCCCTTTCTTCCCAAATCTCATAACGCCTTTCACAGGCGAGACCCAAAGCAGAACCCGCTCTCCGACCGTGTAGGAAACATCACGAACCTTCCAATCCGCGTAACTCTTCTATCTGGGCTGGGCTGTGCGGAGTCTATCCTGAATCACCTTGACTCTCTCCAAAGCATCCTGAACCAAATCTGTGCCCAATAATCGAGCCTCACCCAGCTCAAACCAACCCACCGGAGATCTACATCGCCTACCATATAAGGCCTCGTACGGTGCCATCTGAATGCTAGACTGATAGCTGTTGTTGTAGGCAAACTCCGCCAATGGCAAGAATTGATCCCAAGAACCTCCAAACTCAATCACGCACGCACGGAGCATATCCTGAAGAATCTGAATAGTGCGCTCGGACTATCCGTCCGTCTGGCGGTGAAATGCCGTGCTCAACTCCACCCGAGTACCCAACTCCTGCTGTACGGCTCTCCAGAACCGCGATGTGAACTGAGTACCTCTGTCTGAAATAATGGAAACTGGAATACCATGCAGACGGACAATCTCCCGGATATAGATCTCTGCCAACCGCTCCGAGGCCAACCCGTGAGGCATCACAATAGACTGTATAAGACCCCGAAACAGTAGGCAATATCAAAACTGGGGCTGTAGTCAAAGCTGTCTTGAGCTTCTGAAAGCTCGCCTCGCACTCCTCTTTCCATTGAGATGGAGCACCTTTCTGGGTCAATCTAGTCATAGGGGCCGCAATCGATGAAAACCCCTCCACAAAACGACGGTAGTAGCCCGCCAAGCCAAGGAAACTACGAATCTCTATAGCTGAGGACGGCCTGGGCCAACTCTGCACGGCCTCTACTTTTTTCGGATCCACCCGAATACCCTCACTCGGTACTATGTGGCCTAAGAATGCCATAGAATCCAACCAAAACTCACATTTTGAGAACTTGCATGTAACTTCTTCTCTCTCAAAGCCTGAAGCACTGTCCTCAGGTGCTGCTCATGATCTTCCCGACACCGGGGGTATACAAGAATGTCATCTATAAAAATAATAACAAACGAGTCGAGATATGGCCTGAACACACTGTGCATCAAATGCATAAAAGCTGCTGGGGCATTGGTCAGCCCAAATGACATAACAAGGAACTCGTAATGACCATACCGAGTCCTGGAGGCAGTCTTCGGGATATCTGGCTCCCGAACATTCAACTGATGGTAACCAGAGCGCAAATCAATCTTACAAAACACATGTGCGCCCTGGAGCTGGTCAAACAGATCATCAATACGAGGCAAAGGGTAGCGATTCTTCACTGTAACCTTGTTCAACTGGCGATAATCGATACACATACGCATAGAACCATCCTTTTTCTTCACAAACAAGACAGGAGCACCCTACGGTGGAACACTGGGTCGAATTAAACCCTTATCAAGCAATTCCTGTAACTGATCCTTCAATTCCTTCAACTCAGGAGGAGCCATACGATATGGAGGAATAGAACTGGGCTGAGTGCCCGGCAACAAATCAATGCCAAAATCAATGTCCCTATCAGGCGGCATGCCCGGAAGATCAACTGGAAACACATCGGGATAATCTCGTACCACTGAGACCGAATCGACAGAAGGGGTATCAACACTGACATCTCTCACATAAGCTAAATACGCGGCACACCCCTTTTCAACCATATGTTGAGCTTTGAGGAAAGAGATAACTCTACTAGGAGTGTGATCTAAAGTACCACTCCATTCAACACGCGGTATACCCGGCATAGCCAGCGTCATGGTCTTGGCGTGACAATCAAGAATAGCAAAATGGGACGACAGCCAGTCCATGCCCAAGATAATATCAAAATCAACCATGCTGAGTAACAATAAATTCGGTCTGGTCTCAAAACCACGAATAGTAACCAAACATGACCGATAAATGTGGTCCACAACAAGAGATTCTCCCACATGAGTAGAAACATAAACAGGGAAACTCAAGGAAATTCCGAGGTATACCCAAATGCGGAGCAAAATAAGAAGATACATAAGAATAAGCGGAGCCTAGATCGAATAGAATCGGTACACCTCTATAACAAACCATGACAATACTTGTGATGACAGAATCAGAGGCAACAGCCTCGGTACGGGTAGGTGGGGTAGCAACTGGGGCTGTAACCATGGCCTGAGAACTCTGCGGGGCACGCTGTGGCTGAGGAGCCTGTGAAGGTGCACCCCTCCTGAGTCTGGGGCAATCTCTCACCATATGGCGGGTGTTACCATACTAAAAACAAGCTCTGGGGGGACGTGGCGGTTGTGACTGGCTCGGGCCAGGTCTGCTGGACTGACCACTGGAAGCACCCCGTGCAGGAGGTGCACTAGAGACTGGAGGTGCGTAATAAGGCCCCTAAGGCCTAGGTGGAGCTGGAATACCATTGGCTACTGGAAGAACTGAATGAACGGGACAACCCATATCACCCCTACCATGACGACCTGTAGCTGGGGAACGGGCACCAGAATAATGGCCCGACTCTCAAGACCTCTTGGCCTCCCTCTCCTCTCTGTCCCTAGCATGCATACCCTCAATCCTCCTAGCAATGCTCACCACCTGCCGATAATGAATATCAATCTCCAACTCGCGAGCCATGCTAGACCTGATGCTGGGAATAAGCCCCTCAATAAACCGGCAAACCCTCTCGCGAACAGTAGAAACCAAGGCTGGTGCATTTCTAGCCAAGCTGGTGAAACGGACAACATACTCTGAGACAGTCATAGTACCCTAGCGCAAATGCTCAAACTCTGCGCGCCATGCGTCCCTGAGGCTCTGAGGAACATACTCTCTCAGGAACATATCTGAAAACTGCATCCAAGTTAGGGAAGCTGCCTCATCCGGACTGTCTAACTCGTAAGCATGCCACCACTGATAGGCGGCTCCTCGAAGCTCGAAAGTAGTGAAGGAAACCCCGCTCGATCCTGATATGCCCATAGTGCGGAGAATATGGTAGCAGTCCTCCAAAAATCCCAAGGCATCCTCTGATGCAAACCCACCGAATACAGGAGGATCATATTTCTTTAACCTCTCAAGTCTCCGCTGCTCATCCTCTAAAGTCGCTGCCCTATCCTCGGGCTGAACTGGCACTGCAGGCGGTGTAGGAATAACCCCTGGGACCTGATCAACATGCGCTCGCTGCTCAGGAGTGCGGGCGGCGGGAGTCTGCGCTCCTCCCCCGGCCTGGGATGTGGCTGCAGCAAGGAGAAGCAACCCTGCCTGAGCCAAAGTGGTGTACATGCTCATAAACTGTGCCAAAGTATCCTGGAGTGCTGGAGTAGTAGTGGCAGACGTATCCGGTGTCTGGACTCCGGCTGGTACTGCTTGTGGTACCTTGGCGGCAGCTCGCACGGGTGCTCTGGCTGAACCACGAGCGCGTCCTCGGCCTCTACCCCGGCCCCGGCCTCTGACGGCTCCAGTAGGGGGTGCGGGTGCCTGGCCATCTTGAGTAGCACGTGTCCTCACCATCTGTGAGAGAATAGAAGGCAGAAGTTTAGGATTGTGATGTCAAAAATCTCGCACGACAGGGAAATCAAATGAAGTGGAATTTTCCTAACAGTTATATAGCCTCTCGTAGATAAGTACAAACGTCTCCGTACCGATCAGCAAGACTCTAATAAACCGGCTCGTGATCTGTGACTCCTATGAACCTACAGCTCTGATTCCAACTTGTCACGACCCCAGTTCGCCCTCCGTGAACTGCCGTGACGGCACCTAGTCTCTACGACTAGGTAAGCCTAAATTACAAAATAAAAACCAAATTGCGGAAGTAAAACAGTTTAAAGGCAGAATTAAGGCATAAATAGTGGTTAAATGTGCCGCTCGGCATACATCATATATAAATCTCAAAACAATATCTAACCCAAGACCCGAAAACCCACGAATCAAAAGCTAAGTCAAGAAATACCACATAGCTCTAATTCCGGAATTTGTCTATCAGGAACAGAAAGTACAGAAGGGCTAAATTACTAAAAGTAGGAATGGAAAGGGACTCCTCGGCCTGCGGACACAGCAGGTGTACCTCGAAGTCTCTGAATAGTCGCCTCCCTCAAGGATGATAGGCCTGATAAGAAGTACCTGGATCTGCACATGAAAAACATGCACAGAAGAGGCACGAGTACACCACAGCGGTACTCAGTAGGTGCCAAGCCTAACCTCGGTCGGGTAGTGACGAGGAAGGTCAGGGCCCTACTGAGGTTAAATAAAATATAAGGGTTAACAGTGTGAAATAGAAACAGTATAAATAAGTGCAACAATAAGAAATAACATAGAATTGAAAGAACAACAACAACTAGAACAGAGACAACAAACCACGGGAAGAAATACAGCTCAACACAGAGGTAACAACCGGGGCACCTTCCAGGTTGCCGTCCTGTAGTCCCAATTACAATTGTCCAGTGGATCTCCCGGGATACCGTCCCGTAGTCCATCATATATATGTCCGATGGATCTCCCGGGATCCCGTCCCGTAGTCTAACTATCAATGCGCGGGGGATCTACCGGAATCCCGATCCATAGTCCCCAAATATAAATACCCAGTACTGGGGGAATCTACCGGGTGCATTCCCGTAGTTCCATATAACTGTGCAGGGGGATCTACCGGGAATCTAATCCGTAGTCCCAAAGTAAATGTGCATGGGGATCTACCGGGAATCTAACCCGTAGTCCCAAAATAAACAGACAAGGGGGAGCTAACGGAATCCCACATCCGTAGTCCAAATGTAAATACACAACAACAGCAAGAGAATATCAGAGAAGGGAAATTTCATATTGAGGCAACAAATAATTCTAGCCTAGCATGCTGCAGAGTTCAGGTAAACAGATTGAACAATTAAAGCAATTAAATCACTTAGACATGCTTTCCTAAGCTAACAACAGGCTTAATAGTACAAGTAATAAATGCAGGAGAAGAACATACTAATAAGTACTTAAAGAAAAAAAATGGATTTCCAACAATTTGCACAAGTACTCACTCGTCACCTCACGTACAAGGCATTTCAATTACCAAATATATCAAACCTAAGGGGAAGGTCTCCCACACATGGTTAGACAAGCCACTTACCTCGAACCGGCTCCAAAATCAACTCGAAACCATACTTTTGCCACGAGTATCCGACTCCAAATGGCCCTAATCTATTCAATTCAATTACATATTGTAAATAACATCTCAAGCAACTGATTCTACGATTTAATTCAAAGCTAAGACGCGAAATTAGATAAAATGACCAAAACGCCCCTCAGGACAACGTCTCGGATACGGATGAAATTAACGTTTTCAGAACCCTCATACTCTCACGAGTCTAACCATATAAAAATCTCTCAAATCGGAGGTCAAAACCCAGTCAAATCTCAATAATTAGGTCTATGAAATTTTTACCCATTTTCCATTCAAATTCTGAAATTAGATGATAAAATTAACTAAAGATTGTTGAAATATAACTAAAAAGGGTTAAAGAATCGTTACCCAATGATCTCTTCTTCAGATCCCTCTCAAAATCGCCCTCTCGCGAGCTCCAATTCGATTTTTCTAACTTTGAAACTAAACCCTCGAACTCACTATTTCTGGCCAGTGAATTCCGCATCTGCGGTCAAGGGACCGCACCTGCGGTCCCGCTTCTGCGGAACATTTGCCGCATCTGCGGCTTCATTAAAAGGGCTAGGAGCCACATCTGCGGTCCTTCTTCCGCAGATGCAAAACCGCTTATGCGGTTATACTTCCGCATCTGCGGAACCTGGAAGCCACCCAAAAATCCGCATCTGCGGTACACCTAGCCGCATCTGCGGCGCCGCATCTGCGGTCCCCAAACTGCAAATGCGAAAATATCAGAAGCAGCAAAAGCTGAAATCCCTCAACTTCAAAAATCTTTCCGTTAACCATCCGAAATCATCCCGAGGCCCCCGGGACCTCAACCAAAAGCACCAATAACACCTAATACCTTATGCAAACTTGTACCAATCCTTAAACCACCTAAAACAACGCCGGAAACTCGAATTAATCAATGATTCAAGCCTAAGAACTTCAAATTCTCACAAAACACGCTTTCGATCAAAAACCTAACCAAAACACGCCCGAATGACCTAAAATTTTGCACACACATCCAAATGACATGACGGAGTTACTACAATCATCCGGAATTCCATTCCGACCCTCGGATCAAAATCTCACTATCGGAATGGAAACTTCAAAAATTCAAACTTTGGCATTTCAAGCCTGAATTAGCTACGGACCTCCAAAACACATTCCGAACACGCTCCTAACCCCGAAATCACCTAACGGAGCTAAGGGACCATCGGATTTCTATTCCGAGGCCGTCTTCACACTGTTCTAACTATGGACCATTTTCCAACACTTAAGCTCTCCTTTAGGGACATGTGTCCCAAAACTCTCCGAAAACCCAACACCGAACGTCCCGGCAAACCAAAATAGCAGAAATGGACTTAGGGTAAGCAGTTAATAGGGGATCGGGGCGAAAATTTCAAAAACGACCGGCCGGGTCGTTACACATATTGTCCTTCAAATCTTCATATTTCCCTTCAAATCTTCAGATTTTCCCAGATCGCGATGGCTAAAACTTTCAAGCCCGTACCAAAATAAGAGGCTCCCTCGTCTTCCAATCTGGCCATGGGTGTCTAGGTGGCCGCCCCTGAGGTGGCTCACGAGCCGCCCACGAAGAGCTTCATACCCGGGGGTTGCTCTATCGGGGATGATTGTAAGGTCGAGAAGGCCTCTAGTCAACAAGGCCGAGGAGAGGGAGCATGGAGATACATATACTTCGTCACTAACGATACCCTACCCATAGCCCGAGAGGACTGTAAATGAGTAGGTAAGGACGTGATCATCCCCAGGCTTAATGATGATATCACTACCCACGTGAAGGGTAGGGGTGTGCATTCGATTTATCGATTCGATTTTGACCCTTATCGATAATTACTTATCGATTATCGATTTGTACATATGCTTATCGTTATAGTTTCAATAAGGTTTTGATTTTTTCGATTTCGATTTATCGATTTTGGGGGCTTATCGATTCGGTTATCGATTACACCAATAAGAAAATTTGCGGGATTCCACGGAAAGTATATCGCTATAAACGCGCCTAACTAATATGGACAAAAAGAAGCTAAAATAAGACGAACACCATTTATTATATAAAAATTGTGTCAACACGCACATGCAACAAAACTAAAGTAAGGGATCAAATGTATGCCACCAACACTCCAACGGTATAAGAAAACAAAACAAAACAAAATACATCATCACGGCTAATTCTATTTTCCATTAATTTGAACTTCATTCCCTTGATCTTTAAATATGATCATTCCTTAAATGTGGTAGAGGAAATAATAGGGTAAGGGACTTAGGGTAAAGCAAAGGGTATAGATTAGGGAAAATAATATTGTATAGCCGCTATCAAAATAGTAGTAGAATATATATACATTCTGTATGTTATATTAATCTACACAAATAGGTAATTACTCATTTAACAAGTGTCTACAGTGTGTTGTAGGGGTGTGCATTCGATTTATCGATTCGATTTTGACCCTTATCGATAATTACTTATCGATTATCGATTTATACATATGCTTATCGTTATCGTTTCAATAAGGTTTCAATTTTTTTCGATTTCGATTTCGATAACAAATAATCGATTCGATTTATCGATAAACCGATTCGAATTCACACCCCTAGTGAAGGGGTATTCAAGTATTTACACTTACCCCTTCACGCTGCCTCCCGGTAGATCCTGTAGTCCATTGCTTTCTGCAAAAGGTACAAGGTGTGCCTTGGGCAAAACCACTCATCATTTTGGAGGATCGTGTTCCTCCTACGTCATTTTGTGAACAACACTGACAATCCTTGGTTCACCCTTGTTGCACCCTATTTTGCACTAGTTAAGACATGATTCAACTCGTGGTTCCTATGTTGTTGATAAAAGAGAGTAGCCACCATACTAAGGTACCTATTTAATTACTAAGTCATATTATTTATTAGTATGCTAACTGGTGAGATTATGGGTAAGGGTCCTTGTTCTTCTAAGGGGAAGTTGTTAGGCACCCCTCAAAATCTACCTTAGGTAGCTCCATAGGACTTAGACTAAGTTTGGGATCAATTATTTATAGATTTGATTAATGATAAGGAATGCTGCCTAGTGTATTCCTGAGGGAGATTATGATATTAATGAAAGGAGTGTGAGATCCTAAAGGGATTCAAGCTTATGAAGAAGTTCATAAGATATATTGAAAGTGTTTTGAAATTGATATATAAGTGGTCCAGATTTTAAGCTTGTAAAGGAGATTGATTTATGAAAATACTTTAATTTAGGGGATGGTTATTTATATAATTCTAGGGGATGTTTTGTAAGAAAGTGAACCTAAAATTACCTTAGATTCTGAAGATTTTTAAAGAAGAGCTTATTTTGGTGAAAATCCCTTAAGGCGATGGTTCTTGAAGTTCTGATTTTTTCTTTTTGAAGAATGGATCTGAGATCTGATTTCCTTTTGAAATAGAGCTGCTGCTCTGCTAAGTTCTGATTTTAAAATCTTTAAAGGAAAAGAAAGGTTAGCGAAAACATAATAATTTGCGAGCAGATTATAATTAGCGAATTAAGGATCCACTACTAGCTAATTTCCCTTTTTAAATCCTATATAGTTTGAGGCTTGCCTAAGTTTATATTAAAGCATAAGAGAAAGCATGTGATCTAATATATGTGTTATATACATGAGAGATAAAACAATAGTAAAGACATAACAAATACAATCAACATTAATTTAAACTAGCAGAAATAGTAAACGAGACAGTAAATAATGATAAAGGAGTTGATAGAAAGAGGACCGGGCTCTAGTGATTGGGCCTCAAGGCAGCAGGCCCAGCGGTAAAGAGATTCCAATATAGCTGATTCTGGACTCCCAACAAAATGCAATAAGGCTAGAATTGGGCCCGAGTTCATCAGGAACTCAGAGGCCCAAACAGATGCGCATGTAAAAAAAATAAGAAAGTCATTAGACACATACTCAATATATTCAGCATATTCTAACAACAGATCATACTATGATGTAAATGACAGGTAAACCACCAACAACAACGACGACCCAGTAAAAAGATAATTGAAACAAGAATAGAATTAATATTGTGGGAAATCATATATCAATGTGGTGGTTTTACATAGCAAATAATTCACATTGGAAATCTTTTGTTGTCATTAAAAATTAAACCCTTATACTAAATATGTCAATGAATTTAGGGCTAAGGAGGGAACCCTACTCGAGGTCGATGCTCCCTGTGGTCCCCGAAATATCAAAGTTCCCAAGGAACTCAAGGCCCAGGGCAATGCTTGTGCCAGGGAGGGCAGCCCAACCAAGAGTCGAACTCCACTCCCAAATACTCTTAAACACTAACGACATGTTTTTCTTACGGGTTTAAGTGCCAATGAGGCCCTTCCAATGTGGACTAAATATTAAAGTATTACTTACCACAAAAAATATATATACTTTCCCCTTAATAACACAAGAGAACACAATTTGCCTTTAATACTAAATAAAGAATACATATCAAGCAAACCTAAAGGGGAGACTTTAGAACACGGATAGAGGAAGAACAGAAGTTTCATATCAACTGTTTGTAGGAGTAAGTCGTTAAGGAACAACATATTTAAAGAGAAAATGGGCATGCATAACTCATGTAGACTGCAACACAAGATATGCAGATACCCCTGCGTTAGCAGACTGACTGTAAACTACTCAGTTTGTTATTAACACATGCAAGGATTAATAAAACTACTTAACATCTCAAAGATCATTAAAACAGATTCAGAAAAACAATCATGGTCAACCATCATTACCATGGGCGTCAGAAATAAGATTAAACTCTCAACATGACTATCAAAACACAAGTTCAAACATGGGATTCCTAAGGTCTCAACAGGGTCATGCTTCTAACAGTATTAGCAGGTCATCATATTCAGGTAAAATCAATAAAGGACTTCATAAGGCTTGAGTGTCAGGTTCAATTTTAGATTAATAATAAAGAGAAGAACTGGGCATAATTTAAAATAAAATATGGTATTATAGAGTCAAACAAGATACTTGTACTATTTAGTCAACTACACATAGACAGGGTAAGTGAGGTGGTGACCTCATATAAGCAGGGAACTTTACACACTACAAAACCAATTACAGAACCAAATCAACATGTTGGTAAAGAAAGGAGATAGAAATGTTGCATCAAAACAAGTTCAAACTCAAACATAAGTCTAGTTTAGTATGTAAGTATGAAGTGATCATGCTTCAGCTTCTAAAAGTGTCACTTGATTATAACATTGTGTCTAAGTCCTATTTTCATGGAAGATAAGTTAATGATAGATGCATGCAGGCTTTACAGAATCAATAGTGCCTCAAAGAGATTAAGGACAGGGATGTACTGCACAAGTTTTGAATTACACAGGTATATGAGGATCTCAACTGATCATGGGAATATATACACACACACACACACACACACACACACACACAACAAAGTTTAATGAAAAAAAGACAGTTTAACTCAACCAAGATAGTTTCCTACAAATGTATACAACAGTTGAGTATGATCATGAGAAGGTTATGGTGATAGCCCAGAAATTACCCTCGGAATTAGTAGATACAGATACAGAGAAGAAGAGCACCTAAACACTTAGATTCTTTCAACTTAGTTAAGTGATATGGACTTATTGAACTTTCAGGTATATCTCAGTTAAGATTGCCAAATAATGAACTCGATCATAAAACAAATAGGATGCATGGAATAATATGTAGAAGTGAAGGGAAAACATGAAGTTGAGATAAACATTATTGGTTTAACAATGATAATAACTAAACAAAGTAAAATACTATAGTAGTAACTCAAAAACAATTTAACAAACACATGCAGAGAGGAAAATATTTAGACATTTTAAGTTCAGGCTCAAGGTTAAAAGGCAGGGGGATATAAGACATCTTAGTTATAATGATCAGGTATTAAACTCAACTTCAAAGGCTCACAAAACATTAGAGATACAACATGACAGAGATAAGCTTGATGTAGGTCAGTAAAAACTATGAAGTTTGTGTTGAATATAAACATGTAATCACTTAAGCATGATGACTGTTGGAAAAATCAGAACAAAGATCAATGTGTATCATTTATGATTTAATCAACTTATCGTTTAATGACTCATGACAAACAAGCTAATCACAAAAAGTCATTAAATTAACAAATCATAAATATCAACATATTAAACACATTGATTAATTACAATCTACAGAACCTAACTCGACATATTTAGTTCATTCAGAGAGATGAACAAAAGGTGAGAGAGGTGATGACCTTTAAAAAGGCAGCAGAACAAACAAACTCTTTTTGTTGCTTAGAATCACTGAACCCTCGATTCCTTGATGAACACATGCTTGACCTCGGACTGTGGTTATCTCCGGTAGGATCCCGTACATGCCAAGAACCAAGCAAAATAATCTATGTTAGATTTAAGAAAATCAATGAGGTTTTTTCCTGAGCTCGGGGGTTAACCCCGTGCCCAGGTATACCTTTCGATCCCGTAGGTATTCGATTAATACGACTTACTCCAACTCTTCGACCGTCGACTTGGTGGCGTCGGTGTCATCAGGAGCTACGAACAATCTCGGAACTTCGTAATCATCCTCCTCGTCTACTCCTCGCTTGAGACCGGCAACAGTGATTGCTATTTAGTTTCTTCCTTCCTGGTTAGTTGCGTGTTCTTTGATGTCAAAATTGCGGGTATCGAGATTACGTCATCGACTGCGAACATCTCCTTTGCAGTCGGCTGGTCTCCTTGATACGCCTGATAGCTAACACGATACTAGCAGCATCAATGTTGATGTTATACTGCGATAACCTTGATGCTCTACCCTCGAACGGCCTGTCGAATCCGTTTTTACTTATTAACCTCAATTACTGGGTCCTTGATTGCTTCTCTTCTTGTTCCTCGTGGGGTGATGCCCAAACCCATTTCCCCTTTGGTCCCACTGTATGGTCGGTACCGATCTGGGACCAGTCCTGGCTCATGATCAACGGCTATCTTAGACATATCATCGGTCCTGATGGGGTACACAGACCTAGAAGGAGCTCCGAGTTAGTCGTCCTCGACCTTGATCTTTTACTGGTTACTGTTGTGGACGTCGGCCCAGGTCACCACCGGGTACTCTACCAAATTTTGTTTTAGCTGTTGAGAGGCCAAGGAACTTCGAGGGTTAAGGCCTTGAGTGAATGCCTAAACGGCCAAATCATCTGCAATCGGAGGCAGATCCATCTGTTCAATGTGGAACCTCGACACGAACTCCCTGAGCATCTCGTTGTCTTTTTGCTTAACCTTGAAAATACCAGACTTTCTAGTCTCGACCTTGATGCCTCGGCATGGGCCTTCACGAAAGCATCTACAAGCATATCAAACGAGTCACTCGAATTTGGGGGTAAGTTGTGGAACCATATCATCGCTCCTTCGGATAAAGTCTCCCCAAACTTCTTTAGTAACACCGACTCGATTTCATTATCTTCCAAGTCGTTCCCCTTGACCGCGCACGTATAAGAGGTCACATGCTCATTTAGATCCGTGGTTCCGTTATACTTGGGGATATCAGGCATACAAAACCTCTTGGGGATCGGTTTCGGTGCCACGCTCGAAGTAAAAGGCTTCTGGATAAACTTCTTGGAAATCGGCCCCTTAAGTATCGGGGGTGCTCCCGGGATTTGATCGACCCTAGAATTATATGTTTTCACCTTTTTGTTAATAGCCTCAATTTTCTTCTCACCTGACTCAACCTGCTTCGTTAATGCTTCAAGCATTTTCATTATTTCAGGGTTGACCCTGGGCTCAGCTTCACCTGGTCTCTTGATGACTCGTTTGTTTCCTCAGGTGCTTTCCTAGGATTATTCGGGCTCGACCCTACTGGGGGCGTGGCCTTGATTTTGTAGCTGCTCTATTGCTACCTGTTGAGCCTACAACATTTCGAAGATTAGCTGTAGGGTTACCCCCATTACCTTCCTCTTCACGCACTTCTCGAGTTATTAGTTAGGGTCCACCGCGAATACCATTTTTGAGATTAGTTGGTAGATTGACGTCGATGGCCACCTGGAAGTTAGCATCAACCGGATCGATAACTGGAACACCGTTGGGATTAGCAGGAGGCACCTCGTTGCTATGCACCAAATTGTTATTTTCACCATGATGGCCAGACTCGTCGTCAACATTCAAATGGGTAGACTGGGAATTCAACATTTATAAGCTGACCTGAAATTAAGACTTTAAAGAACAAGCATAAAATAGAGTGTGTTATGGAGATTTATATCAAATCACCACTATTATCCTTAGCCCCACGGTGGGTGCCAAACTGTTTACCCTAAAATCGGATAGCAATTAAATTTATATGCGGTTTTAAGGATATGTGGATTGATTCAACACAAATAATCAGGAATACTAAACAAACGAGTTAAAGACATAATGAATGATCAAACCAGTCGTTATGTTACAGCCCAGCCCGAGCCTAGGTTGAACAGTAGTTTGCCCTCGATCGGACACTTGGTTCGAACCTAATTGCGAATGAAGAACAAACAGTTAAGTAAGAACTTTTTCAATAGCTCGAAAGTAGAAAATAAATTTGTATTGCCTTGATTTGTTTATTACAATGTGTCTTGTCAAAGAAAATCTTTCCCCTTATATAGTAGGAGAGATTCATATAGTACAAATCTAAAAAAGGTAAAAATCTTCCTTTCCTATTAGTTACTGATTCGTAACCGATATCGAGCGAGATCCGCGCTGTGATATACAGTTGTTAGCGAATATCACGGCCCTCTATCCGTCGTGTATAGCCGTTTATTGTGCTTTCCAAGGTCTTAGAACTCGTCCCGAGTCTGGGGTGCATCGTTTTGTCAAGCTCGATGGTGTAACGACCCAGGTCGTTTATTTTGAGAATTAACGCCCCGATCCCCTATTAACTGCTTTCCCCGTGTTTATTTCTGCCATTGTGATTTGCCGGGATGATTCGTATTGAGTCTCAGAGTGTTTTGGGACACTTAGTCCCTTAATGAGAGTTTAAGCTTTAGAATTTGGACTGTAGTCGGAATAGTATAAAGACGGCCTCGAAATGGAATTCCGTCTATTCCATTAGCTCCGTTGAGTGATTTCGGGCTTAGGGGCGTGTCCCGATTGTGTTTTGGAGGTCCGTAGCTTATTTAGGCTTGAAATGCCGAAAGTTGAATTTTTGAAGTTTCCAGATCGATAGTGAAATTTTGATATCAGAGTCGAAATCCTATTTCGAAAGTTGGTATAGCTCCGTAGTGTTGAATGAGACTCGTGTGCAAAATTAGGGGTCAATCGGACTTGGTTTGGTTGGTTTTGACATCGGTTGTAGAATTCTTGAGATTTCAAGTTCATTAGGCTTGGATTGGTGGGTGAATCGTGATTTTAGCGTTGTTTGATGTGATTTGAGGGTCGGACTAAGTTCGTATGATGTTTTAGGATTGGTCGGCATGTTTGGTTGAGGTCCTGGGGCCTCAGGTGAGCTTCGGATGCTTAACGAAAGTTGAATTGGACTTAGGAAATTGCTGAACATGCTGGACCTCTTGGTCTCGCACCTGCGGAGCCGCAGAAATGGGTTGGTAACCGTAGAAGCGAGTTTTGGCCTTGTGCTTCAGGGACCGCAACTGCAGTTGGGAAATCGTAGATGCGGCCCCAGCCCGGTTAGGTGGATTTCGCACCTGTAACGCTTTTCCCGCAGGTGCGGGACCGCAGATGCGGCACCATGACCGCAGATGCGGTAATCGCTGGGCAGAAATATGAAAATTCGAGGGTTTGAAGTTCATAACATCAAATTCGATTTTGAGCTCGAGAGAAGGCTATTTTGTGAGATTTTTGAAGAGAAAATTAGTGGGTAATGATTCCTAACTCCTTTTTGATTATATTCCATTAATCTAAGCTTAATTTCATCATTTAATTTCGGATTTGGGGTGAAAAATTGGGAAAATTTGAGAAAAGTTCTTAGGCCGAATTTTGGTATTTTGATCGAGATTTTGGTATCAGATTTGAGTGATTTTGGTATGGTTAGACTCGTGAGGAATGTGTGTTCATAATTTGTGACTTTTACCCGATTCCGAGACGTGGACCCCTGGAGGATTTTTGGGCATTTTTTTATTTTCTTGCCTTAGCTTCGATTCCTTTAGCTAAACTCGTTGTTTGTAGTTATATTTACATTATGAAATTGATTTGATTAGATTTGGGCCACTCGGAGTTGGATATTCGTGGCAAGAGCGTGATTTCGGATTGATTGAGCTTGGTTCGAGGTAAATGGCTTGCCTAACCTTGTGTGGGGGAACTCCCCTTAGGATTTTGATACTGTTGTTATATGAATGTCGTGTACGTGAGGTGACAAGTACGTACACGTGCTAATTTTTGAAAACCCCCGTTTTCATTAAGTAAATATCAGCCTTTTCTTTTAATTGAGCAATACTTGTACTTTAAGTTTCTTGTTTAGCTTAGGAAAGCATGATTACATGACTTAACTATCTTATCTGCTTAACTGCTTATTTGGATTCGGTGTAGCATGTTTAGAGTAGAATTTCTTGTTCTCTTGGTACGAACTTGAATAGAACTCTAGATTTTCTCTCTTGAGATTGTTGTGTGTTTACTTTGGGACTACCGGACGGTATCCCGGGAGATCCCCCTGCACATTTATATTTGGGACTATGGGACGATATGCCGGAAGATCCCCTGTACTGGTTATTTACTTTTGGACTACGAGAAGGTATCTCGGGAGATCCTCGGCACATTTATGTTTGGACTACGGGACATTATCCTGGGAGATCCTCTGTTGTTATCACTACTTACTGAGTTATTTCCTTTCTAAGATCTCATCTTTATTTGACTGTTAGCATCTTTAATTATATTGTCACGTTCTATACTGTTTTACGTTATTATATATTTATATAACCAGTAGGGCCCTGACCTTCCTCGTTACTACTCGACCGAGGTTAGGCTTGACACTTACTGGGTACCGCTGTGGTGTACTCATGCCCTTTCCTACACATATTTTTCGTGTGCAATCTACTCAGCCATACTATCAGTGAGGCGAGGCGATTTCAGAGACTTCGAGGTATATCTGCCACGTCCGCAGACCTAGAAGTCCTTCTCTATTCTCCCTTTAGTCATAGACTTCTTGTAATTACTTTTGTTTAGACTTCTGGAATTAGAACATTATGTAATTCTTTAGCTTGTGATTCATGAGATTCCAGTTTTGGGAGTGTTTTGCTCAGTTTGAGAGAGTGATATTGTATATGCCGAGCGGCATCTTAAACTTCTTTATTATGTTTACCCGTAAATTTGCTAGTTTTGTATTTTATTTCCTTTCTCCGCAAAACATAGGCTCACCTAGTCGTAGAGACTTGGTGCCGTCACGACAGTTCACGGAGGGAGAACTTGGGTCGTGACAGATGGCGAGCATGTCGTTCACTTTTCAGGGGCCTCGATACAAAGGGTTCCCAGATTCGATTCCGATCTCGTGTGTTCATGCCCTCATTCCATTTTATTCACGGAAAATGGGGTAGTGTGTTATCCCCAATTTTATCCGTATACACACATACCAATTATTCGTTAGTTTTATGTCATTTATGTAGTTAAATTTGGGTATCCTATTCCTAATCATGCAGAAATTAATAATTATACTTAAGATAGAAAAGTACGTCTATAAGGATTTAATACATTGGTGATCGTAATATGGATTTAAGTTGTATATTATTCGTATTCGTTTTATAATATCAGTAAATTGTAGCCTGTAATAGTTATTAGGTAATATTTTTAATATAATTACTATGTTTCTACACAATGCGTATAACTTATACACAATATGGTAGTAATATAAAGGACACAGTGAAGTATGTTGATAGTATCATTTTTTAATAAAATATATAATAAAGTATTCTCCTTAAATTTTATTCAATCAAACTTACTATGAATTGATCTATAAAGAAATTATTAAGATAGAAAAATCACCATATTTGTTTTATTTAACTTTGAACATCTCTTTCAGCCCTTCTTGTTTTTTTCCTTCTTTAAATAAGCTCTTGTTTTTCTTATTAGGTGACAATAGTTATCTTTTTGAAGCTACGATAGAGAGTTATTTTATTTTACAAAAAAAAAAAAAGAAGAATATTAAATGGTGATGGTAAATAAGTTTCTTGGATAGTAAATATTTATTTTAGACTAATAATAATTTTTTCTGGTAATGTCAGATTCTCAAGCAAGCTTCTTCTAAGCTAATACTTCAAAACATACTTAAATTTTTTCTATCATAAATCTCCAGGGAGTGTATTCTTGTTGAAACTGAAAAAGAAGCATAATGGCCTGTGAAATTAAAGTGATAAAAATTGTGAAACCAAAATAAACTCTAGGTTGAACATATTTTTTTTGGTAATTAAACTTCCTATTACCACGTAAAATATTTACAAGTACAAACATTCCTAAGTTTGGATTGACAGCCCCAAACTCAGTAAACTCTCATCCTATCTTTCATCATTCCTTCTACAGCATTTATTTTCTAAAATTGCTCAAGAATCACTTATGTATTACCAAACTAATCTAAAAAGAAAGTTCCATATTTCAATTAGAACTATAGCAGGGTAAAACTGTCTATTTAAAATGAGTAAGTTGTGAAAAATTGCGAAGCCTCGTAGCATTTTCGGAAGTCTACAATTCAATTCAACACTTTCTGATCTCAAACATATGAAACTTTAAACTGACCTAAAGAAATAGCAAACTAAACTTAAGTCCATCAAGTTGAAATTTTTGTCGCAATAATGACACAAGCTTTTATAAATAAATTAAAGTAATAGGATTTATTTTGTAATATATATGGCTATTGAACTTCTTTAAATAATATTATCCAGTTAACCCAAAAATAAAAAAATAAAATAATAGGCTTTAAAATAATTGGGAAATCTGGATCAACAGACCCCAGACGCCAACAATGAATCAAAAGGCTACTGGTTGGTTGACTAGCTAGCCAGTATAAAGTCAAGTAAGGCAACTAGGAAATGGTTAGTTGTTTAAATTATATTTACATTGAAATATTAATTAGAGAATTGGCTGCGCTTTCTCACCACTATATTTACTTCTCCCTTCTCTTCAATTTAGATCATCAGCGCCTTTCAACAATTCAGAGTTCCTTTCCTTGTTCCTTAATAGAACAAACAAATACTCTTACCTTATATTAGCAATGGCCTCAGCAGCAGTTGGCAACTACGAAGAAGAAATCGTTCGTCCCGTCGCCGACTTCTCCCCTAGTCTCTGGGGTGATCACTTCCTTTCATTCTCCATTGACAATCAGGTAAATAATTAACTTCTTTCTATATAGTTTCTTCTTGCAAGCATGGTTAGTTTCTTCTTTATGTTTATTGAACAACATTAATTTTGCTAATTTCAGTTTACATTCTTTCAACTTTAATGTCCATTACATATAGGTTGCGCAAAAGTATGCTCAAGAGATTGAACCATTGAAGGAACAGACAAGAAGTATGTTGTTAGCAACCGGAAGAAAATTGGTTGACACATTGAATTTGATAGACACCATTGAACGCCTTGGCATATCTTATCACTTTGAGAAAGAAATTGATGAGATTTTGGATCAAATTTACAACCAAAACTCAAACAGCAATGATTTGTTCACTTCTGCACTTCTTTTTCGGTTGCTCAGGCAACATGGTTTCAACATCTCTCCTGGTAAGTTCATCATGAAGCACACCTTTAATATTGTTGTTAAAATTATTATCCATTTATTGAAAGAAGGTTAATTAATCTTGAGCTTTCTTTCTTGAAATACCAGAAATTTTCAGCAAATTCCAAGACGAAAATGGCAAATTCAAGGAATCACTTGCTAGTGATGTGGTAGGATTATTGAACTTGTATGAAGCTTCACATGTAAGGACTCATGCTGACGATATCTTAGAAGCCGCACTTGCTTTCTCCACTATCCATCTTGAATCTGCAGCTCCACATTTGAAATCTCCACTTAGGGAGCAAGTGGCACATGCTCTTGAGCAATGTTTGCACAAGGGCGTTCCTAGAGTTGAGACCCGATTCTTCATCTCATCAATATATGAGAAGGAACAATCGAAAAATAATGTGTTACTTCGATTTGCTATTTTGGATTTCAACTTGCTCCAGATGTTGCACAAACAAGAACTTGCTGAAGTATCAAGGTGCGATAAATAAGAACAATGAACCCTTTTTGATTGATTATATCTCAAGTACTGATGTTAATTTGTTATGCTGCAGGTGGTGGAAAGATTTGGATTTCGTAACAACACTTCCATATGCTAGAGATCGAGTAGTTGAATGCTACTTTTGGGCATTAGGAGTTTATTTTGAGCCTCAATACTCTCAAGCTCGTGTCATGCTCGTTAAGACCATATCAATGATTTCGATTGTCGATGACACCTTTGATGCTTATGGTACAGTTAAAGAACTTGAGACATACACAGATGCCATACAAAGGTATGAACTTCATAAATTCACTTATTCAAATACTCCTTAATAGTGAATGTCATTGTGAAAATATAAAGACGAACTTCTACTCATTATAGTTGTGCTCTTTCAAAATGCATGAGTTCATACATTAATTTTGTCATCTTGCAGATGGGATATCAATGAAATTGATCGGCTTCCTGATTACATGAAAATCAGTTATAAAGCTATTCTTGATCTTTACAAGGATTATGAAAAGGAATTGTCTAGTGCTGGAAGATCTCATATTGTGTGTCATGCAATAGAAAGAGTATGTTTGAGCAACTTAACTATCAATATACATTTTCTCCTTAATCCATTTCTCACTTTGTTTTACCTTGTGTAAGTCTTTTAGTGATCAGAAACTTGATATAATTCAATCAAAAATTTCTAACACTTGAACATATATGTTTTGTATTCACAGATGAAAGAAGTAGTTAGAAACTATAATGTCGAGTCAACATGGTTTATTGAAGGATATATGCCACCTGTTTCTGAATACCTAAGCAATGCATTGGCTACTACTACATATTACTACCTTGCGACAACATCATATTTGGGTATGAAGTCTGCGACAGAGCAGGATTTTGAGTGGTTGTCAAAGAACCCTAAAATTCTTGAAGCTAGTGTGATTATATGCCGAGTTATTGATGATACAGCAACGTACGAGGTATGAGTTGTGTCTCACATTTTTTTATCATTATATGAGATTTGGACAAACTATAAGTTTTGCGGTGTCAATTGAGGCTTATAAAAGCTAACCCTTAATCTATCTTCCTTTACAGGTTGAGAAAAGCAGAGGACAAATTGCAACAGGGATTGAGTGTTGCATGAGAGATTATGGTGTATCAACAAAAGAGGCAATGGATAAATTCCAACAAATGGCTGAGACAGCATGGAAGGATCTTAATGAAGGACTTCTTAGGCCAACTCCAGTATCTGCAGAGCTTTTAACTCCTATTCTCAATCTTGCTCGTATTGTTGAGGTTACATATATACACAATCTAGATGGATATACTCATCCGGAGAAAGTCTTAAAACCTCACATTATTGGCCTACTTGTGGACTCCATCGAAATTTGAGCTGCCAATTGTTGCTCATCTTAAGGAAACTACATTCTTCTTTGTTGAGAAAGTAGTTATATAAGTTTAATTTTTTCGTTTTATTGTATAATTAAGTTGTTGGGGAGCTGCTTTTGCGGTTGTGCAGTGCACTTCCTAACTAGGACCTCCTTAAGATCCTTGTAAGAAATAATCTAAATCCTTTTATGTAACAATAAGTTAAAGTTATGAAGCTTGTTATGGGAGTCTTACTTACCTTATAAATAGAGTCTCTTGTAACCTATTTTTCTGTGTATGAAGTAATCTGAGCCTTTTCCACGTCCTTGCTTTAGTATCTTTTTAATCGTACTTGGTCTCACAAAGATTGGTTTTTGGCACTTTTGTTTTCCATTGTAGCGCATGTATAGGTGAATCTGGAATATATAGCGTTGACATAATTGTGCTACATTATGCGCTATGTGTTGGCATACAATAGCTATTATTGTATTTATGTTATCCCGTGAATGCCATCACTGATTTTCCTCTTGAAAATAAACCACTAGTCCGTCTTAAATACTCGTTTAATTCTGTGTATACTGGAGGGAACCTGTAGGAGGTCGAAAAGCCATAGTGCACAAGTGAATTAATGCAACAACTTAGTATCTTATTTTTTTTTCGCTTCTTTTACTTGAGGACCGCAAAAAAGTGGTTTCTAATCAAGGCATGTAGCTTTTTTCTGTCCTTGGTCAAATCTTTTGTCTTCCTTGTAACATAAAATAGACCGGCATAATAAAGTAGAAAAATTTTCTGAAGCAGTGGGAGAAATATTCTTAAAGGAGCTTCTTCGATATTTTGTTATCTTTTTTAAGATAGAAAGCCGAATCACTAATTAAAAAAGAAATTTTCTTTCAGTATGTTGACAACGTCAAAACAAAAAAGAATTAGCGGGCTGAAGTTGTTCTGATTGCCCTATCTTTTTTTGAACCGAATACCTTCCTATGTGCAAAGTAGAACATTGTAATTTATATTTGTCTGAGCATGAGAATCAATTTGCGTATTTGCAATGTCAGTTTTCTCCATTAATTGGTCTCAGCTTGCAAAAGTACTCTTGTATTAATGCTGTTTGTAAGAGGCAGTGCAATTTTGGAATTTTTGTTTGAACATATATGGTTTTCTGAAAAGATTAGGAAATGATTGAAAAAGGGATAATGCATAAAATCTTCTCCGACCTATGATTATATTATCAATTACACGCCTTTTCTTTTCGAGGGTCCTATTACCCCCCTGAACTATTTTAAAGTAAAATTATTTACCCCTTAAAAAAATACAACCAGATGCGTGGAAAGTGGTGAAATACACGCGCCTAAAATGTGTATTTTCTTACTTTAAAACTTTTTTTCATCGTTTTATCCTTCCTTATTTTCCTATTTGCAGACCTTCATTACCATATTCGGCCAAAAGGCAAAAGCCTCATTTGATGGGTTTTATATAATACTTGTTTGATATTGTCAAATCTGGCCGGAGAACAAAACTCCGACGAAGACCCTTGCTCCGGCGAAACTCCAATGTTATTGACCGTTTTAACTATTCGTAGGTTACTGAATCATGCCCGTTGCTCCCTCTAGTTGTAGCTCTGTTTCTTTTATTTAACATATCTACTTTTGATTTCGGGCTTGATTTTGCGTTGTATTGGATTTTTCGCCCCGACGTTTCGCCGTTGAAACGATGTCCCCCTTGTTCGTGCGAGAAGAAGTTCAGAAGAACGAGACTAATTAATTAGATATAATTAATAATGTAATGTCCAATCAAAAGATGACACTTATACATGTTAATCAATGTTAAAATTACTTTTGTAACTTCACTTGCCCTTAAGAGAGTGTGCACACTCTCTATGCCACGTCAACACTTAAGGTGGTGTTTATTACATTTTAAAATAGTTCAGGGGGGTAATAGGACCCCCGGAAAAAAAAGGTGTGTAGTTGGTAATATGGTCATAGGTCGGGGAGGATTTTATGCATTATCCCGACCGAAAAACATTCTTTTCACTTGCTCTTTTTATGTCATCTGTGGCACTTGCATTTTGTAATCGCATTTTTTTCTATGTAGCAAACTCATTATTTTTCAAGATATCATTCATTTGTAAACTTTGTGTGCCGTTCAGTGTTTTATAAGTAATATTTTATTACCTTTCACTCATTTACACTTCAACCACCGGTTACTAAGTCAATTTACTGGTTCCATGTCCAGATTATCCAATTCTATATTTAAAGTGCTATTCAACCAAATTCAGAACTGGAGAATCAGACCGGTGTAATAACATCTAATTAATTAAGTTTTACTAGTTAGAGTGGGGAACCATTAGCTTAGAACTTGTCACGACCCAAAACCCAATTAGCCGCGATGACACCTAATTTCACTCGCTAGGTAAGCCAAATAACAACAATCCGATTCAATTAATATTCAACTAACTCTAATACACCCCCAATGACTGATAGTACTAATCATGAGCTTCTAATATTCAAAATTTACAAAGCTGGTGTGAAATAAATACATCATCTGTATGAAAAAATGAACAGATTTTTAAATCTAAAGTTACCAAGATCAAGAGGCAACTATGACCGGAATGCAGGTACATCTCCAATGCCAGCTCCCGCCATACACAACAACATCAACATCAACATCCAAAAGTTGCAAGCAAGGTGTAGAAGTGTAGTATGAGTACAACCGACCCCATGTACACAATAAGTAACAAACCTAACCTTAGGTTGAAAGTAGTGACGAGCTTGTACAAAGGTCAGAGTCCATTCCAGTAGCTAGCAACAATCCATAACAATATAAGTAAAGCAGCACAGGTAATAACTCAATGATAAAATGCTCAGCTCGTTTGGTACAGGATGCCTTGGATAAGGTTAAGATCATTTAGGATAGACTTCGTACAGCTCAGTCCGGGCAGAAGTGTTATGCCGACCGTAAGGTTCGTGATATGGCATTCATGATCGGAGAGAGAGTGTTGCTTCCGGTGTCGCCCATGAAGTGTGTAATGAGGTTTGGAAAGAAGGGCAAGCTAAGCCCTAAGTATATCGGGCCTTTTGAGATCCTTGAGCGAGTGGGAGAGGTGGCCTACAGACTTGCGTTGCCACCAGGCTTATCTGCGGTACATCCTGTATTCCATGTGTCCATGCTTCGGAAGTATCACGACGATCCATCCCACGTGTTAGATTTCAGCACTGTCCAGTTGGACAAGGATTTGACCTACGAGGAGGAGCCGGTAGCTATTCCAGACTGGCTGGTTCGTCAGTGAAAGAGTTATCCTTCGGTTTAAGTGCAGTGGAGAGGTCAGCCTGTTGAGGCAGCTACCTGGGAGTCTGAGTCCGATATGCGGAGCAGATACCCCACCTTTTCACCAGCTCAGGTACTTTTCTATGTCTGTTCGAGGATGAACGGTTGTTTTAGAGGTGGAGAATGTGATGACCAAAAGGTCATCTTATGTTTTAGAACTCGAATACATAAATCGAGGCCTTCAAAACCTCATTTTATTCCTCCTCAATTTGTGTGCGCAGTCTGAGCGTGTTTCCGGAAAGCTTTTATGTTGAAAGTTGATAAAAATAATAATTTTTGCTTTTAGGAGTTGATTTAGTTGACTTCGGTCAACGTTTTAAGTAAACGGACCCGAACTCATATTTTGACAGTTTCGGTGGGTCCGTATCAAAATATAGGACCTGGGCATTTGTCCGGAATCAAATTCCAAGGTCCCTAGCTCGACAAATGGATTTTCGATGAAAATTGAAAGACCGAAAATCTAATGGTTTTAAGAATTCGATTAATGATTGATCTTGTTGGAATCGGGCCCGTATTTTGATTCCGGAGCCCGGTACATAACTGATTTGACGTGATTCAGACGTCCAATTGTGAATATAGGAATTTCAAAGTGTTCTTAAGAATTTCATGTGTTTTGTTGCTAAATCGTAGTTCTAGGTGTTATTTTGGCGATTTGATCGCATGAGCAAGTTCGTTTGATGTTTTAAGACTTGCGTGCATGTTTGGTTTGGAGCCTCGAGGGCTCGACTGAGTTTCGGATAGGCTACAGAGTGATTTGAACTTAAGAAATTTTGCTGGTCTGCTTCAGGTCCGCAGACTTCGCAATTGCAAGGCATGTCTCTCAAATGCGAGCCTCGCATTTGCGAAGAAAGTTTGCATTTGCGAGCATTGGGGCTGGGAGGGGACCTTCGCAATTGCGAAGCTCATGATCGCAATTGCGATCAGCAATGGCCGTATTTGCGAACAGTTGTTCGCATTTGCGATGTTAGCAGGACCAGGACAGTCTTCGCATTTGCGAAAGGAAGTTCGAATTTGCGAACCCCTGATCGCAAATGCGATACCTGTAATTGGTCAAAATGATTTTGGACGGAATTTTTCATTATTCAATTTTTCAAAACCTAAAATACAAAAATTTTCCAAAGACTCCTTCCTCCCCAAGTCATCGGTAAGTGTTCATTTTACAAGATTTTAACCTAGAATCTAAAGTTTTCATGGTGGAATTGGGAAGTTTTGGGTAGAAATTAGGGATTTTGAAATTTGAGGATTTAGACCTAAAATTGAGGTCGGATTCCAAAATCAATTATATATCTGGGCTCGGGGGTGAATGGGTAATCAGGTTTTGGTCCGAATTTCGGGTTTGGACCAAGCGGGCCCGGGTGTTGACTTTTATTGACTTTTTTCACAAATGGCCTAAATTGAATGTCTTGCAATCGTGGATAGTTCCTAAGGCTTAAATTGAATTGTTTGGTTGGTGAATTGATAGATTCTATTGGTCCGGAGGCTTGTGTCAAGAGAAAAGCGGTGGTGGAGCTTTGAGTTGGCCGTTAGAGCGCGGTAAATGTTGTGTCTAACTTTGACTCGAGGGATTAGGGATCCCGACTTAATTGCTATGTGAAAATCCATTTGTGTGGCGTATAGGTGAGGTGACGAGTACCTATGCGCCGCCAATTTATTTGATTTGCCTGTTTTCTTCCCGTTCTTAATATATTGTTTCCTGCCTTAACCGCTATATGTTTAACCGGTATTTCCATGCTTCATTGCTACTTGTCAATCACTGTTTTTCATTGTTGAAGGTATTAGCTATCCCATAGTTTCATTGTCTCATATTATTGGCTTAAGTTGGTTTATCGCTGTTTTATGGTATATTTTGGATTGGTTTCGCTGAGTAGTATTATTTGAGTGAAGTTTCATAATTGTACAACTTTCCGTTTGCTTTGGCTTGAGGTTTACATATTGTGGAGAGTTTGAGCTAAATTGTGAAATTCATGTTCTCATTGTGTGCTTGGTACTGATATGGTGGGATCGGGTTGCATGCCGCAACAGGAGGAATACGGGTGATATATTGAGGAGGAATAAGGGAGAATTGCTATTGTATGGTGAGTCGGGTCGCACGCCGCTACATGAGGAACAAGGGTGGATTGATATGGAGTAATAAGGGTGAATGTTCATATCGATATTGATTATATGGTAGGATCGGGATGCGCGCCTCATCGGTTTATGTGTTTATGTATCTTTCTTCTACCATGCCAATTATTCTGTAGTTTTGCGTTTCACTTAAGGATTGGTTATAGTTGGGTACTGATGAGATACTTGAGTTCTGTACTCCTTCCTTGCAAGTTAATATTTTATTTTGTTCCGTTCTTCTTCCTGCTTTATTATTCACTGTATGCAGGATATATTGTAAATGCCCCGCCGTAGCCTCGTCAATACCTCGTCGAGGTTAGGCTCGGCACTTACCAGTACAGGGGGTTGGTTATAATATTACTGCACTCTGCACTTTCTGTGCAGATTTCGGAGCAGGCAGTGGCTTCAGATTGCACGGTGTGGAGACCCAATGTAGTCTTGCTGGCGTCCGCAGGCCCTGATGTCCCCTTCTACCTCCCTACATTACTATTTTCTTTATTTCCAAAATAGTTGTAATTTCTTTCTGACTGATGTTTGTAGATAATCATAGTAAGTTCGTGGATTGTGACACCAGATTCTGTGTGGTAGTAATAATAGTTCTGGCAATAGTTTATAAAAAAAGAAGTCGTTTACTTACTTCCGCAATTATGATTACTTGTTTTACCTTGTTTACTTTTATTCGCTGAATCCTAAAGGAAATTGGTTAGTAGTACTCTAACATTGGCTTTCCTTGCATGTGTGATGTTAGGCGCCATCACGGTCCCTACGGTTGGAATTTCGGGTCGGGATAATTTCACAATAAATTCGAAAAAGTCAACAAAAAGCCATAGTGGGCCCACGTCTCGAAACGCGACAAAAGTTACAAAATATGAACGCTCATTCAACCACGAGTCGAACCATACCAAAATTACAAAATTCCGACACCAACTCAACCTTCAAATCCTCAAATCTTATTTTCAGATTCCTAGGCCTAAATTCTCGAATTATACCTCAAAAGCACGTAATCTAGTCGGAATATACGATGATAATTCAATATTATTGACTAACAATGATCACAAGTGACTTACCGCAAGATTTCCCGTGAAAATTCTCTGAAAAATCGCCCAGGTTGTATTCTTTCGCCCAAAAAAGTTGAAATGAGCTAAAAAATAAAACTGCTCAATAAAAACACGTTTCCCGTCACTAAAGGTCCGCACCAGAACCTGCTTGCACCAACAATTTATTTTTCACTAAAAAGGCTCTAACTCCATCATATGAACTCGGTATTCGACGATTCTTGTTCCTATGAGTCAAAAATAATAATACAAACCAAGTTGTTCAATCGAAACTCAACTCGGAGCTTATTTGCTTAATGTGATACCAATTTCGCTCGTTAAACAATTAACTCATGTTTTGCGCTATAAACCCAATAGAGACTTGATGAAATTAGACCAAACATTCCAGATCAATCCTATAATTCATTATCAAACTCCCGGAAGTCTCGAAATCTAATTCGATCTCTATAACAAAAAATGGACCTTTGGATCATTACATGCTTATGCTCAAGACACCAAACTCTTTCAAAAACTCTCCCAAAACTCATCCGAGCCCCATGGGACCTCAACGAAGTATACTAACAAGTCCATAATATGACACGAACTTAGTCGATGCCTCAGATTACATTAAACAACACTAAAATATGAATCGCACCTCTATTCAAGCTTATTAAAAACTAACAAATTTCAAATTCTACATTCGATGTCGAAATCTATCAAATCAAGTCCGATTGACCTCAAATTTGGCACACAAGTCGTAAATGACATAACAGACCTATCAAAATTTCCAGAACTGGATTCCGACCCCGATATCAATAAAGTCAACTCCCGGTCAAACTTCCAAACCTTTCATTTTCAACTTTCGACATTTCAAGCGAAAATCAACTACGGACTTCCAAATAAATATACGGAGATACTCCTAATTCAAAAACCACCATACAGAGCTATTGGAACAATCAAAACTTCATTCCGGAGTCATTTGCACATAAGTCAAACTTCGGTCAACTCTTTTTATTTAAACTTCTAAACAAGGATTGTTCTTTCAACTTAATCCCGAATCATCCGAAAACCAAAGCCGACAATTCACACAAGTCATAATACACATTACGAAGCTGCTCAAGACTTCAAATTGTTGAACGGGATGTAAATGTTCAAAACGACAAGTCCGGTAGTTACAGAACTCTAACCAAAAGTATCACAATTTTCTAATATTGTTCTCAAATAAGTGTTTTAAAAATGATTCTTAAAAAGCGAAACAAGACATTTAATTTGAATATATAGAGTAGTACTCTATTAAATTCATAACTGATTTAGAGTTAAACTTTTTCATGCTGACTAACAGCTGAAATTTATGCGGCAACTAAAAGCTTCATTCAATAATGCCCGTGTCACGACCCAGAATTCCCACCCTCGGGAGTCGTGATGGCGCCTACTAGTGGGAGCTAGAAAAGCCAAACCTTAATTACCCTTTCTAACAAATATCAGCAGTCACATGCAAACGATAGAATTTAATAACTAAGCGGAAGTCTTAAATTAAAGAAACTGAATAAAAAATCAGAAGTACAACATAAGTCTCTACCAAAGAACTGGTGTCACAGTGTCACAGACTATCTAAGATCTACTACATACGAGGTCTGAAGAAAAATACAATAAACTGTCTCTGAACAAATGATAATGAAATAGTGAATGAAGATAGGGGAAGACGCCAGGGCCTGCGAACGCCTGTAGGTCTACCTTGGGTCTCCGGGTGGACTGAAGGAAGCCCTCCAATTACTGATGCTGTCCAATACCTAGATCTGTGCAAAAAAGCACAGAGTGTAGTATCAGCACAACCGACCCCATGTGCTGGTAAGTGCCTAGCCTAACCTCGGCGAAGTAGTGACGAGGCTAGGACCAGACTACCAGATAAACCTGTGCAGTTCAACTCTATATATATATATATATATATATATATATATATATATATATATATATATATATATATATATATATATATATATATATACACAACGGAAAGAAATACAGGAAATAAACAGTCAATAAGGAAGGGAGGGACATGCTGTGGGGAGGCAACAGTTACAAATAGGAAACCTCAATATAAAAATAGAAACGGCCCAAGAATTTACAGCGAACCAAGAAACGAATATCCAAAATAAACACACTTGAATCAACAACTGTTGCGGCGCGCAACCCGATCCTAATATATAACGACACTGTTGCGGCGTACAAGCCGACCCACGTATATCATTGTTGCGGCGTGCAACCCGATCCTCAAATATCATTGTTGTAGCGTGTAACCCGATCCTCAAATATCATTGTTGCGGCGTGCAACCTGATCCTCAAATATCATTGTTGCGGCGTGCAACCCGATCCATAAATATCATTGTTGCGGCGTGCAACCCGATCCTCAAATATCATCGTTACGGCATGCAACCCGATCCTCAAATATCACCGTTGCGGCGTGCAACCCGATCCTCAAATATCACGTGGTAGGCGTACCACACGATCCCATTTCATCAATCACAATATAACAAAATAATCCCGGCTGGGGGACAACAATGTATAACTTCCCGGCAAGGGAACAACAACATAATAACTTCCCGGCAAGGGAACGAAATGTCAAATCAAATGTCCCGGCAAGGGAGAAACATCAATAACCGCACTGGTCCCAACATCTAACTACCACAGCTACAACCGATCCTGTTGCAACGTCTAACTGCCACAACTATAATCAATCCAGTTACGACACCTATCTACCACAACTATGATCAATCCTATTACAACATCTAACCATCACAACTATAATCAAACTTGTTGCTACACCTAACTACCTCGGCTATAACCAACCTATCACAACACTTAACTACCTCAGCTATAACCAACCTATGACAACACTTAACTACCTCAGCTATAACTATAGTCATCACTTAACACAAGGAAGCATTAAGCTAAGCGTCCGTAATATCAATTAAGAACACAGTACAAGGGAACCACAATTCGACAATGGCCCACCAAGGGACAACATAATGATCTTTTCTCTCCTCACTTTTACTTCACAATTCACTTCACAACTCAAGCCAATGCTCTAGAGGTTCAATTGTCACTTATACTTTCGCAATTCGCTATACAACTGGAGCCAACGCTCCTCAATATCCATAAGTCACGATTCTTTCCACATCATTGCACAACAAATAGAAATAATCACCAAGGCATGAATAATACAAGGAAGTCATGGAAATCACAATATAGGACCCACGGTCATGCTAGACACCAATGTATAGATACTCGTCACCATGCCTATACATCGTACTCGACAATTAGCAAGTAGCAAATAAGACTCTACTCCTATTCCCTCAAGCCAAAGTTAGACCAAACACTTACCTCGACTTCCACGGCCAAATCAATCCACAACAACTGCTTTCCCTCTCGAATTCGGCCCCAACTCAATCAAATCAATACAATAATGACTTCATAATATCAATATATGCTAAACAAATCAAACCCAATGTCTAATTATAGCCTTTTCATCAGTTTACCCCAAAAGGTCAAAAATGCCCCCGGGCCCACATGGTCAAAACCCGAGGTTCGAACCAAAACCCGATTACCCATTCCCCCATGAACTCAAATATGTAAGTTATTTTGGAATCGGACCTCGAATTGAGGTCCAAAACCCCCAATTTTAGAAAACCTAGGTTCTACCCTAAATTCCCAATTTCCCCATTAAAATCTTTGTTTTGAAGTTTGAAATTATGTTTAAAGATGTTAAGGAGTAAAGAAAATAAGTTAGAAATCACTTACCAATCATTTTGAAGAAGAAGAATCGTTTGGAAAATCGCCTCTTATATTTTGGGTTTTGAAAAAGTGAAAGATAACTAAAAAAATCCCGACCTTTTATACCCTACTGGAGACTCAGCGCAGACCGTGCAAAAGTGCATCGCGACCACGCTGAGGGACTTGAAATGACCCTCTCTGAACCCACCCAGCGCGGACCGCACTGATTTAGTGCGCGGCCGCGCTGGAGGAATGGACAAAAATTACCACTCTCTGAATCTCCCAGCGCGGACCGCGCTGATATGGCACGCGGCCGCGCTGGGCGACCTAGGACTACTGGCCCTCTGAACCTAGCCACGCGGACCGCGCAGAAATGCACCGCGGCCGCGCGGCTTCCAGCGCGGACCGCGCGGAGTCGACCGCGGGCGCGCTGGGGCCTGCAACCCCTGAACCTGCAATCATCTGCTATTTCTAAGCCTAAGACCTCCCGGGACCTACTCAAAACTCACCCGAGCCCTCGGGGCTCCAAACCGAACATACATATGAACTCAAAAACATACTACGGACTCATCCGTGCGATCAAATCGCCCAAACAACATCATAAATCATCAAATTAGGCCTCAAGACCCATGATTTTCTTCCAAATTTCCATAAAACATCAAGTTTAGTGTTTTTAGTTCAGAACATGTCAATGACGCCCGATTTCGACCAAACTTTACAGAAAACGCTTAACACATATTTAAGACTTGTTCCGGGCGTCGGAACCAAAATACGAGCCTGATACCATAGTCTATTTATCAATTTTCATTTCCATTTTCCTTAATAATTCCACAAAAAAAATTTCACAGGAAAACTCTTTTCCTCGGGTTCTAGACCTCGGATTTCGACTCCGGGCACATGCCCAAGTCCCATATTTTTCTACGGACCCTCCGGGACCGTCAAATCACGGGTCCTGGTCCGTTTACCAAAAATGTTGACCGAAGTCAACTTTAATCATTTTAAAGCCACATTTTGAATTTTTTTTTTCACAGAATTTAACATATAATCTTTCCGGCTACGCGCCCGGACTGCGCACGCAAATCGAGGCAACTAAAGGTGAGGTTTTCAAGGCCTCAGAAGCGAGGAAAAAGAGAGAAATCCGGTGATGACCCTTTAGGGTCGTCACATTCTCCACCTCTAAAACAACCATTCGTCCTCGAACGGACAAACGAAAGAAGTACCTAAGTCGGGAAATAGATGAGGATAGCGGCTCCGCATATCAGACTCGGACTCCCAGGTCGATGCCTCAGGAGGCTGACCTCTTCACTGGATACGCACTGAAGGAAAACTCTTCGACCTCAACGGTCGAACCTGCCGATCTAGAATAGCCACCGGCTCCTCCTCATAAGACAGATACTTGTCCAACTAGACAGAGCTGAAATCTAACACGTGGGCTGGATCGCTGATATACCTCCGAAGCATGGATACATGAAAAACTGGATGCACGGCTGATAAGCTAGGCGGCAATGCAAGTCTATAAGCCACATCTCCCACACGATCAAGAATCTCAAATGGACCGATGAACCTAGGGCTAAGCTTGCCCTTCTTCCCAAATCTCATCACGCCCTTCATAGGCGACATTCCGAGCAAGACCCGCTCACCAACCATGAAAGCTACATCCTGAACTTTACGATCTGCATAACTCTTTTGCCGCGACTGAGCCGAACGAAGCTTGTCCTGAATGATCTTGACCTTATCCAAGGCCTCCTGAACTAGATCGGTACCCAATAACCGAGCCTCTCCCAGCTCAAACCATCCCACTGGAGACCGACATCGCCTACCATACAACGCCTCACATGGAGCCATCTGAATGCTGGACTGGTAACTGTTGTTGTAAGCAAACTCCGCCAAAGGCAAGGACTGATCCCATGAACCTCCAAAATCAATAACACAAGCTCGGAGCATATCCTCCAAAATCTGAATAGTCTGCTCGGACTGACCGTCCGTCTGGGGATGAAATGCGGTGCTCAAATCTACCCGTGTGCCCAACTCTCGCTGAACTGCTCTCCAGAAGCGTGAGGTAAACTGCGTACCCCGATCCGAAATGATAGACACGGGCACACCATGAAGGCGAACAATCTCCCGAATATAGATCTCAACGAACCTCTCAGAAGAATAGGAGATTGCCACAGGAATGAAATGCGCTGACTTGGTCAGCCTATCAACAATAACCCATATCGCATCAAACTTCTTCCAGGTCAACAGAAGTCCAGTAACAAAGTCCATAGTAATCCGCACCCATTTCCACTCGGGAAGCTCAATCCTCTGATGTAAACCATCAGGCCTCTAATGCTCGTACTTAACCTGCTGACAATTCAAACAACGAGCCACATATGCTACGATATCCTTCTTCATCCTACGCCACCAATAATGCTGCCGCAAGTCCTGATACATCTTCGCGGCGCCTGGGTGAATAGAGTACCTGGAGCTATGGGCCTCCTCTAAAATCAACTCTCGAAGCCCATCCACATTGGGCACACAAACTCGCCCCTGCAATCTCAAAACTCCATCCGCATCTAAGGTAACCTGCTTGGCACCTCCTCGCTGCACCGTGTCTCTAAGGACACATAAATGGGAATCATTAAACTGCCGATCACGGATATGCTCCGATAACGAAGAACGAGCAACCATGCAAGCTAACACACGACTGGGCTCAGAAATATCCAGTCTCACGAACTGATTGGCTAAAGCCTGAACATCCAAAGCAAGCAGCCTCTGACTGACTGGAATATAAGCAAGACTGCCCATACTGGCTGACTTTCTACTCAAGGCGTCGGCCACCACATTGGCCTTCCCCGGATGATATAAAATAGTGACATCATAATCCTTCAACAACTCCAACCACCTCCTCTGCCTCAAATTCAACTCCTTCTGCTTGAACAAGTACTGAAGGCTCTTGTGGTCAGTGAACACCTCACATGCCACGCTATACAGATAGTGCCTCCAAATCTTCAAGGCGTGGACAATAGCTGCCAACTCTAAATCATGCACTGGATAGTTTTTCTCATGAATCCTCAACTGCCTCAAAGCATAGGCTATAACCTTGCCATACTGCATCAATACTGCACCAAGTCCAATTCGGGAAGCATCACAATAGACGGTATAAGGCTCAGATCCCGTGGGCAAGACTAACACCGGTGCCTTGGTCAGGGCCGTCTTGAGCTTCTGAAAGCTCGCCTCACACTCCTCCGACCATCTGAACTGGGCACCCTTCTGGGTCAACCTGGTCATCGGGGCTGCAATAGATGAAAACCCCTCCACAAACCGACGGTAGTAGCCTGCTAACCCCAAGAAACTCCGAATCTCCGTCGCTGATGCTGGTCTAGGCCAGTTCTTGACTGCCTCTATCTTCTTCGGGTCCACCTGAATACCCTCAGCTGATAAAACGTGACCCAGAATTGCTACTGAACGCGGCCAGAACTCACACTTGGAGAACTTGGCATATAACTGACTATCCCTCAGAGTCTGAAGAACCACTCTAAGGTGCTGCTCGTGCTCCTCCTGGCTGCGGGAGTACACCAAAATATCATCAATAAAGACTATCACGAACATGTCCAAATATGGCCTGAACACTCGGTTCATCAACTCCATGAATGCTGCTGGGGCATTGGTCAACCCAAACGACATGACCAAGAACTCGTAATGCCCGTACCGAGTACGGAAAGCTGTCTTAAGGACATCGGATGCCCTAATCCTCAGCTGATGGTAACCAGATCTCAAGTCTATCTTTGAAAACACCCTTGCACCCTGAAGCTGGTCAAACAAATCATCAATCCTCGGCAGTGGATACTTGTTCTTTATCGTCACCTTGTTCAATTGTCGGTAATCAATGCACATCCTCATCGATCCATCCTTTTTCTTCACAAATAACACTGGCGCACCCCAAGGAAAAACACTAGGCCTGATAAAACCCTTCTCTAGCAAACCTTGCAACTGGTCCTTTAACTCCTTCAACCCTGGCGGGGCCATGCGATACGGCGGAATAGAAATGGGCTGCGTGCCTGGTGCCAGATCAATGCAAAAATCTATATCCCTGTCGGTGGCATACCCGGCAGGTCTGAAGGAACAACATCAGGGAAATCATGAACAACGGGCACAGAATCGAGAGAGGGAACCTCAGCACTGGAATCCGGAACATAAACTAAATAAGCCAGACACCCCTTCTCAACCATACGCCGATTCACATACGACATGACACTGCGGGTAGAATGACCTGGAGTCCCTCTCTACTCTAAACGAGGCATGCCCGGTAAAGCTAAGGTCACAGTCTTGGCATGACAGCCCAAGATAGCATGGTAAGGTAATAACCCGTCCATCAGTAATATAACACCGAAATCATCCATGTCCAGAAGAAGCAAATCTACACGAGTCTCAAAACCTCCAATAACCACTATACATGAACAACGGATGCGATCCACCACAATAGAATCACCCACCAGCGTAGGCACATAAACAGGGGCACTCAAAGAACCACTAGGCATGACCAGATACGGCGCAAAATAAAACCGAAGCTTCTCTACCACAAACCAGAATAATACCTGCACCTCCACCTCTAGCATCTCTACCTCCACCTCTAATGCCTCTACCTCCACCTCTAGCATCTCTGAGCGGGCTGGACGAGTCCCTCAATGAACCTCCTCACTCTCCCTCACGGGGGGAGAACTATGATAAGAGCATGACGAGCCAAGTCGATGAATCTGATCTCGAGTCAAAGCTGGTGACCTAACTGGTCTATGCTATTGCTCAGCTGAAGAAGAGGTACATGACCTCGCCATTCGCGAAGGGACAAGAGTAGAGGTTTCAGTTTAGAATTTGAGAAACAAAACCGCACGACATGAAGGAACAAATGTGAAACTTTTCCTAACTCTATAGCCTCTGGGGGATAAATACAAACGTCTCCGTACCGATCCCTCAGACTCCACCGAGCTTGTCTGTGACTCCACCGAGCTTGTCTGTGAACTGTGAGACCCATGTAACCTAGAGCTCTGATACCAACTTGTCACGACCCAGAATTCCCACCCTCGGGAGTCGTGATGGCGCCTACTAGTGGGAGCTAGACAAGCCAAACCTTAATTACCCTTTTTAACAAATATCAGCAGTCACATGCAAACGATAGAATTTAATAACTAAGCGAAGTCTTAAATTAAAGAAACTGAATAAAAATTCAAAAGTACAACATAAGTCTCTATCCAAGAACTGGTGTCACAGTGTCACAGACTATCTAAGATCTACTACATACAAGGTCTGAAGAAAAATACAATAAACTGTCTCTGAACAAAAGACAATGAAACAATGAAAGAAGATAGGGGAAGACGCCAGGGCCCGCGAACGCCTACAGGTCTACCTTGGGTCTCCGGGTGGACTGAAGGAAGCCCTCCAATTACTGATGCTGTCCAATACCTGGATCTGTGCAAAAGAGCACAGAGTGTAGTATCAGCACAACCGACCCCATGTGCTGGTAAGTGCCTAGCCTAACCTCGGCGAAGTAGTGATGAGGCTAGGAACAGACTACCAGATAAACCTGTGCAGTTCAACTATATATATATATATATATATATATATATACAACGGAAAGAAATACAGGAAATAAACAGTCAACAAGGAAGGGAGGGACATGCTGTGGGGAGGCAACAGTTACAAATAGAAACCTCAATATAAAGATAGAAGCAGCCCAAGAATTTACAGCGAACCAAGAAACGNGACTTGTGTGCAAAGTTTGGACGTAACCTGATTGGTTAGGCTTGAATCAACAACTGTTGCGGCGCGCAACCCGATCCTAATATATAACGACACTGTTGCGGCGTACAACCCGACCCACGTATATCATTGTTGCGGCGTACAACCCGATCCTCAAATATCATCGTTGCGGCGTGCAACCCGATCCTCAAATATCATTGTTGCGGCATGCAACCCGATCCTCAAATATCATTGTTGCGGCGTGCAACCCGATCCATAAATATCATTGTTGCGGCATGCAACCCGATCCTCAAATATCACCTTTGCGGCGTGCAACCCGATCCTCAAATATCACGTGGTAGGCGTACCACACGATCCCATTTCATCAATCACAATATAACAAAATAATCCCGGCTGGGGGACAACAATGTATAACTTCCCGGCAAGGGAACAACAACATAATAACTTCCCGGCAAGGGAACAAAATGTCAAATCAAATGTCCTGGCAAGGGAGAAACATCTATAACCGCACTGGTCCCAACATCTAACTACCGCAGCTACAACCGATCCTGTTGCAACATCTAACTGCCACAACTATAATCAATCCAGTTACGACACCTATCTACCACAACTATGATCAATCCTATTACAACATCTAACTACCACAACTATAATCAAACTTGTTGCTACACCTAACTACGTCAGCTATAACCAACCTATCACAACACTTAACTACCTCAGCTATAACCAGCCTATGACAACACTTAACTACCTCAGCTATAACTATAGTCATCACTCAACACAAGGAAGCATTAACCTAAGCGTCCGTAATATCAATTAAGAACACAGTACAAGGGAACCACAATTCGACAATGGCCCACCAAGGGACAACATAATGATCTTTTCTCTCCTCACTTTTACTTCACAATTCACTTCACAACTCAAGCCAATGCTCTAGAGGTTCAATTATCACATATACTTTCGCAATTCGCTATACAATTGGAGCCAACGCTCCTCAATATCCATAAGTCACGATTCTTTCCACATCATTGCACAACAAATAGAAATAATCACCAAGGCATGAATAATACAAGGAAGTCATGGAAATCACAATGTAGGATCCACGGTCATGCTAGACACCAATGTATAGATACTCGTCACCATGCCTATACATCGTACTCGACAATTAGCAAGTAGCAAATAAGACTCTACTCCTATTCCCTCAAGCCAAAGTTAGACCAAACACTTACCTCGACTTCCACGGCCAAATCAATCCACAACAACTGCTTTCCCTCTCGAATTCGGCCCCAACTCAATCAAATCTATACAATACTGACTTCATAATATCAATATATGCTAAATAAATCAAACCCAATATCTAATTATAGCCTTTTCATCAGTTTACCCCAAAAGGTCAAAAATGCCCCCGGGCCCACATGGTCAAAACCTGAGATTCGAACCAAAACCCGATTACCCATTCCCCCATGAACTCAAATATGTAAGTTATTTTGGAATCGGACATCGAATTGAGGTCCAAAACCCCCAATTTTAGAAAACCTAGGTTCTACCCTAAATTCCCAATTTCTCCATTAAAATCTTTGTTTTGAAGTTTGAAATTATGTTTAAAGATGTTAAGGAGTAAAGAAAATAAGTTAGAAATCACTTACCAATCGTTTTGAAGAAGAAGAATCGTTTGGAAAATCGCCTCTTATGTTTTGGGTTTTGAAAAAGTGAAAGATAACTAAAAAAATCCCGACCTTTTATACCCTACTGGAGACTCAACGCGGACCGCGCAAAAGTGCACCGCGACCGCGCTGAGGGACTGGAAATGACCCTCTCTGAACCCACCCAGCGCGGACCGCACTGATTTGGTGCGCGGCCACGCTGGAGGAATGGACCAAAATTCCCACTCTCTGAATCTCCCAGCGCGGACCGTGCTGATATGGCACGCGGCCGCGCTGGGTGACCTAGGACTACTGACCCTCTGAACCTAGCCACGCGGACCGCGCAGAAATGCACTGCGGCCGCGTGGCTTCCAGCGCGGACCGCGTGGAGTCGACCGTGGGTGCGCTGGGGCCTGCAACCCCTGAACCTGCAACCATCTGCTATTTCTAAGCCTAAGACCTCCCGGGACCTACTCAAAACTCACCCGAGCCCTCGGGGCTCCAAACCGAACATACATATAAACTCAAAAACATACTACGGACTCATTCGTGTGATCAAATCGCCCAAACAACATCATTAATCATCAAATTAGGCCTCAAGACCCATGATTTTCTCCTAAATTTCCATAAAACATCAAGTTTAGAGTTTTTAGTTCAGAACACGTCAAATGACGCCCGATTTCGACCAAACTTTACAGAAAATTCTTAACACATATTTAAGACTTGTTCCGGGCGTCGGAACCAAAATACGAGCCCGATACCATAGTCTTTTAATCATTTTTTATTTCCATTTTCCTTAATTATTCCAGAAAAAAAATTCACCGAAAAACTCTTTTCCTCGGGTTCTAGACCTCGGATTTCGACTCCGGGCACATGCCCGAGTCCCATATTTTTCTACGGACCCTCCGGGACCGTCAAATCACGGGTCCGGGTCTGTTTACCAAAAATGTTGACCGAAGTCAACTTTAATCATTTTAAAGCCACATTTTGAATTTTTTTTCCACAGAATTTAACATATAATCTTTCCGGCTACGCGCCCGGACTGCGCACGCAAATCGAGGCAACTAAAGGTGCGGTTTTCAAGGCCTCGGAAGCGCGGAAAAAGCGAGAAATTCGGTGATGACCCTTTAGGGTCGTCACAGCCCGCATCCTAGACAGACTTATATGACAATGAATAACAAAAAATACTCATTGGTACTTAGGGTGTGTTTGGTATAACGGAAAATGTTTTCCGTGGAAAATATTTTCCAAGAAAATGTTTTCTTGGAAAACAAGTAGTAATCTTATTCATTTTCCGGTGTTTGGTACGCAAATTAAGGAAAATGACTTCTCAAGAGTATTAATAAATAAGTTAGATATAATAAACATGAAGCCACAAACTTTCAAACCAACAACCTTCCGAATAGACAAATTCCATAAACTTTCGAACCGCTAACCTTTCGATACTGCGGAATTCGAACCCGTAAACTTTATAATTTCTAAACTCGTAAACTTCCAAACACATAAACCTCCGAACTCATAATTTTGGTACTTGTAAAATTTTGAACCTTTAAACCAATTACAAAAAACTAAAACTGAAAAATATATTAAAAAAAATTTTGGGGGGTGGGGGGGGATGGGGCAGAAAAATGAAAAAAGCAGAAACTTGAAATTACAAAAAAAAAGGTAAAAAAAAATTATTTTTTTGTCCCGGGGGGGGGGTGGGGTGGGTGGTGCAGAAAAACGAAAAAACAGAAATTTGAAATTGCAAAAGAAAAAAATAAGGTAAAATTTTTTTTTCCGGGAGGGGGAGCGGGGTTGGGGGTGGGCGTAGGGTGGGGGTGGAGTGGAGGGGTAGTAGGGTGGGTGGTAACAAAAAAACTGAAATTTCTAAAAAAAAAAAACCTTTTTTGGAGAGTGGGGGTGGGTTGGTGAGGGTGGAGAATGTTGAGAAGGAGTTTTGGAAAATGTTTTCCCTTCTCTTGATAAGGAAAACATTTCCTCCAGTTGGAAGAAAATGAGTTGTTAAGGAAAATATTTTTCAAAATATTTAAGCCAACCAAACATGGAAAAATTGGAAAATATTTTCCGGAAAATATTTTCCTTCATACCAAACACACCCTTAGTGTTTACTCAAAATCGAGCAATTTAATCTTGAAACTCTCATATTAAAGCGAGAAATAAATAACACATAGAGCCCGTTTGCAATAGCTGATTGTAAAGAACTGATAATATTGCAGTGCTAAAAAGCATTTTTAAACTAAAACTGATATGTTAAATAAGCATTTATGTGTTTACATATAGAAGATGATAATAAGCCGCTCTTTTGTTAAAATATCTAAAATACCTTTAATTCTTTTTTTATAAAAAATTATAAATTAAAAAGTGTCTTCATAAAGAAAATGATGAACAACGAATATGGAATAAAGAGAAAGATAGGATTTTTGTTTTAAGAAAAGTATTTTTTAAATGAAACAAATATTATTAAAGATAAACTAGTAAAAGCCTTTATAAGCTAAAAAGTCACAAGTAGAGGGTGACTAACTTATGACGTACGTCTGGTTTTAGCTTATAAGCACTTTGGAAGTTTACCAAACACGTAGATAAACTAAAAGGTACTTTAGCCAAATACCCTCATAATCACGTAGATAAGCTAAAAGGTTCTTTAGCCAAACACCCTCATAATCATTGATTATGTGCTAAAAATTTATATACAAAACATATCTTGCATTCATTTTTTATTTGGTGCAAATACATAATACGAATATATATTTGTTTTTCATGTTTACCAGCTTATCGTAACTGGATGAGCAGACCCCTCATATATAGACGCCAACAATGAATCAAAAGGCTACTGCAGTCAAATAATTTATGGACAAAAAGGGCTGCTGCCTGGTGAGTGAGGAATAGCTTGTATAAAGTCAAGCAAGGCAACTGGGAAATGTTTTTTTTTTTTAAATTAATTCCAACAACCCAGGCTTTGTTTGGCATTGACCCCTACCTTGTTTATTATAAAACCAAGAAAAGATACAATAGGCGAGAGACGTAATACCAAAACCTCCCGATAAATTACATAGTTGGAAATCTACAAATAAGACATATCTAATACATATAGCAGATCCAGCAATGGAGCCATATGATCAAAGATCAGTTATATGTGCTTATATGTCCAAAAAGAAAATAAAACTCTTTTCGCCTCATTGTGGACATAAAAGTACTTGAAAGGCATAAAATAAAGTTAGCTACCTTACATAAAAAAGCAGACTATCATCTCGCAACAAAATGGTTCTTGACAACTTTATATCATAGATTAGGTAATTGTATCCTGTCAAGTTTATAATATCCGAAAGCCTGCTTAGGGAGATTAATGTCATTGAAGATCATAATCTCATGTATGTCATGGCTCCATTTAGCGAGTATGTCTGCCACATTATTAGATTCTCTGTCGCAATGCCTAATAACACTATTGTGAGTTTGTATGAGTTCTTGTGCCTCTTTGATGATACTATCTGTGATGATTAGTACCCGAATCAGTGTTCTCAAGCCTTGAAAACCTCATTTTCTTTCTCCTCGATTTGCGTGCGCAGTCCGGCGCGTATCCGGAAAGCTTTTATGTGAAAAATTTAAGAAAAGGTGATTTTTGGCTTTAAAAGATGATTTTTGTTGACTTTGGTGAACGTTTTGGTAAACGGACCCGGACCTGTGTTCCGACGGTTCCGAAGGGTCCGCAGTGAAATATGAGACTTGGGCGTATGCCCGGAATTGAATTCCGAGGTCCCTAGCCCGAGAAATAAATATTTGAAGAAAATTGTTAACTGAAAATATAATGGTTTTAGAAATTGTATAATGGTTGATATCGTTGGTATTGGGCTCGGAGCCCGGTACAGGTCCGTTATAATATTTAAACATTATCTATGAAATTTGGTGAAAAACGAAAGTAATTAGACATGATTCGGACCTTTGGTTGAGAAAATAGAAAGTTTGAACTATCTTTAAAATTTCATGTATTTTGGAGTTGAATTCATCGTTCTAGGTGTTATTTTGGCGATTTGATCGCGCGAGCAAGTTCGTACGATGTTTTAAGAATTGTGTGCATGTTTGGTTTGGAGCCCCGAGGGCTCGGGTGAGTTTTGGATAGGCTACGGAGTGTTTTGAGCCTTAAGGAAATTTTCTGGTATGTTGCAAATCTACAGACTTCGCATTTGCGAAGTCTGGCTCGCAAATACGAGCATCGCATTTGCGAAGTTTCTTTGCATTTGCGATCATAGGGCTTGGAAGGGGACCTTCGCATTTGCGATGTTCATTGTCGTAATTGCGACTTGAACAGTGGCCGCATTTGCGAGCAATTGTTCGCATTTGCGAAGACAGCAGGCCAGGCCAAGCTTCGCATTTGCGAAGCACTAGTCGCATTTGCGAGTTTGCATTTGCGAACCTGTGATCGCAAATGTGATACCTGCAACTGTTCAAAACATAATTTAGACGGGATTTTCAACTCATTTCTCAAATTTTCAAACTCTAAGCTTCAAGAGGCGATTTTCTATAGAGAAGTTCTTCCCCAAATCATAGGTAAACGATTTCTAACTCATTTCTTTAAATCTATTTCATCTTTTTGCAAGATTTCATCACAAAATCTAGGGATTTTGATGGGAAAATTAGGTGTTTTGGGTAGGATTTAGAAATTTCAAAATTAGGGGACTTGGACCTCAATTTGAGGTCAGATTCCAAAATCAATTGTATATCCGAGCTCGGGGGTGAATGGGTAATCGGGTTTTGGTCCGAACTTCGAGTTTTGACCAAGCGGGCCCGGGGTCAATTTTTGACTTTTGGGAAAAATGTTGCGAAATCTATGATTATGCATTGGAATTGGTTTCTTTAGCGTTTATTGATGTTATTAAGTTAATTATCTCTAGATACGAGTGAATTGGTGGTGGAATAGAGAGGTAAAGCGGCGATTGAGCTTTGAAATACCCGTTGGCTTGAGGTAAGTGTTTGGTCTAACCTTGACTTGAGGGATTAGAGATCCCCGACGTGCTTGCTATGTGAAATACCATGTGTGTGGCGTATAGGTGTGGTGACGAGCACTTATGCGTCGTCGAATTACCTGTTTAGCTTGTTTCCTTTCCCCGTTTCCCATATATTGCTTTCTTGCCTTAATTGCTACTTGCTTATCGTTGCTTCCATGTCTAATTGCTTCATGTTAACTGTTGTTTTCTCTATTGAGGCATTATTTGTATCGTAGTTTCATTGAATTACCTTGTTGAATTATGTTGGTTATTGGAGCTTCAGGGTACACTTAGGTTGGTCTCGCTATGTAGTTTTGAACTGGTGCAGTTTATAGTTGTAGTCATGTTCCATTGTGTTGGTTTGAGGAATAAGTGTTGTGGAGGATTTGAGATGATTTGTGATACACTTGTCTTTATCTTGTGATTGGTGCTGTCAACAAGGAGTAACAAGGGTGGACAGGTGAGATCGGGTTGTGCGCTGCAACAGGAGGAATAAGGGTGACATATTGAGGAATAATAAGGGTGGACTCGTGGGATCGAGTTGCACGCCGCAACAAGGAGTAATAAGTGTGAATATTTATACTGTTATTGATGATATAGTAGGATCGGGATGCGCCGCATCAGTTTTTGTTTATGCATTCATTTCTGTTGAGGTTCATTACTGTGATGTTGAAACTCCCTTAAGGATTGGTTATTGCTGAGTATTGGTAGAACGACTGGGTTCCGTATTTATTTAACGCAAGTTCTGGATATATTTCATTTTGTACTTCCTTTATGCTTTAGTATAAACTGTTGCAGGTTATATATGTTGTTATGCCCTGCCGTAGCCTTGTCACTACTTCATCGAGGTTAGGCTCGGCACTTACCAGTACATGGGGTCGGTTGTACTGAACTGCACTCTGTACTTCTTGAGAAGATTTCGGAGCTAGTGGCTGATCGAGAGGTTGGTTGGTGTTACTGCACTCAAGAGACCCGAGGTAGTCCTGTAGGCGTCCGCAGGCCCTGGCGTCCCCTTCTATCTTTACTTCATTTCTGTTTTACTTTTCTCCGAATTAGATGTATTTTTCCTTCAAACCACTACTTGCAGTATTTGTAGACTGTTCGTGAGTTGTGACACCAGTTTCTGGGTGGTATCTATTTCGGCTTTCATTATTAGTATAAAGATAATCTTTTAGACTGTGTACTTTTGTTTTTATTTCCACTGATTTAATTTGTCCAGTCTTTAATTGTTAAATGATAAGGGAAAAAGGTGAAATATTCTATAACGTTGGCATGCCTAGCAAGTACAATGTTAGGCGCCATCACGATCCTGACGGTGGAAAATTCGGGTCGTGACAAGTTAGTATCAGAGCACTAGGTTGCCTAGGTCTCACAATTCACGAACAAGCTTGGTAGAGTCTGATGGATCGGTACAGAGACGTCTGTGCTTATCCCCCAAAGGCTACAGAGTTAGGAACAATTTCACTTCTATTCATCTCTACCGTGCGGTTTGATCTCTCAATGCTAATTGAATTCTCTACTCTATTCTTTCGTAGATGGCGAGAACATGTACCGCTTCATTAGCTGATCAGCATCCCAAGCCCCCAGTGGCAGCTCCTACGAGGGGCAGAGGATGAGGCTGAGGCCGTGCTAGAGGCCGAGGCAGGGGCAGGGCTCAGCCTAGAGCTCGAGCAGCAGCACCAGCGGCGGAGCCTCAAGTAGAGTTAAACGATGAGGATCCGGCCCAGACCGCTCCAGGGGCCCACCTCAGGTTCCGGAGGGGTTCATAGCTACCTCGGTACTTCAGGATGCTTTGGTCCGTCTAGTGGGCCTTACGGAGAGTGTTACCAGGCAGGCATACTTACTGTAGCACCAGCAGTCTCTCGGGCTGGGGGAGGAGCACAAACTCCCGCTACTCATACTCCAGAGCAGATGGCTCCCCAGTTTCAGACTCCAGCAGCTCAGCCAGTTGGGGTAGTTCCGCCGGGGTGTTGTAGCACAAACCGGTGATGGATCAGCTATGTCTTCAGATGCTTTGTGGAGGTTGGACAGGTTCACCAAGCTCTTCACTACTACCTATAGTGGTACATCTTCAGAGGATCCCCAAGACTATTTGGATAGTTGCCATGAGGTTCTACGGAACATGGGGATAGTGGAGACCACTGGGGTCGACTTTGCTGCTTTCCGTCTATCAGGTTCCGCCAAGAAATGGTGGAGAGACTATTGTTTTGCCAGACCAGTTGGGTCACCACCTCTCACTTGGGACCAGTTATCGCAGCTATTCTTGGAGAAGTATCTTCCTATCACTCAGAGAGAGGACTATCAGAGGCAGTTTGAGCGCCTTCAGCAGGGTTCTATGACCGTCACTCAGTACGAGACCAGATTTGTGGACTTGGCCCGTCATGCTGTTCTTATACTCCCCACAGAGAGAGAGAGAGGGTGAGGAGGTTTATTGAGGGACTTGCTCAGCCTATCAGATGTAGATGGCTAAGGAGACAGGGAGTGAGATTTCTTTCCAGGATGCAGCCAATGTGGCCAGACGAGTTGAGATGGTTTTAGCTCAAGGGAGTGGTCAGGGATCTGACAAGAGGCCTCGTCACTCACGTGGATTCAGTGGGACCTCATCTGGAGGTCGAGGTACTTTTGGTAGAGGCCATCATCCCAGGCCGTTTCATTCAGCGCTTCAGGCAACCCATGGAGCTTCAGGGGGTCGTGGTCATTATGTACCTCCTTAAGGGCAGCCAGCTTATAGTGCCCCGCCATCTCCCATCAGAGCAGCTCCTCTCCAGAGTTATTATCGCGGTCAGCAGGCCCGTCAGCGTCAGTCTCAGTTTCCTCAGCTGCAGTATTCAGATGGATGTTTTGAGTGTGGTGAGTATGGGCATATCTGGAGGACTTGTCCGAGATTAGTGGGTGTTCAGTCGCAGCAGCAGAGTTCTCGTGCCATGATTCCAGCGCCGCCTGCCCAGCCAGCTAGATATAGGGGTCAGGGAGCCAGAGGTAGGGGCCAGCTCGCTAGAGGTGGATGTCAGGTCATTAGAGGTGGAGGCCAGGCCGCTAGAGGTGGAGGCCAGCCAGCAAGAGGTCATCCAGGGATATGGTTCAGGGTGGTGGGGCCCAGCCCCGATGTTATGCTATTCCAGCTAGGCTTGAGGCTGAGTCCTCCCATGAAGTTATCACAGGTACGATTTCAATTTTTAGTAGAGATGCTTCAGTTCTATTTGATCCAGGGTCTACATACTCCTATGTGTCATTTTATTTTGCTCCATATTTGGTTATGCCTTGTGATGCCTTGAGTGCTCCTGTGTATGTGTCCATGCCAGTAGGGGATTCTACTGTTGTAGATCGTGTCTATCGTTCGTGTGTGGTTGTTATTGGGGGTCTTGAGACTAGTGTAGATCTCCTACTTCTCAATATGGTGGATTTCGATGTCATTTTTGGGATGGATTGGCTGTCACCTTATCATGCTATATTGGATTATCACGCCAAGATCGTGACCTTAGCTTTGCCGGGGTTACCTCGATTGGAGTGGAGACGGACTCTTGGTCATTCTATCAGTAGGGTTACTTCTTATATGAAGGCTCGGCGTATGGTTGAAAAGGGGTGTTTGGCTTATTTGGCTTATGTTCGTGATTCTAGTGCCAAGGTTCCTTCTATGGATTTTGTACCAGTTGTTCGGGAGTTTCCAGAGGTATTTCCTGCAGACCTGCTGGGGAAGCTACCTGACAGGGAAATTGACTTTTGCATTGATTTGGATCCGGGCACTCAGCCCATTTCAATTCCTCCATATCACATGGCCCCACCAGAGTTGAAAGAATTGAAGGAGCAGTTGCAAGATTTGCTTGATAAGGGCTTTACTAGACCTAGTATCTCGCCCTGGGGTGCGCCGGTGTTGTTTGTTAAGAAGAAGGATGGATCGAAGAGGATGTGTATAGATTATCGGCAGTTGAACAAAGTCACCATCAAGAACAAGTATCCATTGCCAAGGATTGATGATTTGTTTGATCAGCTTCAGGGTTCCAAGGTATTTTCGAACTATATCCGGGAGATTGTTCGTCTTCATGGTGTGCCCGTGTCTACATTTGTGACCGAGGTACACAGTATACCTCGTGTTTTTGGAGGGCATACAGCGTGAGTTGGGTACGGGGGTCGAGCTGAGCACCGCATTTCATCCTCAAATGGAGGGACAGTCCGAGCGTACTATTCAGATTTTGGAGGATGTGCTTCGCGCCTGTGTTATTGACTTTGGAGGTTCTTGGGATCAGTTCTTGCCGTTAGAGGAGTTTTCCTACAACAACAGCTATCAGTCGAGCATCTAGATGGCTCCTTATGAAGCATTATATAGTAGACGGTGTCGATCACCAGTTGGGTGGTTTGAGCCGGGGGAGGCTCGGTTGTTGGGTACGGATCTAGTGCAGGATGCCTTGGATAAGGTTAAGATCATTCAGGGTAGATTTCGTATAGCTCAGTCCAGGTAAAAGAGTTATGCCAACCATAAGGTTCGTGATGTATCATTCATGGTCGGAGAGCGAGTGTTGCTTCGAGTGTCGCCCATGAAGGGCATGATGAGATTTGGGAAGAAGGGCAAGCTAAGCCCTAGGTTCATCGGGCCTTTTGAGATCCTTGATCGAGTGGGAGAGGTGGCTTACAGACTTGCGTTACCGCCAGGTGTATCAGCTGTGCATCCAGTGTTTCATATGTCCATGCTTCGGAAGTATCACGGCGATCCATCCCACGTGTTAGACTTCAGCACTGTCCAGTTGGACAAGGATTTGACCTATGAGGAGGAGGCGGTAGCTATTCTAGACCGGCAGGTTTGTCAGTTGAGATCGAAGAGTTACCCTTCAGTTCGTGTGTAGTGTATAGGTCAGCCTGTTGAGGCAGCTACCTGGGAGTCCGAGTCCGATATGCGGAGCAGATATCCCCATCTTTTCACCAACTCAGGTACTTTTCTATGTCCATTCGAGGACGAACCGTTGTTTTAGAGGTGGAGAATGTGATGACCCAAAGGGTCATCTTTTGTTTTAGAACTCGAATCCGTGTTCCGAGGCCTTGAAAACCTAATTTTCTTTCTCCTCGATTTGTGTGCACAGTCCGGGCGCGTATCCGGAAAGCTTTTATGTGAAAAATTTAAGAAAAGGTGATTTTTGGCTTTAAAAGATGATTTTTGTTGACTTTGGTCAACGTTTTAGGTAAACAGATCTGGACCTGTATTCCGGCGGTCCCGGAGGGTCCGTAGTAAAATATGGGACTTGGGCGTATGCTCGGAATTGAATTCAAAGGTCCCTAGCCCGAGAAATGAATTTTTGAAGAAAATTGTTAACTGAAAATATAATGGTTTTTAGAAATTGAATAATGGTTGATATCATTGGTATCAAGCCCGTATTTTGGTTCTGGATCCCGGTAGAGGTCCGTTATAATATTTAAACATTATCTGTGAAATTTGGTGAAAACGGAAGTAATTAGACGTGATTCGGACCTTTGGTTGAGAAAATAGAAAGTTTGAACTATCTTGAAAATTTCATGTGTTTTTGAGTTGAATTCATCGTTCTAGGTGTTATTTTGGCGATTTGATCGTGCGAGCAAGTTCATATGATGTTATAAGACTTGTGTGCATGTTTGGTTTGGAGCCCCGAGGATCCGGGTGAGTTTTGGATAGGTTACGGAGTGTTATGAGCCTTACAAAAATTTTCTGATTTGCTGCAGATCTGCAGACTTTGCACTTGCGAATTCTGGCTCGCAAATGCGAGCATCGCATTTGCGATCGGAGGGATGGGAAGGGGACCTTCGCATTTGAGAAATTCATTGTCGCAAAATCAACTTGAACGGTGGCCGTATTTGCGAACTATTGTTCTTATTTGCGAAGACAGCAGGCCAGGCCAAGCTTCGTATTTGCGAAGCATTGGTCGCATTTGCGAACCTGTGATTGCAAATGCGATACCTGTAACTGTGCAAAACATAACTTAGACGGGATTTTCAACTCATTTCTCAAATTTTCAAACCCTAAGCTTCAAGAGGCCATTTTCTAAAGGGAAGTTCTTCCCCAAATCATAGGTAAACGATTTCTAGCTCATTTCCCCAAATCAGGAATTTCGAAATTTGGGGATTTGGAACTCAATTTGAGGTCGGATTCCAAAACTAATTGTATATCCGGGCTGGGGGGTGAATGGGTAATCGGGTTTTGGTCCAAACATTGAGTTTTGACCAAGCGGGCCTGGGGTCGATTTTTGACTTTTTTGGAAAAATGTTGGGAAATCTATGATTATGCATTGGAATTAGTTTTTTTAGCGTTTATTGATGTTACTAAGTTAATTATGGCTAGATACGAGTGAATTGGTGGTGGAATTAAGAGGTAAAGCGGTGATTGAGCTTTGAAATACCCATTGGCTTGAGGTAAGTGTTTGGTCTAACCTTGACTTGAGGGATTAGGGATCCCCGACTTGCTTGCTATGTGAAATACCATGTGTGTGGTGTATAGGTGTGGTGACGAGCACCTATGCGGCGCCGAATTACTTGTTTAGCCTGTTTCCTTTCCCCGTTTCCCATATATTGCTTTCTTGCCTTAACTGCTACTTGCTTATCGTTTCTTCCATGTCTAATTGCTTCATATTAACTGTTGTTTTCTCTATTGAGGTATTATTTGTATCGTAGTTTCATTCTATTGCCTTGTTGAATTATGTTGGTTATTGGAGCTTTAGGGTAAACTTAAGTTGTTCTCGCTGTGTAGTTTTGAACTGGTGAAGTTTATAGTTGTAGTCATATTCCATTGTGTTGGTTTGAGGAATAAGTGTTGTGGGGGATTTGAGATGATTTGTGATACACTTGTCTTTATCTTGTGATTGGTGCTTATATATATATATATATATATATATATATATATATATATATATATATATATATATATATATGGGATCGGGTTGCACACCGTAACAGGAAGAACAAGGGTGAATGTCATTGTCTGGTGGGATAGGGTTGCACGCCACAACAAGGAGTAATAAGGGTGGACAGGTGGGATCGGGTTGAGCGCCGCAACATGAGGAATAAGGGTGATATATTGAGGAGTAATAAAGGTGGACTGGTGGGATCAGGTTGCACACTGGAACAAGCAGTAATAAGGGTGAATATTTTTACTGTTAATGATGATATGGTGGGATCGGGATGCGCGCCGCATAAGTTGTTTTTTATGCATTCATTTCTACTGAGGTTCATTACTGTGATGTTGAAACTCCCTTAAGAGTTGGTTATAGCTGAGTATTGGTAGAACACCTGGGTTCCGTATTTATTTAATGCAAGTTCCGGTTATATTTCATTCTGTACTTCCTTTCTGCTTTAGTATAAACTATTGCAGGTTATATATATTGTTATGCCCCGCCGTAGCCTCGTCACTACTACGTCGAGGTTAGGCTCGGCACTTACCAGTACATGTGGTCGGTTGTACTGATACTGCACTCTGCACTTCCTGTACAAATTTCGCAACTAGTGGATGATCGAGAAGTTGGTTGCTGTTACTGCACTCAGGAGACCCGAGGTAGTTTTGTAGGCGTCTGCAGGCCTTGGCGTCCCTTTCTATCTTTACTTCATTTTTGTTTTACTTTTCTCCGAAACAAATGTATTTTTCCTTCAAACCACTACTTGTAGTATTCGCAGACTATTCGTGTGACGACCCGACCAGTCGTCTCATGAGTTACCGCTCTGTTTCCCCTATTTCTATTTCTTTATGTTTTGTCTCTCCGTGTTTTGAGGTATCGGGTTGGTCGGATTGAATTTGGATTGGTTTTAGTGAAGTTTGAGACACTTAGTCTCTTTGAAGAGGGCTTATGTTGGAAAAGTCAACCGGATGTTGACTTATGTGTTAGAGGGATCGGATGTGAGTTCCGATGGTTCGGTTAGCTTCGGGAGGTGATTTGGGACTTAGGAGTGTGATCGGAATGGGTTTTGGAGGTTTGGAGAAGATTTAGGCTTGAATTGGCGAAGTTGATATTTTGGCGATTTCCGGTTGGTAGGCGAGATTTTGATATAGTGGTCGGAATGGAATTCCGAGAGTTGCAGTAGCTTCGTTGTGTCTTTTGGGATGTGTGTGCAAAATTTCAGGTTATTCGGACGTGGTTTGGTTGGGTTTTTGATCAAAAGCAGAATTCGGAAGTTTTTAGAAACTTAGGCTTGAATCCGAGGTGTTTTGGTTGATTTGATGTTGTTTGAAGTGTTCTGATGATTGGAACAAGTTTGAATAAGGTATTAGGTTATGTTTGTGCTTTTGGTTGAGGTCCCGGAGGCCTCGGGATGGTTTCCGGTGGTCAATCGGACCATTTTAGAGTTAAGAAAATTGCAGAAAAATCTGTTCAGCTGTTGCAGGGATTTTACCCTTCGCGTTCGCAAGTGGAGCTTCGCGTTCGCGAAGGGCTAAGGAATTGGTGAATCGCGTTCGCGAGATGGCAATCACGTTCGCATAGGGTTTTTTGGTCAGCTGGTCTGAGGTCAAGGTTGCTCATTGCGTTTGCGAGGGACGAAGCGCGTTCGCGAAGGTTCGCCTGGGTAAAGCATCACGTTCGCGGGGGCTTGGTCGCGATCGCGTAGAAGGAAAATTGGTCAAAGTATAATTGTGCTTCGCGAACGCGAGGGTTTGGCCGCGTTCGCGAAGAAGGAAATTAAGGCCTGGGCAGAATGTTTTTAACTCGTCTTGTCCGCGATTTTGAGGCTTATTTCCTCCATAGCTGGTCATTTTTAGAGATTTCTGAAGGGGTTTGAAGAGGGATTCAAGGGGAATCACGTTGAGGTAAGATTCTTGGACCCAAAACTCGGTTATTATGAGAATTCCACATAGAAAATCATGGAACTTAAGCTAAAAATTGAAGAACTAGGGCTTGGAAATTTAGACTTTCGATTGGGGATTTGAAGGACCATTTGGGGTCGGATTTGAGAACTTTTGATATGTATGAACTCGTGGGGAGGTAAGGAATCCGTTAGTGTAAAGAATTTCTGAATTTTGAGGCGTGGACCTGGGGGTCGGGTTTTGGTAATTTCGGGATTTGTGCCCTTTATTGATTGTTTTCACTTGGGCTTTGTTCCCTTGGCATATTTTGACGTCCTCGTTCTGATTTTGGTTAGATTCGACACGCGTGGAGGCCGATTCGAGGGGCAAAGGCGTCGCGAGCTAGAGATTTAGCCGGTTCGAGGTGAGTAATGATTGTAAACGATGTTCTGAGGGTTTGAAACCCCGAATTGCATATCGTAGTGCTATGTTGAGGTGAGGCACACGCTTGATGACGAGCGTGGGGTCGTACACTATTGGGGATTGTGACTTGGTCCGTCCCGATTGATGATTTTACCGCGTATTTGACTGAAAACTATTTGCTATCATCATTATTTGGACTGAATGCCATATTTGGACCTAGTGCCAACTATTTGAACCCTTCGGGGCTTTTCATCGATATTTCCTCATTGTTTTGACTTTATACTTAAACTCAGTCCTGTTATTATCCACTATTTTCATACTCAGCCATGTTTACTCAGTTTTAAGACTTGAAATGATATTTAAAAATGATGTTTGGGCTGAGAAATACTATAATACTATTGCCCGAGGGGCTTGTGAAGATTTTTGACTGAGTAAGGACGAGGGCCTATGTTGTGAGGAAACTGTCACGACCCCAGTTCGCCCTCCGGGAACATGTCGTGATGGCACCTAGTCCCTACGACTAGGTAAGCCTAAAATGCGGAAAAATATAACTTGCGGAACAATTAATTAAGCAAAGCAAAAATAGAAGGAAAACTGTATATAGGTGCCACTTGGCATATACAACTCAAATGCGGAAGTCTACAATATCACCCTAAAACCTGGAAACTCACGGGAAACACAGGCTAATAGAAATGTAATACACAGCTCTAAACTCCAGAAAAGTCTACATCAAAGTACGAAAGAAGTCTAAACGCTACAAGATAGAATAAGAAGGAGACTCTTCGGTCTGCGGACGTTGCAGATGTACCTCAAAGTCTCCGTAGCTCTCCCTGCCTCAAGGATAGTGCGCCTGAGTGAGGGTACCTGAATCTGCACATGAAAAACATGCACAGGAAGGGCATGAGTACACCACAGCGGTACTCAGTAAGTGCCAAGCCTAACCTCGGTGGGTAGTGATGAGGAAAGGTCAGGGCCCTACTAAGATATAACATAATATATAATAAGATGAGGAAAAACAGAATAAATAAAGTCTACAACAAGAATCTAAATAGGAAAAATAAGAAAAACCGTAATAGAAAGAAGAAACACAATACCAGTAAATACTATTCACAACAGGAACAACAACCGGGGATCTCTTGGTATCCCGAGGATCTCTTAGTATCCTCATCATATACACGAGGGATCTCTTGGTATCCCGAGGATCTCTTGGTATCCTCAAAAAAACTTGTAATAACATGTGCCAGGGATCTCTTGGTAACCCACACCTTCAGTCCAGAACATATCAAGTGCAGGGGGATCTCCCGGGATGCCTTCCCGTAGTCCCAATTTAAAAAAACACACAATAACAGCCCAAAACATAAGGATAATGCTAAACTCAGAACAAGTAATAGAAAATCCTAGCCTAACGTACTGCACATGAGTACAAACAAGACAGTTAAGCACTTAGACAAATAAGTCAAATAAACATGCTTCTCTAAACTAGCATAGGATAAACTTGCAATTCAAAATAAACAGGTAAGCAAGAAAACTCAATTTAAATACTTCAAGTAAAAATTAATTTCCAACAATTAGCTCAAGTACGCGCTCGTCACCTCACGTACGAGGCATTCAAATATCAAATATCATGTCCTAAGGGGAAGAAGTCCCCCACACAAGGTTAGACAAGCCACTTACCTCAACCGGCTCCAAAAATCAACTTGAAATCACTCTTTTGCCACGAGTATCCGACTCCAAATGGCCCAAATCTATTCATTTCAATTACATCTCGTAAATAATATCTCAAGCAACTAATTCTACTATTTAATTTACAGCTAAGACGCAAATTTAGGTAAAATGACCAAAACGCCCCTCAGGCCAACGTGGTCAAACCTGAGGTTCGAACCAAAATCCGGTTACCCGTTCCCCCACGAACCCAAATATATGATTTTTTTTGAAATCGGACCTCAAATTGAGGCCCAAATCCCCAATTTTAGAAAAACCTAGGTTCTACCCCAAACCCCCAATTTCACCCATGAATTTCAATGCTTTTAAGTGGAAAACATGTTAAATGATGTAAATGATTGAAGGAATTAAGTAAAAATCGACTTAAAATGATTTGGAAGAAGTTTTGTCCTTGAAAAATCGCCTATGGGGTTTGGGTCTTGAAAGAATGGTGAAAAATGGTGGAAATTCGACTAAGTATGAAATTGCTGGGTCTCAGATATCGCAATTGCGAACTGGGGTTCGCAATTGCGAACCCCGACCAAATGTGGGAAATGCGAAGCTGGGTTCGCATTTGCGAACCCTTACTATTTTGCCAGATTTGCGAACATAAAGATCGCATTTGCGATCAGCCTAATTTCGCATTTGCGAGCACAAGGATCGCATTTGCGATCAGTGCCCAAAAATCCCTCGTTCGCACTTGCGAGAACTTGGATCGCATTTGCGATCATATGCCCAGGCCCAAGGCTTCGCAATTGCGGTGCATAGCTCGCATTTGCGAGCTCGCAATTGCGAGGCTCATCTTCGCAAATGCGAAGATCATAGAAGACATCATACCAGATTTTTTTCAAGTTCAAAAATGCAATCCGACACCTATCCAAAACTCACCCGAGCCCTCGGGGCTCCAAACCAAATATGCACACAACCTCAAAAACATCATACGGACTTATCCGTGCGATCAAATTGCCAAAATAACATCATATACATTGAATCAAGCCTCAAAACTCATGATTTCTTCAAAATTTTCATAAAACATCAAATTCCCATTTTAAGTCCGAAACACGTCAAACGACGTCCGTTTTCAACCAAACTTTAAAGAAAGTGCTTAAATCATATATAAGACTAGCACCGGGCGCCGGAACCAAAATACGGGCCCGATACCATAGTCTTCTAATCACATTTCATTTCCAATTTCCTTAGTTATTTCCAGAAAATAATTTCACACAAAAATTCATTTCTCGGACTTGGGACCTCGGAATTCGATTCCGGGCATACGCCCAAGTCCCATATTTTCCTACGGACCCTCCGGGACCGTCAAATTACGGGTCCGGGATCCGTTTACCCAAAATGTTAACCGAAGTCAAATTTATCCAATTTAATATAAAAAATTAGCATTTTTCTCACAGAATTCATATTTATGCTTTCCGGCTACGCGCCCGGACTGTGCACGCAAATTGAGGCAACCCTAGGTGAGGTTTTCAAGGCCTGGGAAGTACAGGATGGTAAGAAAACAAGTGATGACCCCTTTGGGTCGTCACATCCTCCACCACTAAAACAATCGTTCGTCCTCGAAAGGACAAAAGAAAAAAGTACCTGAGTCGGGAAAAAGGTGAGAATAACGACTCCGCATATCAGGCTCGAACTCTCAGGCTGATGCCTCAGGAGGCTGACCTCTCCATTGGACACAAACAGAAGGAAAACTCTTGGATCTCAACAGACGAACCTGCCGGTCTAGAATAGCTATCGGCTCCTCCTTATAGGACAAGTCCTTGTCCAACTGGACAGTGCTGAAATCTAGCACGTGGGCTGGATCGTCGTGATACCTCCGAAGCATGGATACATGAAAAACTGGATGCACGGCTGATAAGCTAGGCGGCATTGCGAGTCTATAAGCCACCTCTCCCACTCGATCAAGAATCTCAAACGGACCAATGTACCTAGGGCTAAGCTTGCCCTTCTTCCCAAATCTCATCACGCCCTTCATAGGCGATACTCGGAGCAATACCCGCTCACCAACCATAAATGCTACATCTCGAACCTTGCGATCTGCATAACTCTTCTGTCTGGAGTGAGCTGAACGAAGCCTATCCTGAATGATCTTGACCTTGTCCAAGGCCTCCTGAACCAAATCCGTACCTAACAACCGAGCCTCCCCCGGCTCAAACCATCCAACCGGGGATCGACACCGCCTACCATATAAAGCCTCATAAGGAGCCATCTGGATGCTTGACTGGTAGCTGTTGTTGTAGGCAAACTCCGCTAAAGGCAAGAACTGATCCCAAGACCCTCCAAACTCAATCACACACGCACCGAGCATATCCTCAAGAATCTGAATAGTGCGCTCGGACTGTCTGTCCGTCTGGGGGTGAAATGTTGTGCTCAACTCCACCCGAGTACCTAACTCCTGCTGCACGGCTCTCCAGAAACGCGATGTAAACTGAGTACCTCTGTCCGAAATAATAGAAACTGGAATACCATGTAGACGGACGATCTCCCGGATATAAATCTCCGCCAACCGCTCCGATGAATAAGTGGTACACACAGGAATGAAATGAGCGGACTTGGTCAGCTGATCCACAATGACCCAAATGGCATCAAACTTTTTCAAGGTCTGTGGGAGTCCAGATACAAAGTCCATGGTGATGCGCTCCCACTTCCACTCCGGAATCTCGATCTACTGAAGCAACCCACCCGGTTTCTGGTGCTCATACTTCAGCTGTTGACAGTTGAGGCATCTAGCTACATATCCAACTATATCCTTCTCTATCCGCCTCTACCAATAGTGCTGCCTCAAGTCCTGATACATCTTCGCGGCACCCGGATGGATGGAATACCGCGAACTATGGGCCTCTGCTAAAATCAACTCTCGAACTCATCAACATTGGGCACACAAATCCGACCCTGCATCCTCAATACCCCGTCATCTCCGATGGTCACATCTCTGTCATCACCATGCTGGACCTTGTCCTTAAGGACAAGCAAATGAGGGTCATCATATTGCCGCTCCCTGATACGATCAAATAGGGAAGACCGGAAAACCACACAGTCTAGAACCCGACTGGGCTCCGAAAGATCCAGTCTCATAAACTGGCTGGCTAAGGCCTGAACATCCATCGCCATAGGCCTCTCTGAAGCTGGTAAATATGCCAAACTACCCAAACTCTCCGCCCGGCGACTCAAGGCGTCCGCCACCATATTGGCCTTGCCTGGGTGGTACAGAATAGTAATATCATAATCCTTCAGCAACTCTAACCACCTTCTCTGATGCATATTTAGATCCTTTTGCTTGAACAAGTGTTGCAAACTCCGATGGTCAGTATAGATCTCACAAGGCACACCGTACAAATAATGACGCCGGATCTTCAAGGCATGAACAATAGCAGCTAACTCAAGGTCGTGGACAAGGCAGTTCTTCTCATGTATCTTCAACTGTCTGGACGCGTAGGCAATCACCCTACTGTCCTGCATCAACACCGCTCCAAGGCCAACTCTCGAGGCATCACAATAGACAGTATAAGACCCCGAACCGGTAGGCAACATCAAAATTGGGGCTGTAGTCAAAGCTGTCTTGAGCTTCTGAAAGCTCGCCTCACACTCCTCTGACCACTGAAATGGGGCACCCTTCTGGGTCAATCTAGTCATAGGGGCCGCAATCGATGAAAATCCCTCCACAAATCGATGGTAGTAGCCCGCCAAGCCAAAGAAACTGCGAATCTTTGTAGCTGAGGAGGGTCTAGGCCAACTCTGTACTGCCTCTACCTTCTTCGGATCCACCCGAATGCCCTCACTCGATACCACGTGGCCTAGGAATGCCACGGAACTCAACCAAAACTCGCATTTTGAGAACTTTGCATATAACTTCTTCTCTCTCAGGGTATGAAGCACGGTCCTCAGGTGCTGCTCATGATCTTCCTGACTCCGGGAATACACCAGAATATCATCAATAAAAACAATAACAAACGAGTCGAGATATGGTCCGAAAACACTGCGCATCAAATGCATAGAAGCTGTTGGGGCATTGGTCAGCCCAAATGACATGACAAGGAACTCGTAATGACCATACCGAGTTCTGAAGGCAGTCTTCGGGATATCTGGCTCCCGAATCTTCAACTGATGGTAACCTGAGAGCAAGTCAATCTTAGAAAACACATGTGCGCCCTGAAGTTGGTCAAACAGATCCTCAATACGAGGCAAAGGATAACGGTTCTTCACCGTAGCCATGTTCAGCTGGCGGTAATCAATACACATGCGCATGGAGCCATCCTTCTTCTTTACGAACAAAACAGGAGCACCCCACGGTAAAACACTGGGTCGGATGAAACCCTTACCAAGCAATTCCTGTAATTGATCCTTCAACTCCTTCAACTCAGGAGGAGCCATGCGATACGGAGGGATGGAGATGGGTTGCGTGCCCGGCAACAGATCAATGCCAAAATCAATGTCTCTATCGGGCGGCATGCCCGGGAGATCAGCTGGAAACATATCGGGATAATCCCGTACCACTGGGACTGAATCAACAGAAGGGGTATCAACACTAACATCTCTCACATAAGCTAAATACGCGGCACACCCCTTCTCAACCATGCGCTGAGCTTTAAGAAAAGAGATAACTCTACTGGGAGTATGATCTAAGGTACCACTCCACTCAACACGCGGAATACCTGGCATAGCCAGCGTCACGGTCTTGGCGTGACAATCAAGAATAGAAAAATGGGGCGACAACCAGTCCATGCCCAAAACAATGTCAAAATCCACCATACCGAGTAATAATAAGTCTGCTCTGGTCTCAAAACCACGAATAGTAACCAAACATGACCGATAAACGCGGTCCACAACAAGGGAATCTCCCAGAGGAGTAGAAACATAAACGGGGGCACTCAAAGAATCCCGAGGCACACCCAAATGAGGAGCAAAGTAAGAAGACACATAAGAATAAGTAGAGCCCGGATCGAATAGAACCGATGCCTCTCTGTGACAAACCAGAATAATACCTGTAATGACGGAGTCGGAGGCAACAGCATCAGTACGAGCAGGAATAGCATAATATCTGGCCCGGCCCCTCTCTCGAGGGCGACCTCTATCTCCCCGACCTCCGCCCCGAGCCGGCTGGGCAGATGGGGTAGCAGCTGGAGCTGTGACCATGGCCTGAGAACTCTGAGGAGCACGCTGTGGCTGAACAGTCTGTGAAGATGCACCCCTACCAAGTCTGGGGCAGTCCCTAACCATGTGGCGTGTATCACCACACTCAAAACAAGCTCTGGAAGAACGCGGTGGCTGTGACAGACTAGGGCCAGGTCTGCTGGACTGACCTCTGGAAGCACCCCGCGCAGGAGGCGCGCTAGAAACTGGAGGTGCATAATAAGGCTCCTAAGGTGTAGGTGGAGCTGGAGTACTGCCGGCTGCTGGAAGAACTGAATGAACAGGGCGACCCGCATAACCTCTGCCATAACGACCTGCTGATGGGGTACGGGCACCAGAGTAGTGACCCGACTCTCGAGACCTCTTGGCCTCCCTCTCCCCTCGCTCCCTGGCGAGCATACCCTCAATCCTCCTAGCAATGCTCACTACCTGCTGATAAGGAATGTCCGTCTCCAACTCTCGAGCCATGCTAGATCTGATGGGTGGAATAAGAACCTCAATGAACCTGCAAACTCTCTCTCGAACTGTAGCAACCAAAGCCGATGCATGCCTGGCCAACCTGGTATAACGGATAGCATACTCCGAAACGGTCATAGCACCCTGGCGCAAATGCTCAAACTCTGCGCGCCATGCATCCCTGAGACTCTGGGGGACAAACATCTCTCATGAACATATACGAGAACTGGGTCCAAGTCAGTGAAGCAGCCTCGACTGGATTGTCTATCTCATAAGTGCACCACCAATCATAGGCGGCTCCCCGAAGCTGAAAAGCAGTGAAAGAAACCCCGCTGGACTCCACTATGCCCATAGTGCGAAGAATACAATGACACTCCTCTAGAAATCCCAAGGCATCGTCTGATGCTAATCCACTGAACACTGGGGGATCATATTTCTTGAACTTCTCAAATCTCCGCTGCTCGTCCTCTAAAGCAGCTGACCCATCCTCGAGTTGAACTGGCACTGCAGGCGGTGCCGGAATAATCTCGGGAGCCTGCTCAACCTGCACTCGCTGCTCAGGAGTGCGGACGGCGGGAGTCTGTGCTCCTCCCCCGGCCTGGGATGTGGCTGCAGCAAGGGGAAGCAACCTTGCCTGAGCCAAGGTGGTGTACATACTCATGAACTGAGCTAAAGTCTCCTGGAGCGCTGGAGTAGTAGTTGTCACACCTCCTTTTTACACACCTATCCCGAATGATAAATGTATAAGGGGGTTTTTCCATTTAAAGTGACATTATTCGAAATGGGATTATTTATTTATTTTTAGAGTCGCCACTTGGGATAGGATTGGCTTTTGGTGTCCCAAGTCACCGATTTAATTTAAATCCCAAATCGAGGAAAATTTCGACTCCCCAATTGGAGTCTGCGAACCAGAAATTCTGTGTAAGGAATTCTGTTGACCCGAGGGAAGGTGTTAGGCACCCCCGGATCCCGTGGTTCTAGCACGGTCGCTTAAATTATCATAAATGGCTAAAATCTGTATTTTTATACATATTTAAACCTATAGTGCAATTTTAAGATTATTTACCGTCTTTTTTGTTTTTACGAAAGTGAACGTCGTTTAAGAGCGTGTCTTGGGATCACGTCACATGAAATGCACCCGGATCCTAAACACCTCTTATTCAACGTTTTGGGATTCGGATTTGGGTTGCATGAAATGCGCACCCGAGTTTAGGAAAGTAAAATTATTAAAAAGCGTGCCTAAAGTGGCTAGCGTTGTTAACTTTGCG
>NC_031993.1:1700206-1747303 GCF_001879085.1 Nicotiana attenuata
GCTAGCACAGGCTATAAAAGCAAGTAAAGTAAGGCAAATATGAAAGAGAATCCAAATCAAGTATTTAAGTAAAAATCCGGGTTTCAACAATTTGCTCAAGTACGCGCTCGTCACCTCACGTACAAGGCATTCAATTACCAATTATCACATCCTAAGGGACGAAGTCCCCCACACAAGGTTAGGCAAGCCACTTACCTCGAACCGGTGCGAAGTCAACTAGGGAACGATGCCCTTGCCACGAGTATCCGACTCCAAATGGCCCAAATCTATTCAATTAAATTACAAATCGTAAATAATATTGCAAACAACTGATTCCACTATTGAAATTAAAGCTAAGGCGCGAAAATAGGTGAAATGACCAAAAGGCCCCTCAGGCCAACGTCTCGGAACCAAATAATTTTTACATTTTCAGAAACCTCGTACTCTCACGAGTCTAACCATATAAATATCTCAGAAATCGGAGGTCGAATGCTCCCTCAAAACCCAATAGTTTAGTCAATGAACTTTCACCCAAATTCTTCCATTTTTGATCCTTAATTCAAATTTAAAAGGTGGATTTAACTACTAAATGATAGAATATAATTAGAAAGGATCATAGAAATGTTACCCAATAATCTCCTCTCCAAAATCCTCTCAGAATCGCCCTTGCCCGAGCTCAAAATTGATTTTCAAACTTAGGAAATTAAACCCTCGAAATTTCCTATTTCTGCCCAGACATTTCCGCTTCTGCGGACAAGGGACCGCTTCTGCTGTCCCGCTTAAGCGGCAAAATAACCGCTTCTGCGGTTTCTCATTAAAGGCGGAACTTCCGCTTTTGCGGACACATGACCGCTCCAGCGGTTCCGCTTCATCGGAAAGATGACCGCTTCTGCGGTCTCTGAGGGGAAGCCAAAAATCGCTTCTGCGATGAGGAAGCCGCTTCTGCGGTTCCCAAACCGCGGAAGCGAAAATACCAGAAGGGAAAACATACCAGCTGCAACAACTTAGAAAATTTCCCCGTTAACCACCCGAAATCATCCCGAGGCCCCCAGGGCCTCAACCAAAAGCACCAATACCACCTAATACCTTATTCGAACTTGCACCAATCCTCAAAACACCTCAAACAACACCGGAAACCCGATTAAATGAAGGATTCAAGCCTAAGAACTTCAAATTCTAACCAAATACGCTTTCGATCAGTAACCTAACCAAACCTCGTCCGAATGACCTGAAATTTTGCACACACATCCCAAATGACATGACGGAGCTACAGCAACTTCCGGAATTCAAATCCAACCCTCGGATCAAAAACTCACTATCAGACCGGAAACTTCAACAAACCAAACTTCGGCATTTCAAGCCTAAATGAGCTACGGACCTCCAAATAACATCCCGAACACGCTCCCAACCCCGAAATCACCTAACGGAGCTAACGGAACCATCGGATTTCCATTCCGAGGTTGTCTTCGCACTGTTCCGAATACGAACCATTTTTCAACTCTTATACTCTCATTTAGGGACTAAGTGTCCCAAAACACTCCAAATCCTAATACCGAACGTCCCGGCAAACCAAAAATAGCAGAAATGAACTAGGGAAAGCAGTTAATGGGGGATCGGGGCGTAAATTTCAAAAACGACCGGCCGGGTCGTTACAAGGATCTTAGGTTTCTCATGCGCATCGCTTGGGCATCCAATACGCTTGGAATTCGATAGGAAGAGAAGGCTACCTATTCCTCTAAGTATCATGGAACAATCTAGAGTAGAAAGAAATGAGACAATCCTAGATGTCTTGGTAGTTAACCATTTATATGAGTGACCGGCACACACATATAAAGGAAACTCCACTGGACATGGCTTCATAGACTCCCTAGGACACTTGAACCTAGTGCTCTGATACCAAGCTTTGTCACGCCCCGAACCTGGGCCTGGACATAACACGGCACCCGGTGCCTAACTATATGCGACCGAGCGAACCAACTGGCTGGCTGAATCAGCATGTGATATCATAACATACTGAATCTGGAAGATAAACTAACACATGATGATATACTGAAAGTCTGGATGATATAAATCAAAGTGCGGAAATACTAATACAATTCTGAAATATATTTGTAGCCCACATGGCTTAATATGAAAAGCATGCGACTCTTTCTAGCTGTTACTCTAGTCTATGAAGCATCTAATAAAGCACTGAAAATACTGACTGTTTGAAAATACTGAAGACTGTAAGGTAATGATAATGCCCCGAAAGAACTGGGGATCACCAAATAGCTGGTACGAGAATCCTAGCACTTTGAATCATCAACCTGTAAATCATTACCTGCATCGTGAGATACAGGCCCCGGGAAAAAGGGACGTTAGTACATTTGAATTGCACTGGTATGTAAAGCAACTGAAAGAAAGAATTATAAATGTTGAAACTGAAACTAAGCTGATAACTGAGAGTTGATAATTGATAACTGAAATGATAACTATTGAAACTGAAACTGAAATGATAACTGAAATGATAACTGATAACTGATAACTAAACTTATAACAGGTAACTGAAATGATAACTGGTAACTGAAATGACAAAGGAAGTAAGGATATGAATACTCCCTCTTCTGAATGATGAACAACCTATTTATCTGAATAAGCGACGGCCTCGGGCCCAATATATATGTGCACAAGCTACGGCCTCAGGCCCAAGTACACGTATACATAACTACGGCCTCAGGCCCAAAAATGCATAAAGCATAAATTACGGCCTCAGGCCCAAAGATGCATAAAGCATAAACTGCGACCTCAGGCCCAAAGATGCATAAATCATAAACTGCGGCCTCAGGCCCAAATACAGGTGTTCAACATTCAGGAACTGAGAATCAAACTGCAATACATGATAGTGAAATACTGAATCACACTGAGTTACATGATACTAGAATACTGGATCACACTGAGTTACATGATACCGGGATACTGAATAGGACTAGACTGAGACATGTATTCTTGAACTGATTATGAACACTGAAACTTCAACTGTTTATGGCATACCGAGTAATCTATACTAAGACTCGGGGGCACCAAACCCAAGTCTATATTGAATACGCACTGAGCTCACAATGTTCAGAATGAAAGTGGTGAACGAGTTATGAAGCTAGAGAATAGAAGTTCTACAACTATTCAAGGAACTAGGCTAAACTATATTTCTGAGGCAATTAGTAACGTCGTAAAAGAAACATAGTGTAGGGAGAATCATTAACATTCGCAAACATAGAGAGTAAGCCTCATATACCTTAACTTCCTACTCTTGAGCGTAATACAACATTCGCCAACCCTTTCAACTTTAATCTATATCAATACAAGTCAAAAGAATTCCATATTAGCAATAATACTCATATTTTGGTTACTTAGGCATTTTATCAAACACTCGGTGAGAATAAACCTTCATAGTCCTTATTAATGGTGTCTCTACACCCAATAACCCATTCTTTTGCTCCTAGATAAATTCTAAAGTCTCAAATGGCTATAATCAACATTATTCTTTATCACCCATAAGGTAAACAACACCCTTAACCAGTAATCAATAATTAACACCCCAAACCTATAATCGTTCATGCTTTTCTATCAAACCCATCAACTCATATCTCATGAACTAGAGTCTATAATCATTAATCCAATGCTAGAATCAATTAGAGGGTGAAGACATTACCTTTTTGAAGTTCAATCCCCTTGAATTCGAGTTTTAGGGTTCCTTCTCTCAACAATGATGTCCCAATCGAATATCTAAAAATATGGAGGGTTTACCCATGTTAATGAATGTTGGGAAATTAAATTAACTTCGAATCACCATTAGAACTTACCTTGGGTGGTGGAGGGACCCTTAAGGAGTTAGGTTTTTGAGAGCTTTCCTTTCTAGAGCAAGATTTTATGTTTTGGGGCTGTGGGAGACGAAATAGGGCTTAAAAATGACTCTCCAAGTCCACCACCGCGCCCCCTGTATGCCTAATCGTGGCCCGACCGCGGTAAATAGCAGGAACACTGCCTCACGACTGTGGTCGCGGTTTGGGCGCGGTCCGGGCGCGGTGGTTGCGCACAGTTCTGTAAAACGGGCATAACTTTTTGCACAGAGCTGTTTGGGCTCCACAATATATCCTTGGAAAGTTATTTCAAAGGCCTACAACTTTAATCTTTTGAGCTTTCCCAAATTCCTTACACAGTTTCACTAACCTTTTGTAAACTTAGTCATTTTGTCGAATCTTATGCACCTCACTCTCCATCTTGATTCCGAAACAACTATTTTCACCAATAATCATCCCTCTAGGACTTCTTATGTCTAAAAAATTAAATTAATACCCATTTAACATATCCACACCTAGTCCGAATGTACGGGGTGTTACAGTTATTTTAGGCATAAAAATTATAAGAGATGGCAATAGTTTGATGTTGACTCAAGAACATTATGTTGAAAGAATTCTTAAAAAACTTGTAATTTTGATATGGTACCTGTAAGCACTCCTTATGATGCTAGTAGTCAATTAAAAAAGAATAAGGGAGATGATGTAGATCAAAATAAATATGCTCAAGTTATTGGTAATGCATTTGATGAATTTTACTAGACCTGATATTGCATATGATGTATGTAGATTTAGTAGATATACTCAAAACCCGAGTCATGATCATTGGAATGCATTAGTAAGAGTAATGAAATATTTGAGAGGTACCATGAACTACGGTATCAAATATAATGGATTTCCCACTGTATTAGAAAGATACAGTGATGCTAACTGGATCTCTGATTCAGATGAGACAAAATTCACTAGTGGTTATGTGTTCACCCTCGGTGGGGGTGCTGTGGCATGAAAATCAGCTAAACAAACAATAATAGCTAGATCTACCATGGAATCTGAGTTTGTGGCATTTGAATTGGCTGGCAATGAGGCCGGGTGGTTGAAGAACCTTTTGGAAAGTATTCCACTAGGAATTAAACCGACACCTTCTGTGTCGATGCATTGTGATTGCCTAGCAGCAATAGCCATTGCCAAAAATAAATCCTTTAATGGGAAGAGTAGACATATCCGATTGAGACATAATGTGATAAAGCAGCTGCTGAGAGATGGAATTATTTCCATAGATTATGTGAAGTCAGAAGTGAATTTGGCCGATCCTCTGACTAAACGTTTGGGAAGAAATTAATATTCGAAACATCGAGGGGAATGAGACTTTTGCATATTTGAGTTATATCAACTATGATGGTAACCCAACCTATGTGATTGGAGATCCCATGAAGTAGGTTCATATGGGTAATAACAAGTCATTATTTGATCAAAGGTGCACTATTAAAATATGTCTCTTCCTATGGTGTATGTGTACATAGTGCAAGACTGCAAGGAATGTGAGGTTGATTTATTATATTCTTAATCCAATAATCCATAGCCTTTTGTAGGTGGTGTATCGCGCTGTAGAATACATTTGATGGATGGACCTATAAGAGTGTGGAGTGGGGCCGCTCCTATGAAATTTATGGTAAAATTTCTAGAGCACTCATGAAAACTAGGTGCGCGCATGGCCTATTAGCGCAAAACCGCGACAAACAAAAAAGTGTGTGCGGGTATAATGTGATAGATAAAACACTAAACTTACAAAAGAATTCTTGGTTCATAGAAGTTCTAAACTTCACCAATTATTCTGTAAGTTTAATCTTATATTATCTAGGTATGGTTCATAGTCCAAGAGACACCAGATTCGACGCATTATGCTCATTTGTGGAAACCCAGCGAAATTTTTTATTTCATTATAATATTCTTTTTGAGCTATGTCGGGGATTGTTGAAACAAAAATAGTTTTAATATCTCAAAAAGAATTATTTAAAATTATGTCTAGGTTCATTCTCTTAAAATAGTATTAATTGGTCTTAATACAATAACTGATGGCATAATTTTCAATTACAAATTTAAAAATTTTAAAACTAATGATTGAAGGCAATAACTATGTTTTTAATGTTTGGTATTTGATAGCTTTCAAAGATTCAACGTTATGGACTTAAATGATTATAACGGTTTCTTTTTGGAATTGAACTCTTGGTATTGATTTCTTAATGATTCATTTTGGCATTGAATCCTTAATGGATTTTACCGTTTTCTATTTCAGATGTCCATCCTATTTGGACCATATACAAAAAACTATCTGTCTATGTTCATGGGTGTAGTGTGGAAAAAAGTTAAAGTTTTCTTCCCTTTTCTTTTGTGCAGGGTTTTCTTTTATACAATCTTTGTTGTTTTTGCTCCTAATTATACTAGAAGGGTTTGTTGAATCCTGGGGATACGCCTAAAAAATTTTATCTTTGTGTAGACAGTGTCTAAAAATATCCTTAAGGACAGTGTCATTGACACGCGTCAAGCTAAACCTTTTATCCTCCATAATCATTTAATGTTTTCCCAACACCCCGCAACTGCTCTTCTGTATACATGACAAAGATTTCTATTTCATATGTACATAATAATCCTTCTAAAGTAAAGTTTCGTCGATTTTGTTAAGCACAACATAGCTTGAACAGAATACATTTAAACTTGATTTGGTGGGGTGCGCCAAGCCCGTGCAGTAGTGCAACGCATGGGCGACGCTCAAGAGCCTAGGCAGCAAGCTAACTTAATGGACTCTTCCCCTTAAGAAATTAAGTTAATATCGTGTGAGCCGATGGCCCACATATCAGATATTAAACTGATAAGAACAGATACTACACTTGATCTTAGCCAAAAGGCCGAGAAAGGTATGCTTTCCTTGGTGCATGGGCCTCTTCTTTTGTTCTACGTCTCAAGTCTTTGTTTATCAGGTTCTATCGATGTGGTATCAACAGACCTTACTATATTACTCTTGTTATTTCCCAGAAAGGAACTCATTTGCATTCTTAAATAACTTATGCCCGAAAAAGCAAGGGGCTTGAAACCACTAATCTAAAGTTAGTGAAGAATATTTTCCAAATTTAATTACTCATGTTATGAACAATAAAAGAAGAAGAAGAAGAGTATTGCAGAGCAAAGTAGAGAGATGGAATTCTTATTGATATGGGGTGAATTACAATGTAATAGAACCCTCTATTTATAGGGAGATGGTGACTTAGCAACCAAGTAATAAACCCTAGAATCTCTCTAAATATAGACATTCACCATAAATAGAACTCTATTTATAACACTCCCCCTGAATGTCTATTCAACAAATAATGTGCCTCGTTAAAACCTTAACTAAAATAAAACCCAGTGGGAAAAAAATTCTAGAGAAGGAAAAAAGTACACATATCTAACAATACGCCTTTTGGTTGCCTCGTTAAAAACCTTGCAAGGAAAACCCAGTGGGACAAAACCTTGTAAGGGAAAAAGAGTACAACGCGTATTAACTCCCCCTGATGAGAGCATCAATTCACATCCTTGAGCATTTGCATTCCAATCTTGTGCATCATCTTCAAAAGATCTTTGGTAGAGATTTGATGAACAAATCAGCCATATTAACTTGAATGAATATATTGCACCTTGAAATTATCATTCTTGATAGAGATATAATGTCTTCATAAATATCGTAGAATGGCTCTTCAATATCTCTATGGAGGTATTCTCGCTATCACATTATCATGCTTATAGTTATAGCAAGATACATATATGCACAAATTGCAATGAAGATGTGGTACTTCAAGATCAAGAATTGTATATGCTTCAAGCAATTTATATCCTTCATGGATTGTCATATAAGTTAAGTCATATAAGCCATATAGTGGACTTTAGATGCATATCAAGTTTTCATGTCATGCTAGATATATAAGATATCGAAAACTGATTGCACATACCATTGACTTTATACTTTCAAGTGTTTGAACTACAGTTCCAAAACTACATGTCTTTCATATGAAACCAATTCTACTTGAATTGTTTCTCTAGACTTAAGATGCTCATATATATTTAGCGTTATCATAGATGTTGTCGGCAAACATTCTATATCGGTTTCAATATTTTTTTTATAAAGACATAACATAGAGATCTCTTCATTCATATTTTCAGGTACCTGAATCTCTCTTGAGATTTTATGAAGTGTTATGTCATGTGATCTTCTAGATCACTTGCCTCCTTTATTATGATCATTTTGATCATTTGCTCATCTTCTTTATCAAGAAGTTTATTTGAAATCGATTGTCTATACGCTTTAAGCTTACCATAGACTTTGTCCTTCTAGGACTTAATAGGAGCATTTGCAATGAGAATATAGTTACTTTCTTGGGCCAGCAAATGTGTCTGGCATGCTTTGCATTATATTGCACATGAATTATCCTTTTATGAACTTCAAGTTCATATTATCTTATTCGAGGATCTAGATGTACAAATGATAATTCATTCCACGTAACCTTTTCTCAACCGTTTATCATGTCTTCCCCTCATGTTAGAAAAACTAACTTGTTACCTCAACTTTGAGAATCCACCTTTGTGCGTTATGGTGTTAATCAAAATATACACCGCACATCAATAATAATAAGATGGAATTATTTGGTTCCTGACCCTGAACCACTTGTGAGGGGAGAAAATAATATACTTTCGTATATAACGTATATCAAACTGATATAGATAACTTTGTTCTCATAAGCAATTGTTTAGCTATTAAGTAGAGGCACTTAATAAATCATTTTGCTAAACGAACTGTGATGTAAACCAACTTATCAAGATGAACTTCTTGAATAAAAAATCTGGAAATTATGCTCGAAATTAAATTATTGAGCAAGTTACCTCGCAAAACATCATGTTGCGGGTTAATAATAATTGCACATGTAATCATCTCATAGATTCATCTTATGTGGTATACATGGCAGGTGAATGGGCCCATATTCACCTTTGATATTTCCAGCATTCATGGGATTCAACCCCAATTTTAGTTGGTCTATTAATTAATGAGAACAAGTAACATAAGAGAATTCATAAAGAACTTTCTAGTTCTTTATTATTTACCCATGTGAATTCTCTATTATTTTTGCACATCATACTTAATTTATATGGCTAAACCAATTATGCCAACTGAATAAATTATCAATATTGATAAACTTCAGTTTACACCATGGCGTGTGCAATTATCAATAAACTCCAAGTTTATTATGATATGGGTTTTTATATCAATAAATATCCACTTCATTGTGGTATTCTTTTGTTTGTGTAGTACAAACTGGAGAATAAAGCGGGTAGCTTTTCACATACATATTACCCCGCTACAAGTTGTAGTAATAGAAGATATTAAATCTTTCCTTTATTTATAGTCTCAATATAATCAACCGCTTTCGCGTATACTTTGGAAACTGAATAAGTTTCTTTGAGACTTACTACAACACAATACCTTATTGGTAATTAATTGTGTTTCTCCAAAATAGTAATAATTGGCTCTTCCAGAGCTCTCAATTAATTTGGTACTACCACATATTCATCAACATCCATAAGGTGAATATCTCTTTTAAAAAGAAAGTTATACCATTATGGTTATGGCCAAAATTATATGCAAGATTTGTTTCTTGCATTACTGTTGTCTTTTAATAATCACAATGCCAAAATATTTTGGCATACAATAAGTACGTGATCAATGACCATTCATGCCATAATAATGACATTATTTTCTTATATCATCTCAAACCTCCTTCTAGAGGTGAGTGCGGTATATTCACAACCACTAGCACGTTCATATTCTTCCAAGAATGAATATGTATTCATAAATAAGATGTTATCACATTCACATCATGAATGGACCATAATCATCTATATGTTCTTTACAAAATCTCATGTCAAATCGATGACAAATATTTTTCACAGAGTGAAAGATTATTTTGAGAATCCTTATTGTTCTCATTACCACAAATGATGACGATTATAATTTCGTCTACTGCCACGTCCATATCCATTGATACATTCATAGTAATAATTTTGTCTTCTTTCAGACTTATCACATATTGCTATCACATTCTCTTAAGGGAATGAGAATTGAGCAAATTCAATAGGACGGGTTTTCAATTCTTTGCCCACAATCATACATGAATTTAATCATGGCGAGGCATAGAAATTTCACCACTTCAGGTGGTTATAATTTCTTACAAACTCCATTAGAGTTATAATCAAACTTTGTTGTCTTTGCTTGTATTTAAAATCAAAGTATAGAATAAAAGAGAAAAATACGGTAAATCACTTACCTTAAATCCAGAATTTAAGTATGAAGGAAATTCATATAACAATTGACAATCATTATGATCAACTCCAAAGCTTCTACTCAATTGGTTAGAGTCTCGTGCTGATAACGTGTTATAAAACAATAAAAGAAGAAGAAGAAGAGTATTGCAGAGCAAAGTAGAGAGATGGAATTCTTATTGATATGGGGTGAATTACAATGGAATAGAACCCTCTATTTATAAGGAGATGGTGACTTAGCAACCAAGTAATAAACCCTAGAATCTCTCTAAATATAGACATTCACCATAAATAGAACTCTATTTATAACAACTCATTCTTATTCCTAAGCATTATTATAAGCACTAACGCACACTATAGTATACCCACAAACAATTTATTATACAAAATTACTTCAACATACTATCAAGTTTGGTATGATGGATAAGCAAAAATAGTCCTGACACAAAAATTTAGTACCGCTTTATCCCTTGTTTGGTTACTAATACTAGGAATTACTTATCCCAGGAATAAAAATAGTACCGGAATAACTTATACCTTCCAGTTAGGAGTGGCAAACGGGCGGGGCGGGGTGGGGCTGGGCGGATATGGTTCGGATTGAACACAGGTAATGAAAAAATGGATAAATTATCCGAACCGACCCATATTTAATACGGATAAAAACGGGTTAACCGGTGGATAATATGGACCATATTATCCATCACTTCTTGCATATGATCACTTTTGGGAGGATTCTTAGTCTCCCTAACTTGAGGAACCCTCAATTTGAGGCTTTACAAATGTAAAAATTAGACCCATTGGCTTCTTGCATATGATCACTTTTGATAGGATTCTTATTCATATTTGAACCGTTTTTAAAAAGTTCATTATCCAACTCATTTTTTAGTGGATAATATGGGTGATTAACTATTTTCTTTTAACCATTTTGTCACCCCTACTGCTAGTAGAGCTGTCAAAACGGGCCAGCCTAACCCAAGCCTCGCTGGCTTTTAAATTTGGTGGGATAGGGCGCGCCGCCCCTCCATCTAAATGGGTCTTAAAATGTCCAGTCCAACCCGGCCCTAAGAGGGCCCATGGTTAGGGCGGGCCAGCCCTACAACTTTTTTAGAAAAAAAATTCTTTTAATCTTTAAATATTTCTTCTTGACATGGTCACTTAATCATATGAACAACTTTTGTTTGTTTAGAGCGTACAATAATCTTGATATTTGACTAGGAATCTTGTAATTGAAATGTAAATTCTCTATATCTCTAGCTCTTCTTTTTTAACGTTACATGAATATTCTTTTATTACTTTTTTTTACTTTCCTCAGGTTCAGGGATTCCTTCAGTACATTTATATGTTTGAGGTTTTTTAATTTAGTTTTAACATCATTTGTTGGTTTCATCATTATATCGATAAAATTTTTAAAATTCATGAAATTTGCTAGTGTTGCCAATTTCCTTCGGTTATTTAAACTTGACTTTTTTTGTACCGAAGAGCAATTTAATTATTAGTAATATATTGTCATACTACATGCTGTTGGTATTATTCCACTTTAGGCGTTATACTATAATTAATTTGATAATGCAAAGATTAAAGAATACTTCTAATCTAAAACTAATATGTGGTTAATTCTCATACCTCTCCATCATTAATTTTTTGTAGCATTTCTCGATTTTTATGTATATACAGAGTGGGAGGATGAAGTTACTACCTCATAAAGGGTTCACCTTCATTCAATGACGGTTTCTTAATTTTGTGACTTATTTGTGAAAAGATACAAACTTTTCATAAGGTTTGAAGTTACTATCTTAATGACAATTTTGTCATTGAACCAAAAATAATGTTGCTTAACATTAACTCCCATTTGGCTTCAAGCATCATCATTTGTGAGTTAAACAACCACCAAAAAATATTTATTCTCTCATCCTCTCAAAAGACTATTCTTCTTTCTATTTTTCCTGGGCAATTCTTTTCTTTGCAAATTCCTAACTTCCTGCCACGAGTGCACGTGTTTGGGAGCACTGTGGAACCTTGGGGAGCGACCGGTCTTAACAATTTGCATCCAGTAGGATCGAAATCGCTTTTAAGGGAGTTGCTTGACACAATATTTATTGGATAAGTTATTTCTATTATTTTATTTTTATTGGTTAAAATTATCAACTATTTTTCTAAAATTTAAAAGTGATTTCACGTATAATATTGATCAATGGCTACCACTTGGACTAAAACACTTCCTAATTTGTCAAAGCTTGAGACTTTGGATGGAAACAATTATAAGTGTGGTCCCAGAAACTTTTGATTTTCTTCAAACAATTAGAAGTTGATTATTTTTTTTTATCAAGGAACATTCTACTAATGTTGTTTCTAATAGTACTGTTGTTGATGGATCTAATACTACTGCTACTATTGTTGTTGTTATTGATGCTAAAAAGAAATTCGAAAAAGATAATAAAATTGTTCGCATGCATCTGCTTAGCCATATGACTAACCCTGTGTTTGATTTATTTATAAATTATAAATCTGCTAAAGTCATATGGGACAGTTTGGAGAAGAAATATGGTGCAGATGATGCAAGGAAAAAATTAATGGCATAATTTTCAATTACAAATTTACAAATTTTTAAACTGATGATTGAAGGTAATAACTATGTTTTTAATGTTTCGTATTTGATAGCTTTCAAAGATTCAAGGTTATGGACTTAAATGATTATAACGATTTCTTTTTGGAATTGATTTCTTAATGATTCATTTTGGCATTGAATCCTTAATGGATTCTACCGTTTTCTATTTCAGATGTCAATCCTATTTGGACTATATATAAAAAGCTATCTGTTTATGTTCATGGGTGTAGTGTGGAAAAATTTTAATGTTTTCTTCCCTTTTCTTTTGTGCTGGGTTTTCCTTTATACAATCTTTGTTGTTTCTGCTCCTAGTTATACTAGAAGAGCTTGTTGAATCCTGTGGGATACGCCTAAAAATATTTATCTCGGTGCGGGCGAAATATCCTTAAGTACAGTGTCTTTGACACGCCTCAAGCTAAACCTTTTATTCTCCATAATCATCTAAATTTTCCCAGCAATCTTAAGGATATTTTCACGTTGTTATTATGGAGAATAACACTGCTAATGTTACTGTTGATGCTACTACACCTGCTGCACCAACTGTTTCTGTTGTTGTTCCATCACCAATTACCTATGCCAAACCTTTTCCTCATGTTTCGAAAATTAAGGTTTTTGGTGGAGATAATTTTAAGCGCTGGCAGGAACGCGTGCATTGTATTTTGGATATGCATGGAGTTGCTTTTGCACTTACTGATCCTAAACCAATTGAAGCAACTTCCATTCAGATGTATCAATAGGTTTATGCTAATAAGATAAGTAGACATACTATAATTTCTACTATTTCTAACGAATTGTTCGATGTTTACGTTTCCTACAAGGAGGCAAAAGAAATCTTGAGTCAATGATAACAAAGTACACTGCTGAAGATGCTACTAAACTAAAGTTTGTAATTGGAAATTACTACAAGTGGGAGATGACGGAGGACAATGACATAATTGCACAAATCAACGAATATCAAAAGTTGATTGAAGATCTCAAATCTGAATTTATTTCTCTAACCGAATAATTTGTTGTTGGTATGCTTATAGAAAAACTTCCCAAATCTTGGAGTGACTACAAACAACAATTGAAACACATACACAAGCAATTGTCTCTGTAGGACTTGGTCAAGCACATTTTAATCGAAAATACCAATGGCAAGCAAGTTGTTGCTGACAAAGGAAAGGAGATTGCTAAAAGAGCCAACCTTGTGGAGGACAATAAGCGGCAAAGCAAATCAAATAACAGGTTTGATAAAATAAATGGTTATAAGCCCAAAACCAACAATCAAACCTTCAAGAAAAAAGGCAACTGCTTTGTGTGTGGCAAACCCGGCAATCATGCTGCTCTATGCCGGAAGAGGGTTGGGAATGAAAATTCCGCTAAGGCTAAAGTAAATTTAACTAAAGCCAAAGCGGATGACATAATTGCTGCAGTTGTTTCCCAAGTGAACCTTGTGGCCAATGTGAAAGATTGAGTGTTAGATTCGAGTGCCACTAGGCAATATGTACTAACAAAAAAGACTTTGTGTCTTACACCCAAGTTGAGGAAAGAGAAGAGGTTGTATATCTTGGTGACTCAAGGACTACTCCAGTTCTTGGAAAAGGCAAAGTTCTTCTCAAACTCACATCTGGCAATACTTTGGCATTGAATGACGTGTTGCATGCTCCTAGTATCCGAGCCAATTTGGTCTCTGTGGGATTATTAGAAAAAGTGGGGGTGAAGGTTTCTTTTGTATCTGATAAGGTCGTGTTGACCAAGAATAATAATTTTGCTGGCAAGGGTTATTATAACCATGGCTTGTTTGTACTCAATGTTATCAATGAAAATGTTACTACTTCTGCTTACTTGATTGACTCTTTCAATTTATGGCATGCTAGATTAGGACATGTTAGTTTATCATATATAAAAAAAATGAATTCTGAAGGTCTCATTTCAAATATTAATTATTCAAATATTGATAAGTGTGAAGTTTGTGCCAAAGCTAAACAAACTAAGAAATCATGTGCTTTTGTGTTTTGAGAATCTGAATTATTAAGTTTAATCCATACTGATTTAGGAGACTTGAAAGAAACTATGACTAGAGGAGGAAACAAATATTATGTGACTTTTATAGATATTTTTTGTAGATATACAAAAGTTTATTTGTTGAGAAATAAAGATGAAGCTTTTGATAAGTTTTTAATTTATAAATCTAAAGTAGAAAATCAATTGGATAAGAAAATCAAAAGAGTTAGATCTGATAGAGGTGGTGAATTTATTTTGTTGAATGACTATTGTGAGAAAGAAGGCATAATTCACGAGATAAGTCCGCCATATTCTCCACAATCAAATGGTGTAACGGAAAGAAAAAATAGGACCTTAAAGGAAATGATGAATAGCATGCTTGTTAGTTCTGGTGCCCAAGATAATCTTTGGGGTGAAGCCATTTTATCTGCTTGTCATTTACAAAATAGAATTCCATATAAGAAAACGGGTAAAACTCCTTATGAGTTGTAGAAATTGTATTCCCCTAATTTGAAATATTTGAAAGTGTGGGGGTGCCTTGCTAATGTTGTGTTACCCGATCCTAAGAAAAGAAAAATAGGATCTAAGCTAGCATTTGGCCATAGATCCCAAATTTAATTTGAAAAATCTGATTTGGGTGAAGTTTGATTTAAAGATGAAAATGTGTTTGGACATACGTTTTCAAAATATATTTTCCAACTTTATTTTGGAAAAACATGAATATAATTCCCAAGTTAAAATCAGCTCAATTGCTGATTTTGGGATTTGCGATTTCGCCAAAATGTGGGCAAAATTTATGGCCAAACATGAGTTTTGAAAATAAATCCCAAATTTATTTTGGCCAATCTGATGGCCAAACGGAGCCTAAGACATCTGATTGTATGTTTATTGGGTATGCTGAAAGTAGTGCAGCATATAGATTTTTAGTAGTCAAAAGTAATGTGCTTGAACACAATACTATTGTTGAAACAAAAAATGCTGAATATTTTGAAAATACTTTTACTTTAAAATTTGAGAAAATTTCTGATACCCCTATTATTCCAAGTGATAATATTTCACATGTTCCAATTGTCACGACCCAAAATCTACTAAGGGTCGTGATGGCGCCGGATACCGCTATCAGGCAAGCCAACCAAAATACTCAATTAAATTCTCGTTTTAATAATTTTTTAAAACTACGATTTTCCTTCATATTTTACTAGTAAAAGGTAATCATTTCAAATTAAATATAAATATTAAGAAGTTAATACAAGATACCCCGTAATCATCCCAGGACCCGGTATCACAAGTGCATGAGCATTTACTAGGGAATGAAATAAAATACAGTAACTGTCCAGAATACAAAGTGGACAGAAATGGAAATATAGTACAATACTCTGAAGAAGACTCTGCTGGTTACGGGTCGTATCGATAAATGTAGCTCACCTAAGTCTCCGTATCAACCATGCCGCTATGCCACTAAGCCACTAGCCATAGATGAACCCGTGCAACAAAAAATGCACAGCAAGTGTAGTATGAGTACGAAAACAACGTGTATCCAGTAAGTATCCCGTCTAATCTCGAAGAAGTAGAGACGAGGGGTTGACTTTGACACTTACTAGTGGTCCGATAATAACATACCAATAATATAGTAAATCGTGGATTTTCATAAAGATGAGTGTAACTCAATAGCATAAACCAAGTAAGAAATTCTTTCATTAATAGGAGCTTTCCAAATCCACTTTTCATCATTTATACATGTATCTCAAGTCAGGGAGAGCAAATACCAACATCTATTAATCTCAAGGCAAGCAATACAAGCATGCGCAAATCATGCCGAGGACGTACGGCCCGATCCAACAATATTTAAACTATGCACTGCCAGAGGGTCAAATGGCACGAATCATAGATGCATCTATTACCCCGCTCGCGAATCATACATGCGACGCGGTCAAATATAAATAAACACAACAATCAGTCAAATCAAGAATTCATCAGGGAACAATTATCCAAGGAAAAGCCAATTCTCTTTTAACAATTCAAGAAAATGAAGTTTAATCTTTTTAGAAATTCATTTACTAATTCGATGTGGTTTAAGCAATTCAAACTGTTAATAAGATTACAAATATTCCAAGTATAGCATGCTTTTGGGTCCTAGACTACCCGGACTTAAACATAATAGTAGCTTCGCACGGACTCTCGTCACCTCGTGCGTACGTAGCCCCCACAAATAGGAGCACAAATCCAATTAATTCACCTATGGGGACAATTCCCTCTTACAAGGTTAGAAAGGAGACTCACCTCGCTCCGAGGTTCCATAACCGGCTTCCAAGCCCTTCCGACGACTCAAATCGATGCAACGCTCCAAAACTAGCCAAGAAATGAGAAGATCCATAAATATAGGCTCTAATACTCACAACAATTCAATTTAGATAAATTCCTAACTCCGCTCGAAGAGTTGACAAAATCGCCCTCGGGCCCACATGCCCGGATTCCAAAAAAAACTCACAAAATCCAATAACCCATTCCGATACGAGTTCAACCATACCAATTTTATCAAATTCTGATAACGAATCGACCTCCAAATATAGAATTTTCGTTTTTGAAAAGTTTACAAATTTTCTCCACTTTCTTCCATTTGATTCACTAATACTTGATTAAAATAACCATGGAATCATTAAATATAATCACTTTTGGATATAGAACACTTACCCAATCCATATGGTGAAAATCGCCTCAAAAATTGCTTTAATCCGAGCTCCATAGCTCAAAAAATGAGTAAAAATCTCGAACGGCTCGATTTATACACTGTCCAGCATTTTTGCACATGCGGTTACTGTTCACGCAGGTGCGGTACTGTTCACGCACATGCGGTTACTGTTCACGCAGGTGCGGTACTGTTTACACACCTGCGAAAAACACAGCAGCTGCCCAGAAATTTCAGCAGCTTTTAATTTCACTAAAAATGCTCTAACTCCATCATACGAACTCGGAATTCGACGATTCCTGTTCCTATGAGTCACAAATAATAATACGAACCTATTCCTTCAATCGAAACTCAATTTGGAGCTCATTTACTCAATGTGATACCAATTTCGCTCGTTAAACAATTAACTCATGTTTTGCGCTAAAAACTCAATCGTGACTTGATGAAATTAGACCAAACTTTCCAGATCACTCCTATAATTCATTATCAAAATTCCGGAAGTCTCGAAATCGAGTTTCGATCTCTAGAACTAAAAATGGACCTTTGGATCATTACATGCTTATGCTCAAAACGCCAAACTCTTCCAAAAACTCCTTCAAAACTCATCTGAGCCCTATGGGATCCCAACCAAGTATACTAACACATCCCATAACATGACACGAACTTAGACGATGCCTCAAATTACATTGAACAACACTAAAACATGAATCGCACTCCAATTCAAGCTTAATGACCTTTAGAATTTTAAACTTCTACATTCGATGTCGAAACCTATTAGATCACGTCCGATTGACCTCAAATTTTGCATACAAGTCGCATTCGACGTTACGGACCTGCTCCAACTTCCGGAATTGGATTCCGACCCGGATATCAAAATGTCCACTTCCGGTCAAACTCCTTAAAAACCTTCAAATTTCTGTCTTTAGTCAAATGACTCCAAAATGACCCCCGGACCTCCGAATTCACTTCCGATCGCGCTCCCAACACCAGAATCACCATACGGAGCTATTCCAAGACTCGCAATCCCAAGCAAACATCGATAACACTGAAATGCACTTCAACCCAAATTTATGAAATTCTTCCAAATATGCTAACTTCCACTATAGGCGCCGAAATGTCCCTGGGTCTTCCAAAACCCGATCCGGACATACGCCCAAGTCCGACATCATCATACGAACCTGCTGGAATCTTCGAATCCCGATTCCGAGGTCGTTTACTCAAAAAATCTAATCTTCGTCAATTCTTTCAACTTAAAGCTTCCGAAATAAGAATTCTCTTTCCAAATCAACTCCGAACATCCCGAAATTCAATTCCGACCATGCGTACAAGTCATAATACCTGAAGTGAAGCTACTCATGGCCTCAAATTGCTGAACGACGTGCTAGAGCTCAAAACGAATGGTCGGGTCGTTACATTCTCTCCCACTTAAGCATACGTTCGTCCTCGAACGTGCTAAGAACTACGCTGGAGTTGCCCGAAATTACTGTTTAACACCTTGTGCACCTATCCGTGCTACCCCAACTCAGTTGAGCACATTAGCTCGATCAATTATGAAGATATTCCCTTTTGTTCAAGCAAATAAGCTTAGATCCCAATTCCAACATCCGGAATTCTCTGTCAGGCCTACTTCCAATATATAAACACCGTATCAGTCACTACACGAGGTACCAGAACATGACTGGATTTCTTTGCTGAATTCTCACCATGCATCACATTATTCATATGACCATAATAACATTCTCTGATCATAATAACCAACATTCCCCCAATCTGATTCTCACAACGCACCTCAAGGTATATATAAGTCTTGTTCCAACTCTCGCAATACCGCCACGACAGAAGAGATGTGTAGAAATTCATAACCAACTGCCAAGTCAACAAATCATTGAGGCTACACTCCTGACAAGAACATTACTTCATTCTGAACCAAATAATGCCCTTTGTTCTTTAATATGCTTCATACAATCCGATTGCTCTGATCCTAGATCCAATAACCTTGTCTCACCCAGTACGAACTGCTCAGGCAACAAGCTACCCGAGACATGACCAAAAGTCTCGTATGATGCCACAATGTGCCAATAGGCTACCAACTCGAACGCGATACATAAGGAAACCGAACTCTGGAAGGGACTACTCAACTCACTGCTAATATGGACTTTCCTCAGAAAATGGAAAACAAGACACACAAAAATTAGAATACAGAAAATTGTACTCAACATCATATTGCTGCGGCGTACAACCCGATCCAAACAACATACCCATGGCGGCGTGCCACCCGATCCACGCATAAAATTCACATAAGGAGATACACACCGAGCTAAATTGCTCATTACAACAAAATACCGAATATCGGTCCCAAGCACGCTAAGTGCATAATACCATCCCTGAGGGGACATATAGTGCCATAAGCTAACAAACTCAAGCACAACTGAGGTGCGATATATGATCTGAATCTCAAGGGCCATCCTACTCATATAACACCATTGCTACGGACCTCAACACATGAGAAATTCATCAAGCCATTTCGCAACTCACATGGCACAATATAGCATTACATGAAATAGCCAACGATGAAATAACATCCAACGTCTGAATACTCCTCCATAAGGAGCACTATGCTGAAATGAACACATCCGGCCTGACATATAGCCCATATTCATATTTAAATCCATTCACAGACCTCAAGCCGATCTTGAACGTACCGAACTAGACCCATATGATTTCCTGGGTCCATAATAATCCCTCTTTCCCATGACTCATAAGAACAACCATCATAACTGGAGTAAACCTCCACAGTCTACAACCCAATAAACCGAGTCCCTTCAGGCATTAAATCTCAAATCAGCGATATTACCACAACCTTCATACTTGGTTTAAATTTCCAATCAATTAAGTGAATACATATCACACTAATGTCGTAAAGCATATCATGAATCCGCAACCAAGATGCAAAGCCCCCGACACAAAATGTCGACCTCAGGTGACGTTGAAGACAATACCAACTTACTCCAAATATCCAAACCCCCTTTCTGCTCATCCGAGCTCATGACATCCTCGACAAACACCGAACCGCAACCTTGATCCTCACCTTCAAATTTCATACCGTTCACTGCACCTAACAAGACATGCGATAGTATAAGAATTTCATCATAACTCCTGAACCACTATTAGGGTAAACACTTCATCACATAGAAACTTTTTACTTAACTCATTCCAAGAGAACCACAGCAACATGCGAGTGAATTCTCATAACCGCAGATCATTCAAATCCCCAAGTAGTGGTCTAAACCACCATGACCCTTCTGGGATCCGCCTACACATAACAAGGCCATAATACTTGAATACTTCCAAATAAAATCAATTACGGCGGCCGTTGAGCCTCGCACGCACCGCCATCACTATGCCAATTCAACCATGGCTAACCAATCTATCTTCTTCTAATTCATTCTTAACTTGCCTTAGAGATAATAATAGCTCCATTCCTTACATCACTAACCTGAATCCGTACTCATCTTGAGGGACTCCATTCCTTAAGACCACATTGTCTCCAAGCCCATGAACCGCTCCATACCCTCATTGCACGCACATTCACATCTTCAACTGATACACCCATTCTGATAATTCCTCTACAAATCCGAAGTCCTTTTCTCATTTTCCTCCCAATGCTACACTGCAAGACGAAAATATCATAGAACACTTCGAGCCTCTTATCATAATCTTCTATAAAGGCTTGATTCTTAACCATACTTATAGGCTCGAAATCGTTAGGCACCACACTCTAACTTTTGAATCCACTAGGACCGTTGTTGAGAGCCACCCACTCTGACTTGGTCCCGAATATAATCAACTCCATGAATCTTCTAGCACATGAATACCCTCTCGGCGAAGCACCCGGCCGAATCACTTTCCTTGAAACCCGCATCTACACAAGGCATAAATCCTGAATCCTTCCCCAAATCTGAACATGATCCAATGAGGCCAGCCCTAGCGCACCCTTAACAATTCCTTTGCTCAAACCTCTTATATCCTTTTTCCCTTAGCTGAAATAACCCATAAATATGCTAATAACCGGAAATCTCATAAATAGACGACCATGCAATCCAACCGTAGGCAGTGGGACTCTCCCACTTAGCTTGAAGCCACTATTACACAAATTTAGAACCCGCAATGATTCTTTATCTCTTATTGACATAACCTTGCGCAATTAAACCGCCAGAGTCCTCGAAATCCTTCTGTTAGCATTTCATGAACACTCTGAATCTCTAGCAACATTCACATATTAGACCTCTTATCGGATAGACAGTAAAATTCTTCGCAGGAGCTTCACCAACCATGCAACCGCTTACCTGCTCATAGGAGATAACCCACTTGAGCCCGTGCTCATTCACCAGTTGCACAAGTCCATTCACTCCTCGTGGACATAAACTAAATGTGCGGAAATATCTTCCAATTCAAAATTATGTTGTATTCTCCTTCATATCAAGCAACTCCTTTCCTTCATATCAAATCTCGAATAATACCATATTTCAAATTAAGTCCGTAGGACCAGCCACTGTCCACTAAAACTCCCCAAATCACTCCAGACTTTCCTCAAGGGTGTAGTTATCCTGCCACTGAATCCACATACTACTCTGCCACTCTCCCACTTTGGGCAGACTCACTTCTTTAAGAAACTACTCGACCTCCACTCCTTACACCCGGTCTTCTAGAAGTTTAACCATCGCATGACACTTTCTACACGTCCTTCCTCATCCTTTGCTGCTCGGTTATTGCCTTAAATAAAATCTATCTTCGTAACACTTGAACCCACCAATCGCTACTAACTTTAAACCTTTCCGAAGATCATCGTTCTCGAGCCGTCAATATTAGAAATACACATTAAACCCTGAACCACCGCACCCCGCAATATTTAACAGTCGCTTTTCCAATATTATTTCACAATATCTTATCCCAAATGCGAATTGTAGAAGACCATAACACCGGCGAACTTAACATATTCGAGGATGACGATACCACGTCGCAGATGAAAATTCCACCACACTTGAAAACACCAAGTCTCGTTACTCCATCGATCCAAATCAAGACATTCATAGGCCAATTGCTTTTTTTCCGCCGAAAATGAAATACTGAATCTCAGAATCATGCACTGAGAGAACTCCCTTCCAAATCTTTCACTGCCCCAACATATAGGCAAGAACTTTACCAACACGCCCATACTGTGCGACAACCGATCATGAGCAATCGTAGAAGTCTGCGCATAGACTCAAAGCTCTCAGGAATACTGTTACTGAGCTGAAATGACAAGATAGCCTTCCGCAAGGCGACGACAATAGCCCAAATCAACTATACCGAGAGAGACTTCCCGCTCCGCATCGGTTGTACCATTACAATTCTTCAATTCTCAATTTATAACAAGCGGTTCGCGTCGCGTAAGATTGAGTAGGAAGGAAACAAGGGCATAAGCCTCAAGGAATCAAATCGCACGATGAGGAATCAAGAAGGGAAGTGCTCCTAATAGTCATGTAGCCTCTCGAAGATAAGTACAGACGTCTCCGTACCGATCCGCGATACTCTACTAGACTCGCTCATGACTCGTGAGACCTAAGGGAACCTAGTGCTCTGATACCATGTTGTCACGACCCAAAATACACTAAGGGGTGTGATGGCGCCGGACACCACTATCAGGCAAGCCAACCAACATAGTTAATCAAATACTCATTTTAATACTCTTGAAAACTATGATTTTCCTTCAAATTCACCAGTAAAAGATAATCGTTCCAAATCAAATTGAATGTTAAGTAGTTAATACAAAATACTTCATAATCCTCCCAGAACCCCGTGTCACAAGTGCATGAGCAATTTCTAAGAAAATCGAATAAAGTACAATAACTGTCTGGAACACAAATTGGACAGAAAGTAAATATAATGCTAAAAGAGACTATACTAGCTGCGGGTCGCCTCAAGAAATACAGCTCACCTAGTCTCCGTATCATCCATGCTGCTACGCCCAGTAGGCCACTATAAATACATGTACCTGTGCAACAAAATGCACAGCAAGTGTAGTATGAGTACGTAAACAACGTGTACTCAGTAAGTATCCCGCCTAATCTCGAAGAAGTAGAGACGAGATGGCAACTTCGAAACTTACTAATGGTCCAATAATAATATTATTGATGCGATAAATCACGGATTTATTAAGAACGACAGTAAATTCAAATGAGTCACGAAACAGGTAAACGTTCCTTTTTATAAAAAATCTCCGCAATCATAATCCATTAATTAACAATTATCTCAAGTCGGGGAGGGCAGATATCAATATCAATAAACTTCAAGGCAGGCAATACAAGCATGCGCAACTCATGCCGAGGTCGTACGGCCCGATCTAACATAAATGTAAAATGTGCATTGCCGAGGGTCAAACGGCACGAACCATATATGCATCTATTACCCCGCTCGCGAATCATACATGCGATGTGGTCAAATTTAACTAAACAATCACCCTGCTCGCGAATCATACATGCGATGCAGGTACACATAGAAATACATGCTCAAACAGCAAATTAAGAATTTATCGCGGAACATTTATCCAAATAAAAGCCAATTCTCTTTTAATGATTTCAGAATATGAAGTTTAATCCTCTTAGAAATTCATTTACCAATTCGATAGGATTTAAGAAATTCAACTGTCAATAAGATCACAGATATTCCAAGTATAGCATGCTTTTGGGTCCTAGACTACCCGGACTTACACATATTAGTAGCTACGCACGGACTTTCATCATCTCGTGCGTATGTAGCCCCCACAGATAGGAGCACATAACCAATATTTCACCTATGGGGACAATTCCCTCTTACAAGGTTAGAAAGGAGACTCACCTCGCTCCGAAGATCCATAATCGGCATTCCATGCCCTTCCGAAGACTCGAATCGATGCTAAAGGCTCCAAAGATAGCCAATAATTATGCAAATCCATTAATATATGCTTAATTACTCATTACAATCCAATTCATAATAATTCCTAACCCCGATCAAAAAGTTGACAAAACCGCCCTCGGGCCCACGTGCCCGAACTCTGAAATTTTTCGAAGATAAACTTTACCCATAACCTCACGAACTTCAATATATAAATTACTCTCAATTTCATACCAAAAATCGTGGTCAAATTCCAAGAATATAAATTTTCTAGGTTTTCCCTCAAACCCCAAGTTTCTACCAATTTCATGCTCAAATTCGTTTAATCATTGTATTTAACTCAAGATAGGTGGGGATAGCTTACCTTATCGTTCATGATGAAAATCCCCTCTTGAAACCCTCCAAGAATCGCCCAAGCCAAGAGAAAAATGAGAGAAATGGCCAAATTCCGATTTTTAAAACACTCACTGCCTCCAGCCCTTTCCGCACCTGCGGTCTCTTGACCGCTTCTGCAAGTCCGCAGGTGCGGACCAAATGCCGCTTCTGCGGTCCAGGGCTCCTAACCTATTCCACTTCTGCGTCCTCTCCTCCGCAGATGCGGTTTCGCATCTGCGGCGAAATGACCACATCTGTGGTCCCAGCTCTCCCCCATAAATATCGCATATGCGACCATATGCCCGCTTCTGCGGCTCCGCACCTGCGGCCCTAGATTCGCAGGTGCGGTTACACCAGCAACCAGCAACTTCATCCTTTTCCAAAATTCCATTTTCGATCCGTTAACCACCCGGAATCCACCCAAGGCCCCCGAGACCCCAACCAATCATGCCAACCAGACCTAAAACACATTACAGACTTGCTCGAGGCCTCAAATCATATCCAACAACGCTAAAATCATGAATCGACCTCCAATCCAAGCTTAATGAACTTTAGAATTTCAAACTTCTTCATTTGATGCCAAAACATATCAAATCACGTCCGATTGACCTTAAATTTTGCACACAAGTCATATTCGACATTACAGACCTACTCCAACTTTCGGAATTGGATTCCGATCCCGATATCAAAAAGTCCACTTCCGGTCAAACTTGTCAAAAACCTTCAAATTTCTATCTTTAGCCAAATGACTCCAAAATGACCCACGGACCTCCGAATTCACTTCCGATCGTGCTCCCAACACTAGAATCACCATACGGAGCTACTCCCAGACTTGGAATCCTGAACGGACATCGATAACACTGATATACACTTCATCCCAAACTTATTAGATTTTTTCCAAAATGCTAACTTCCACAATAGGCGCCAAAACGCTCCCGGGTTATCCAAAATCCGATCCGGGCATATGCCCAAGTCCAAAATCATCATACGAACCTGTTGGAACCTTCGAATCCCGATTCCGATGTCGTTTACTCAAAAATCCAATCCTAGTTAATTCTTTCAACTTAAAACGTCCGAAATGAGAATTCTCTTTCCAAATCCACTTCGAACTTCCCGAAATTCAATTCCAACCACGCGTACAAGTCATAATACCTGAAATGAAGCTGCTCATGGCCTCAAACTACTGAACAGCGTGCTAGAGCTCAAAACGACCGATCAGGTCGTTATAGGCTCGCTCCGAAAATACCTTTTAAAACACTGTTGAACACCTCAACTTGATTATTTACACATCAATAAGCCATTTTAACCGTTGACTATGCATATGTGGCAATGATATAGCTGAATTCGACAAACTGCGTGCAAATAACGCTTATAATGCTCGTGACTATACTGAGTTTCTTCAAAAATAGACAATAAACATAAACCAAGGTTTTAAAAAAATGATTAATAATTAAAAAAGAAAACTGTAACTCCCCTTTAGTTTGACCCCTCCTCATCCCCCCTTCATTTTACCCCTCCCCCTTTCTTTCCCCTTTGTTATATTCCCACCCCCATTATTCCCGAGGCCTTTGCCTCCTCCAATTACTCCTTCATTTCTCTTTTTTTTCTTTCCTTTTCTCGGTTGATTTTCTTCTGGGGTTCTTGCGAGGTATTGTCACTGGCGGTCTTTTTGAATGAATGATTGATTGGTGTTTTCTTAGTTGCAAGTAAGTGATTTGAAGATTTGGATTTAATTTGGAGTTGGTGGAGGATATTTAGTGGAAGAAGGTAACTCAATGTTGTATAAAAGTGATGTTAAATTGGTGGCCGACTACGACTTTCTGATTTTTGTTCCTCGTTGTTGCCTTCGGTCTCTGAAGAGATGCAGGGTTGCTGGTGCTCGAGGCCGAGTATTTCATGGACAAAAAGGCAATTTAATTGAACATAAGACTAAAAAGAAAAGGTTTTGGGTAAAACAAAAGGAAAATAAGATAGATAATTTAAGAGATATTTTGTCCCATCAAGAATTGTTCATGCATGAAGCTTGAGATGGTAGTATGGCTCCGATGGAATAGTTTTAGTGGGGTTGATAAGGAGAGAAGATTTTTTTAGCAAATTCCATAAATTAATTTTTAAAATGTGGGACCCATAAATTACAAGTGTCAAACCATAAAAAGCCTTATCATATGACGTGTTATCCTTGTCGGCACAATTGAGTATCACGCTCTGATGGAGGTGTTTAAAACACGATTTTTGATAAGTTGAGGTATTCAAATGAAAAACTTAAAAGTTTATTTACCGGGATGGAAAATTGATGCAAGTTTAAGTGGATACGAGGTCGTTTTTCCTATTAAAAGATTTTGTTCCGAGATTTAAGATAAGTTACCAGATCTAGTTTAACGAAAGAATTACACTGGATGCTTAGTTTAAGTCGGAATCATTAGCTGAACACGAGATCTAAGCATCATTCATCAATTATAAGGAGCGGGCTCTAAGCATCATTCATCAATTATCTAACCTATGATATGAAACAAGGAAAAATGGACTAAAGTGAAGCTCTAAGCCATTGTTGTTTAATTCAAATTATATGGCCATTATTGTTGACTTATTGTTGATAATTATATGGCTCTTGATCAAGGCTATTTGAGTTTTTTTTTGCTTATATGAGTTTGTTCAGTACTTTTATGTTGGGTTTAGTTACTAATTCGAATTTGATACAAATTTATATTTTTTGAAAATTGATTGGGATGTGTTCCTATCTATTAATAAGATTTGGTTTACACGTCTTATTGCTACAAATGCTTGTTAAAAAGTGTTTGAACAAATCACCTAGAGAATTTTGGTTTATTATTAGGAATTTTACCCCTATCGTCACTCCAATAATGCTCCATAATAAATTGGACAATCAGTGACCAACAATAATAATCTGAATAAGAAATTTGAGTCACCCTTATTGCGTCTGGCATGTACTCTCAGATCACCACTCTTTCTTGTACGAAAAAGTGAAAGGAGACAAGACTCACATCACCTACCCTGTCAATCACATGTATCGTCTAGTCTATTCTCGAAAGCGTATAGATAGAAGACACTCATTTCGGACTGTCTTATTTTCAGGCCTCTATGTGTTGAGATATACTATAAACCGTGCGTATTGTTTGTTATATTCTTTATGGAATAATTGTCAATTTATTTATTCAATTGAATAAAGTTTTATTTTAAATAAATCATGTATTTGTTTATGTGTCCTTTGCTTATATAGTAGATGATTTAGTGTATAGAGTTTAGCTTATACATGGAAAATTAAATCAACGGTTCTTATAAGTCATAAAGCATATATTCACAATCTAATGATGGAATTGGACAAACCATCGGAATAGTTGTAACATAAAATATAATTTATCTTGATTATGGGAATGATTTAATTCCGACTTCTTGTGCTAGTACATTTTGTATGCATTGAACGGATCAAGTAGAGATAAGTATTTTATACTGACTTAATAAAATAATTTCTCTAGTCCATTCAACGTACTTATACTCTTAATCTTGATATAATTATTATTAGTTGTATGTGTTATTTATTGTTCTGATTTATTAAAAGGCGAGATTCTTTCGTGGATCAATAAGCATGGTAAATTGGACAATAATGATCTACATTGGCGAAATAATAATGAGTTGATAGAATCCATGTCTCGGTTTTGAGATTGATGATACTCTTTAATGAAAGCTTATAAGTTTTCGTGTGTAAACCCGACCGGTGAATTTTGTATTCGACACATGAAATAAGTTAAGCGAAAGTCTAAAGGGAGTAATCAATAAATTAAATTGTTGATAATTTAATTTGATTGATTATATATCTGGATCTTAACATGTGGAGTTAAATAAGGTAAAATTTTGAAATTGAACTAATGAGTGCAATTACGAATTTTTAGTGGAATAATTTATAATTTATTATGGTAGAAATTAATTTCAAAATTTCAAATTTCAAAATTAATTCCATATTAGGGAGCCTTGTTAATTGAATTCTGTGGTCCCTATTGTGCCTAAATAATTGGAAGGAAACTTTTCCTTTGTGGAAAAGAAAACTCAATAGGTTTTGGAAAAGCATTTTACCCTAAAAGACGTGGCTATATATACATGGTATAGGCCTAGCTGTTTTTTGCACTAATTTCCTTGGATTTTCGCCCACCCGAAATTCTCTCTTTCCGGTTATTATTTGGGTAACACAATAGAAGACTGTGGAACGTTTTCTTGAGGTCATGATCTTGCTACTCTGGAATTGAAGACCGAGATTGATCTATTTTGTTCATGATTCAAGAGGTAACTCGTATAATCTCCATATGTGCTAATTATTTAATTTACACGTGAATATGATACTGGAATTACTTTCGCTGTGATATATAATCCAACAACTGGTATTAGAGTCTAGTCACGTCTAATTAGATAATTAGGATGATCATGAAAAGGGGACATCATGTTAATATGCAAGTTTTGAATTACATGCAAAGATTATTTTTGTCAAAAATTGCACTGCTCTATGCATGAATATTTGCTCCAAGAATTTTTTATTTTTCTGTAAATCATGTAATATCTGTTTATTATTGATGATGTTTGATGAGAACAATCTGAATATTACGTTAATCCAAGAAAAACGCTAGACCTCATTTTTGGCTGAATTGGTTAGAAAATCGAAGGTCAACATGTTGACGAATTCATATTGACCTGAAATTTCGTAGGTCCATCGAAAACGGCCCAGTGGTCAATACTGTCACGAACCAATTTCTCCTATAGGCCCAACGTTACCGCTAGGCAAGCCAACAGTGAACTAACTCTGTGATCCTTTCTTTTAAGATTTGAAATAGTTGATTTTTAGTTTGTGCATAAATAAGAAGTAAGAATTTAATAAAAATGAGAGATCAAAACTTTGGAAACAAGTGTGATAAGTAAAATAACCCAAAACCATCAAGTGTCTACTAGAGTAAATCTCCAAAATCTGGTGTCACAAGTGTATGAGCTACTAGTACAATCTACAAATGAATACTACACTACTGTCTGAAACGAAATAGACATAAAATAAGCAAAAGAAAGACTTCGGCTGCTGCAGAACGGCTCAGAAGGAAGCTCACCGCAAAGTCACGTAGTATTCAAGGATGCACGCCGAACGGATATTCAAATGCACTTGCCTTAGATCATGCACATTTAGTGCAGAAGTGTAGCGTGAGTACATAAACAACATTTACCCAGTAGTATCTAGTCTAACCTCGAAGAAGTGGTGATGAGGGGTTGACCTCACACTTACTATGGGCCAACAATAAAAATACATAAAATTCTAACTAAACATGATATATATAAATGACAATAGAACTCGGAAGCAAGAAATAAATAAACAATCCTTTCACCGTTAGTAAGTAACAAATCAATTTTCCTCATTTAACCATTTTACCTCTCAAGCCAATGAAACAATATCAAATATAATTGGGCTTCCAGTATTATTACGCACGAATTATGCCTAGGACGTACGACCCGATCCAAAATACATATACATATACTGTGTGCACTGCGGAGGGTCAAGTGACACGAACCATAGATGCATCTATTAACCTGCCGAGGCGAATGGCTCGCTCCCATGCGAGTAGTGGAAATTTATCCCGCTCGCGGAATATACTTGCGACGCGGTTGAACATAGATTTCTCAAGTTATCACGATATCCCTCAATTCTTTCCAAAATAAGAAATTCAACTAGGAACTTTTAAAATCTTGAAATCCTCAATCTCAGCTCTATTCAAGGCAATTAGTAAGCATAATCAAATAACTGTATCAACAAAGCATAGTGTAAGCCTAAAACTACCGGACATAGGCATAATTAGTAGCTACGTACGGACTCTCGTCACCTCGTGCGTACGTAGCCCCCACAAACAGAAGCACATATTCATTAAATACACCTATGGGGTTAATTCCCTCTTACAAGGTTAGAAAAGAGACTTACCTCGTCTCAAAGCTTACTTTTTTGGTCCAAAATCGTGCTTTAAACCCTCAATTCGGTGCCAAACGACTCGAAACTAGTCAAATATTATATAAAATAGTCAATTTATGTTCAAAAGTTCATATCCTAACTATTAAAGTGATTACCCAACCCCAATTGAAGAATTTCCAAAATTCACCCCCAGGCCCACGTGCCCGGATTTCGGAAATTTTCGAAGAAATTGTTGCCCATAACCTCATAAAGTCAAATATATGATTTTCACTAAATTCCATAACCATTTCCGTGGTCAAATCCCATTTTTATCCAAAACCTAGGTTTTTTTCATCTAAACCCTTGATTTCACAAAATTTTACATGTTAATCTACCATCATCTATATATTTAATTCATATTGTGTAGAAATTACATACGTCAAAGTGCTAGGTGAAAATCCCCTTCCAAGAGCTCCAAAAATCGCCTAAGAGATGAATGAAAATGAGCCAAATGGCCTAAGTCCCACATTTAATAAAGTTGTGCATAGGTCGGTGATGTCGCATTTGCGACACCTGGTTTGCAAATGCGAAGGTCGCAAATGCGACAAAATCTTCGCAAATGCGAAGCTGGGCTCGTCGCAAATGCGAAAGCAGGCTTAGTCGCAAATGCGACTGGAATCTCGCAAATACGAGTCCTGCCCAGATCAGACTTCTTCGCAATTGCAAAGCCTTTCTCTCAAATGCGAGGTCCACAAATGCAAACCAATCATCATATTTGCGATACCTGAGACACCAGTAAAGAAAAACGGGAAAACCATAGCTTTCTCATCCTTCCGAACATTCGGAAACTCACTCGAGCCCTCAGGCTCCGCACCAAACATCCACACAAGTCCAAAACATCATACGAACTCGCTCGCGCGATCGAAACACCGAAATAACATCTAAAATCATGAATCGGACGCCAAAACGCATGGATTAACTCATGAACTCAAAACCTTCTAAAAACACTTCTGCACGTCCGATTCATATCAAATCAACTCGGAATATGCCAAATTTTGCGTGCAAGTCTTAAATCACTATACGGAACTATTCCTAGTATCGGAATTCTAATTGGGCCTCGATAATACCAAAACCTACTCCAAACCAAATTTAAAAAACTTTCAAACCCTCAAAGAGCCAACTTTCACTATTAGGCACCGAAATGCTCCCAGGTCATCCAAAACTCCATTCGAACATACGCTGTAATGACGCGGCCGGTCATTTCGAGAGTTGTAGCCCCTTTTCCCCTTTTTCAGCTCATTTGTGTTTTACAACTTTATTATGACTTACCGGGTTAGTTGGTTCGGGTCAAGAGTGATTTTGGAAGGAATTGAGACACTTAGTCTCTTATTTGGGAGCTTAAGCTAGAAAAGTTGACCGGATATTTACTTATGTATAAACGACCTTGGATTTGAATTTTTATGGTTAAGTTAGGTGATTTTAGACTTGGGAGCCCGTCCAGAATGCGATTTGGAGGTCCGTAGTAGATTTAGACTTGAATTGGCAAAAGTTGGAATTTTGGCAAATTTGACTGGGAGTGGACTTTTTAATATTGGGGTCGGACTGGATTTCCAAAAGTTGGACTAGGTTTGCGGTGTCATTTATGACTTGTGTGCAAAATTTGGGGTCAATGGGACGTGATTTGATATATTTTGACGTCGTTTGTAGAATTTTGAAATTTCAAAGTTCTTTAGGCTTGAATCCATGTGTAATTCGTGTTTTTGATGTTGTTTGAGGTGGTTTGAGGGTTCGACTAAGTTCGTATTGGGTTATAGGACATGTTGGTATATTTGATTGAGGTCCCGACGTCCTCGGGTTGATTTTAGGTGGTTAACGGAACAAGTATAAAGTTTGAAGATTTGCTAGAGATGGCCTGTTGCTGGTGTAATCGCACCTGCAAGGATATTGCCGCAGGTGCGGTGGGTTTGGCGAAGATGCAGAGGTGAGTTGGCTTGGGGATAATCGCAGGTGCGAAGAGGCGTGCGCATCTGCGAGCCCGCAGATGCGAGGATGGCTCCGCAGATGTGATAGATGGGCCTTGAGCTGTTTCCGCAGAAGCGGACAAGCGACCGCAGATGCGCAACCGCAGGTGCGAGACTTGGAGCGCAGGTGCGGCCCAGCAATTTAAGTGAGTGTCCGCAGAAGGGGAGTTCTAACCGCAGAAGCGACTCTGCAGGTGCGGAATTGGGCCGCAGGTGCGAAAATCCTGGGCAGAACATATAAATATGGGACTTCGAGATTTTTCACCATTTTCATCATTCTTGGGCTTGGATTTTGGGGGTTTTGAGAGGGATTTCGAAGTAATCACTGAGGCAAGTCCTTTGTGCCTATTTACCTTCAATAATAGTGTTTCCCCACTAATTTTACACCTAGTTGGTGAGTTTTGAGGTGGAATTTGGGGGATTAGGGCTTGAGAATAGGAGAGTGAATTTTGGGGATTTGGAGAGGCAAATGGTGTTGGATTTTGATAAATTTAGTATGGTTAGACTCGTGAGTGAATGGGGGCTTTTGGGTTTTGTGACTTTTGTCGGATTTCGAGACGTGGGCCTGGGGCCCGGGTTGAGTCGATTTTGGATTTTGCGGTCTAATTTAGTAGTTTTCTTGTGGAATTGATCCCTTTAGCCTATATTAATTGTATTGTACTGCTTGTGGTTAGATTCGGGACATTCGGAGGCCGAATCGCAAGTCAAGGGCATTTTGGAGTAGAGTTTCGCTCGGATTGAGGTAAGTAACCGTTATAAATCTGGTCCTGAAGGTATGAAACCCCGGACGTTGTGCTATGTGATTACTTTGGAGGTGACACACATGCTAGGTGACGGGCGTGTAGGCATGCACCGTGGGGATTGTGACTTGGTTCGTTCCGTGAAACCGTAAATTGGAATAACTTGTTATTAGCTACATGTTCTCTCCGTGTTATAGAAATTGGACCGAAATCCATGTTAGAAATCATGCTTAGGCTATATAATGTCACTGTTGGGACCCGCAGAGGTCATGTACTTATTGAAATAGCTGCTATTTGATGTCTTGTACTCGGTCATGGATTTACTTGTTTATCATATCTCCATCTCTCCTTGTTCCTTGTTGATACATGCTATTATCTTTGTTTAGGCTGATTTACATGATTTCTGAGAGCCCGAGAGACTGGAGAGGTTAGTGATTGAGATAGGGCCTGAGTGCCGAGCTGTGAGCTGTATGTAAATGGATCGGGTTGCACGCTGTAACGAGCCTTAGGCTGTATGTATATAGATCGGGTTGCACGCCGCAACAACCCTTAGGGTTGTAGCAACGTGCCTTATGGCTATTTATATATTATGATTGGGCTGCACGCTACAGCGATATAGCGCTTGGGCTAAAGGAGCCCCTCCGGAGTCTGTACACCCCCAGTGAGCGCAGGTACCTATTGATTGTGAGTACTAAGGGCTGAGAGCTAAGTGATTGAGCTATTGAGTTAGTTGAGTGACAGTACCCCTGTGAGGTTGTACTTGCCTTCATTTGTTGTTGCACTTAGTTGCTATCTATTAGTGTTGGGAAATTTCTGAAGGATGTTATATCCGGTTTACGTGAATTTTTAACTGTATAAAACTAATTTGACTTAAATTTCCAGATTGAAAGAATGCCTATCCCTTACTGAAATTACTGAAATGAACTGTATTTGTATAGCTTGTCACTACTTCGCAGTTCCTTATTTATTTCTGTTACTTACTAAGCTGGAAGTACTCACGTTACTCCCTACACCTTATGTGCAGATCTAGGTGTTCCCGGTCACGGAGGAAATTGAGCTCGTACGAGGTCGATTTTCGGAGATTTACGAGGTAGCTGCCGGAGTTCGCAGCCCTTGTTCTCCTTCTTTACTATCTTTTTTTTCTGAATTGACATTTAGATGCAGACTATTGTAAACATTGTTTTTAGATTGAAGGTCAAGTTGCTCATGACTTGGTGACACCCCGATGTTTGGGGCTATCTTTCCGCATTGTATTTTGAGTTTAACTCCTGTTTTTATGAAAACTCTATTATGAAAAGGCTTTTGATTTATCTTTTATGAAATATCGAAGTGTTCTGGAAATGTCAGCTTGCCTAGTACCGCGATAGGTGCCATCATGACAGGTTACGGTTTTAGGGTTGTGACATACGCCAAGGTCTGAAATCATCATACGGACCTATTAGGACCGTCAAATCCCGATTCCAAGGTCATTTACTCAAAATGTTGATTGAAGTCAAACTTGGCCTTTTAAGGCCAACTTAAGGAACCAAGTGTTCCAATATTAAACCATACTCTTCCAAATCCCGAACTAACCATCTGCGCAAGTCATAAAATAGTAAAAGCACATACGGGGAGTCTTATTTAGGGGAACGGGGTTCTAGAAAGTGAAACAACCGGCTGGATCGTTACAAATACTCATCAACTTTGCTAATGACCTAAGCTATTTTTCGAGCATTCGGGGTCATTTAGATGGTGTTTTGGGCATTTTTCAAAAAAATCAATTTCTTTTTAAAGTTATTTTTAATCTAGTGGTGCTAGGGATCGTTCCCTATGGTCTCCATGGTTAATTCTGGTAATATAATGAATTTACACGTTGATATGAGTCTTCTTCCATATCGGATAAACTCATTATAGGTAACCACTAGGTAATACTAGTTGTTGATTACTTGTATTTACTCTCCATCTGGGTATGCATGTTAGTTCAATGGGACTAGTATCTTGAATGTTGATATCGCTTGACTTAAATTAACAGTTTACTCTCTATCTGAGTAAGGCCTATTTAAATTGATGAAGTGAATAATCTGACATCACATATGTATATTGAAAGAATAGCTCTTTTCCTATCGAAACTTGTTATTCAAGGTGCATGGATTATATGTATGTAGTGTGTTTTGAATTTTAATATTCAATGAAACATGACTGATTTTGATTTATTTGTTTAATTGTCTCTCTGATTAACCATGACTTCTTTCAATACCCTTACTGCTATTCTTACTCAAAACAAACTTGAGGGTCCAAATTATGTTGATTGGAAACGAAACTTTGATATTGTCCTAATTGCTGAAGAGTGCAAATTTGTGCTTGATAAGATGTGTCCAGAAAAACCTGAAGAAGATGCTACGGATGATGAACAGAAATCTTACCAAAAATGGGTTAAGGCTGATGAGATGGCGCGTTGTTACATTCTAGCATCTATGTCGAATGTTCTACAACATCAGCATTAGTCTATGGAGTCTTCTTATGACATTCTAGAAAATCTCAAAGAGATATTTAGAGATCAAAATCGTGTGGCTGAGCAGACTGCTATGAAAGCTCTTCTGAATACCAAAATGGTTGAAGGTTCATCTGTTAGGAACTATGTTCTGAAGATGATGAGTCTTCTAAATGAACTAGAGGTCCTTCGAGCTAATATTGATAAGGATACACAGGTTGAGATGATCCTGCAGACCCTGCCTAACAGTTTTCAGCAGTTTCAACTGAATTATAATATGAACAAAATGGATTTGTCACTTGCGAAATTGCTAAAATAAGCTGCAGTCAGCATAGACTATTATCAAGCAACAAGCTCCTCCTCTGGCACTGAATTTTGATATAGGTTCTTCTAAACCGAGAGGCGGGCAAAAGAATAAAAAGGCTCAAAAACCCTCTGTTGGAGGTGCAACTGCTAGTGTAAAAAAGCATAAGGGAAAGTGTTATCACTGGAAGACACCAATGCATCATAAGCAACAATGTCCGGCTTATCTGGCCAAGCGAATAATAAACCAGGTGATTTGTATCTACTTGTCGTTGAAACCTTTTTAGCGGTTGTTTCTACCATGTCATGGTGTGTAGATTTGGGAGCCACTAATCATGTCTGCACTTTTTTGCAGGGGTTTCAGGTAACGCGGCGGCTAAGTAGAGGGGAAGTCAATGTCTATCAAGCATATTGTTCGGCAGCTCCAGCTTTATCATTAGGAAATATTAGTATTTTGTTTCGTAGTAATAGAGTATTAACTTTAAAGGACACATTATATGTACCTTCCGTTAGAAAGAATTTAATTTCAATTTCTAGCGCTATGAGAGATGGTTATGACATTAATTTTCACTATATTGATAAATGTGTTATTAGTCCTAATAAGCGTTATCTCTCTTTGGCTACATTGATTGATAGTCTTTTTATTGTTGATTCTATTCCTAAACAGTTACATCCTAAAAAACTGAATTATATTGATTTACCAAATAAGAGAAAACGTTCTTCTGAATTGAGTGAAACTTATTTATGGAACTTGCGTTTGGGTCATATAATTCTGAACAGATTTCAAGGTTGGTTAAGGATGGACCTTTAAGTTCATTAAAAGTGGAGGCACTACCAACTTGTGAATCTTGTTTAGAAGGAAAAATGACAAAATGAAATTTCCCCTCAAAAGGAAAACTAGTAAGTGATAAATTAAAGCTAAGTCATTCTGATTCGTGTGGTCTAATGAATATCCAAGCAAGAAGTGGTATTGAGTATTTTGTGACTTTCACAGATGACTACTCAAATTATGGATATATTTATTTGTTGCGTCGAAAGTCTGAATATTTTGAAAAGTTCAAAGAATTTAAGACAAAGACTGAAAAGCAACATAATAAATGTATCAAGACATTACGATCTGATCGTGCTGGGGAGTACCTCTCTGCGAAATTTATCAGTTACATATTAGAATATGGAATTACCTTTCAATTGTATGCACCTGGAACACCACAACAAAATGGTGTAGCTGAAAGAAGAAATATGACTCTTATGGAAGTGGTTAGATCAATGATGAGTTATTCTAGTTAGCCTTCGTCTTTTAAGGGGCATGCCTTAGAAACAGCAAATTGCATTCTGAATTTAGTTCCTCCAAAGTCAGTACCATTGACCCATATAGAATTGTGGACTGGGCACAAGCCTAGTCTACGGCATATTCGAGTTTGGGGTTATCCGACACATGTGCTAAAAATAGATAAATTGGACGCGAGAACGGATGTATGTGTGTTTGTGGGTTATCGAAAAGGGACGAAAGGTGGTTTATTCTATTGTCCTAAAGAAAATAAGGTAGTTGTTATCACAAATTCCAAGTTTCTTGAAGAGGACTATTTGATGAACTATGTTCCTAGAAGTAAACTTGTTTTACAGGAACTAAGCAAAGGAATGGAAACTCAGTCATCTGAAAAACAAAACGAACAGGTGCAAACCCCGGAAGTCAAATTTGACTTACCATTGAATTTTAGTAGTGGGACAAATGTCAATAGACTTGATGTCCTGCAAGAACAAATACCCGAAGTCATATTACCATAAAGTAGTGGGAGCTATGTTGAGCAAACTGCACCACATGATGAAGTCGTTGATATCCCTGTGGATAGCATGGAGACTCAAGTTCCTAATAATGATGTGGTTCAACCACAAGATCATAATGGTGTAATTGCAACTGATGTAGTGCGTAGTCGTAGTGGGAGAGAAATAAGACAGACAGTCCGTTATACGCTCTTGGGAGAATCATATTGTCACGACCCAAAATCCATTAAGGGTTGTGATAGCACCGAACACCACTGTCAAGCTAGCCAACACTAATTAGTTGATTAAATTCTCTTTTTATATTTTTTTGAAATCATAAAGTTTTCTTCAATTCCACTAGTAACAGATGAACATTACAAATAAATAATAATACTTTCGATTTCAACACGAAATATCGCACAATCACCCCAGAACCCGGTGTCACAAGTGCATGAGCAATCACTAGGAAGTAAATGAAGTACAATAACTGTCCGGAGTACAAATTTGGACAGAAAAGAAGATACAATACTCTGAAGGAGACTCTGTTGGCTGCAGCTCGTCTCGAGAGATGCAGGTCATCCAAGTCTCCGTATCAATCATGTCGTTGCGCCCACTAGGCCACTAGACATACATGTGCATGTTCAACGAAAATGCACAGCAAGTGTAGTATGAGTACGAAAACAACTCGTACCCCAGTAAGTATCCAGTCTAACCTCGAAGAAGTAGTGACGAGAGGTCGACTTCGACACTTACTAGTGGTCCAATAATATCAGATACAGTAAAGAAGTGAATAAATATGAAACAGAGTAAATATATGAAATAAACAGATATAAAATATGTGGCACAATTCCCCTATTTACAATTTACTCAAGCTCTCAACTAGCAAGTTCCCTCTGTAACCGGAGCATATGTATGGATATAGTGGAATTCATCAAAAAGTTGTCATAATTCAAATGAGGGAAATTCCCTCAGATATAATGGCTTCTTGCCAAATATTACGCGCGATTCCATGAGGATAATATATATATATATATATATATATATATATAGAGAGAGAGAGAGAGAGAGAATGCCGAGGCATACGGCCCGATCCAACATAAAAGTAAACTGTGCACTACCGAGGGTCGAACGGTGCGAACCATAAATGCATCTACTAACCTGCCGAGGCGATCGGCCCGCTCCCATGAGAGTAGTGGTGGGAGAAATGTCAATAGACTTGATGTCCTGCAAGAACAAGTGCCCGAAGTCGTACTACCACAAAGTTGTGGGAGCTATGTTGAGCAAACTGCACCACATGATGAAGTCGTTGATATCCCTGTAGATAGCATGGAGACTTAAGTTCCTGATAATGATGTGGTTCAACCACAAGATCATAATGGTGTAATTGCAACTGTTGTAGTGCGTAGTCGTAGTGGGAGAGAAATAAGACAGGCAGTCCGTTATACGCTCTTGGGAGAATCATATTGTCACGACCCAAAATCCATTAAGGGATGGCGCCGGACACCACTGTCAAGCTAGCCAACACTAATTAGTTAATTAAATTCTCTTTTTATATTTTTTTGAAATCATAAAGTTTTCTTCAATTCCACTAGTAACAGATGAACATTACAAAATAAATAATAATATTTCCGATTTCAACATGGAATATCCCATAATCACCCCAGAACCCAGTGTCACAAGTGCATGAGCAATCCCTATGAAATAAAATGAAGTACAATAAGTGTCCGGAGTACAAATTTCGACAGAAAAGAAGATACAATACTCTGAAGGTGACTCTGCTGACTGCAGCTCGTCTCGAGAAATGCACGCCATCTAAGTCTCCGTATCAATCATGCCGTTGCACCCACTAGGCCACTAGACATACATGTGCCAATTGTAGTATGAGTACGAAAACAACTCGTACCCAATAAGTATTCAGTCTAACCTCGAAGAAGTAGTGACGAGAGGTCGACTTTGACACTTACTAGTGGTCCAATAATATCAGATATAGTAAAGAAGTGGATAAATATGAAACAGAGTAAATATATGAAATAAACATGTATAAAATACGTGGTACAATTCCCCTATTTACAATTTACTCAAGCTCTCAACTAGCAAGTTCCCTCCGTAATCGAAGCATATGTATGGATATAGTGAAATTCATCAAAAAGTTGCCATAATTCAAATCAGGGAAATTCCCTCAGATATACTGGCTTCTTGCCAAATATTATGTGTGATTCCATGAGGATAATATATATATATATATATATATATATATATATATATATATATATATATATATAGAATGCCGAGGCGTACGGCTCGATCCAACATAAAAGTAAATTGTGCACTACCGAGGGTCGAACGGTGCGAACCATAAATGCATCTACTAACATGCCGAGGCGATCGGCCCGCTCCCATGAGAGTAGTAGAAAGAGTTACCCTGCTCGCGGATCATACTTGCGACGCGGTCAAATATAAGTTTAAGGAATCACCCCACTCGCGGATCATACTTGCGACGCGGTAAAACATATGTTTAAAGAATTACCCCGCTCGTGGATCATACTTACGACGCGGTAAATATAGGTTTAAAGAATTACCCCGCTCGCGGATCATACGTGCGACGTGTTTACAATAAAAGTTATTAAAGTATTCCTCGATTATTTTTAAATTACGAATTTCAATTAAATATTTTAAGTTCCCAACCTTACCTCAATTTCAACTCGATAAAATCACCCTCGGGCCCACGTGCCCGAATTTCAAAATTTTTCGAAGATAAATATTACCAACCTTACGAACTCAAATATATAATTTATTTCCAATTCCATGTCCAATTTCGTGGTCAAAATCTAAGAATACCAAATTTCTAGGTTTTTCTTTAAAAAACCCAAATTTCCACTAGTTTCCATGTTAAAATCTATATATAATCAATATATTTAACTCATAACAGTTCGGGATAGCTTACCTTGCCATTGGTGATGAAAACCCCCTCTTGAGACCCTCCAGGAATCGCCCAAACCAAGAGACAATGAAAGAAAATGGGCCAAATCCTGTCTTTTAAATAACCACACTGCCCACTGATTCTTCGTACCTGCGTTCACTTGACCGCTTCGGCGGTTCCGCAGGTGCGGACAAAATACCGCTTCTGTGGTCCTCCACCAGACCCTCGATTCCGCATCTGCAATCGCCATCCGCTTCTGCGCCTTCGCTTCTGCGACTCCCCGCGCGCAGGTGCGGTCCCGCTTCTGCGGAACTTGGCCGCATCTGCGGTCCTAGTCTTCTCTAGCCTAAGCCGCTTTTGCGACCCTCAGGGCCACTTCTGCGGCTTCGCACCTACGGCCCTAACCTCGCAGGTGCAGTTACACCAGAAGACAGTAGCCTTAGCACCTCCATAAGGCCAAACTCAATCCGTTGACCATCCCGAATCCACCAGATGCCCCCCGGGGCCCCGCCCAATCACACCAACCAGTTCCAAAATATAATGCGGACCTGCTCGAGGCCTCAAGCGCATCAAACAACGTTAAAACCATGAATTGCACTCCAATTCAAGCTTAATGAACTTTAGAACTTCAAACTTCTTCGATGACGAAACCTATCAAATCATGTCCGATTAACCTCAAATTTTTTACACAAGTCATATTTTACAGTACGGACCTACTCAACCTTCCGAAATCGGAATCCGAACCCGATATCAAAAAGTCCACTTCCAGTCAAACTCCTCAAAAACCTTCAAACTTCTAACTTCCGCCAAACGACTCCAAAATGACCTACATACCTCCGAATCCACTTCTGGACACGCTCCCAATACCAGAATCATCATACGGAGTTATTCCCAGACTCGGAATCCCAAACGGACATTAATAACACTGAAATACACTGCAACTCAAATTTATGAAATTCTTCCCAAAATGCTATCTTCCACAATAGGCGTCAAAATGCTCCCGGGTCATCCAAAACCCGATCCAGACATACGCCCCAATCCGAAATCAGCATACGAACCTGCTGGAACCTTCAAATCCCGATTCCGAGGCTGTTTACTCAAAAATTCAATCTTAACCAATTCTTCCAACTTAAAGCTTCCGAAATGAGGATTTTTTCCCAAATCAACTCCAAACTTCCCGAAATTCAATTCCGATCACGTGTACAAGTCATAATACCTGAAGTGAAGCTGCTCATGGCCTCAAACCGCTGAACGACGCGCTAGAACTCAAAACGACCGGTCGGGTCATTACATTCTGTCCTACTCTAACCTACGTTCGTCCTCGAACGTGCTAAGAATTGCGCTGGAGTTGTCCGAAATCACTGTTTAACACCTCGTGCACCTACCTGTGCTACCACAACTCAGTTGAGTACACTAGCTCGGGCAAATCTGAAGATATTCTCTTTTATTTAGTCAAATTAGCCTTAGAGCCATATTCCAATATCCGAAATTCTCTACCAGGCCTGTTTCCAACATACGTACACCGCATCAATCACTACACAGTGCACCAATATATGATTGCATACCCTTGTTGAATCCACACTATGCGCTGCATACACATGATCATAATAACATCCTCTGATAACAATAACCGAAATTCCACGAATCCGATGCTCACAACACACCTCATGAAACATATAAGTCTTGTTCCCACTCTTGCAATACTACCGCGACGTAAAAGGTGTGTAGAAACTCATAACCAACTGCCGAGTCAACAAATCATTGAGTCATTTCTCCTGACAAGAACCATTACCTCATTCTGAACCATGCAACGATAATTGTTCTTTAATATTCTTCATATAAACCCGATTACACTGATCCCAGGTCCAATAATCTCGTTTTCACCCAGTATAAGCTGCCCAAGCTATAAGCCACCTCAGACACTGCCAAAAATCTCATATAATGCCGCAATGTGCCAACAAGCCACAAACTCGAATGTGATACATAATGAAACGAACTCTAGAAAGGACTACTCAACCCGTGTAACTAATTGGACAACGGAAAAGGTGTTATAGAACTTCCTCAGAATATGGGAAATAAAACACACAAGAATAGATATGGGAAACTATTAACTGACATTACACTGTTGCGGTGCGCAACTCGATCTAACTATGATACCCGTGGCGGCGTGCCACCCGATTCACACATAATAATCTATAAAGGAATTACTTACCGAGCAAAAATGCTCATACCTGTGAAATACTCGAATCTCAACCACAAGCACGCAAAGTGCATAATGAAATTTTTGGGGGGACAGATAGCGCCATACGCTACAAAATTCAAGCATGACTAAGGCGCAATAAATGATCTGCACCTCGAGAGCCATCCTGCTCACGTAACACCATCGCTACGCAGAACCTCAACACATATGAAATTTATCAAGCCGTTTCACAACTCACACTGCACAATATGGTATTATATGAAATAGCCGAGATGAAATAACATCCAACGTCCGAATACTCCTCCATAAGGAACGCTATGCTGAGATAAACACAACTGACACGATATATAGAGCCCCCATTCCCATTTAGATCCATCTAGGGACCTCAAGCCGATTCTGATCCAACCCCGAAACAGCCATCATAACTGGAATAAACATCACAATCCACAACCAAATGAACTGAGCGCCCTCTAGGTATAAATTCTCAAATTAGCAATATTACCTCAATCTCCACACTTGGTTTAAATCTTCAATCAATAAGTGACTACATGCCACACTTATACAATCTTCCCATGAGATACGCTTCCACGACCTTCCGTACCGGGTAACAAGTCTGCACATCCACACCACCGGCCGCACTAAAGTTGTAATGTAATCAAGAATCCGCAACGAGGACGCAAATCCTATTACACAAGACATCGATCTTAGGTGACGCTAAAGACACTACCAGATCTAAATATCTAAATTATTTTCCTGCTCATCCGAGCTCGTAACATCCTTGCCAACACCGAACCACAACCCTGAATCCTCAACTTTCACTTCCCATGCTACTCACTGCACCAAATCATGCCAATACGCAAGAGTACAAGAATTTCACCTTAACTCCTGAACCACTAATAGGGTAGACACTTCATCATATAGAAACCTTTCGCTTAACTCCTTTCAGAAGAATCATTGCAACACGTGACTGAATTCCCACAACTGCAGAAAATGCAACCTCGAGTCGTGATCTAAACCACCATAAACCTTCCAGGATCCATCTACACATGACAGGCCATAACACTCGAATGCCTCCACATAAAATCAATTACGGCGACCGTCAAACCTCACACGTACCATCGCAAAACACATGAGTAACTCAACACGCTGAAGGGCTGATCATTGTATTATGCCAATTCAACCATTGCTAATCGATCCGACTTCTTCTAATTTACCCTGTACTTGCCTTAGGAACAATAATAGCTCCATTCAAAACATAGCGTACTCAATCCGCACTCGTCCTGAGTAATCCAATTTCACAAGACCATATTGTCTCAAAACCCACGAACCATTTCATACCCTACTTGTGCGCATAATCGTGTCTTCAACTGATACACTCATTCTGATAATTCTTCTATAATTCCAAAGTTACATGCTCCCACTCCTCTCATGATACTCTGTAGACCAAAGATAACACGGAACAATCCAAGCTCCTTTATCATAATCCGCTGCAAAAGCTCGATATTCAACCATACTATGGACTCGAAATCCTTAGGCACCACACTTTAACCTTTGAGTCCACTAGGACCGTTATTGAGAGTCACCCACTCTGACTTGATCCCAAATATAATCAACCCCAAGGCTCTTCTAGCACATAAACACCCTCTCGATGAAGTACCTGACTGAATCACCTCCCTTGTAAATCACCTCTGTACGAAACATGAATCCCGAATCTTCCCAAAGTCTAAACATGAGTCAATAAGGCCAATTATAGCACATATTTATCAAATCCTTTGCTCAAGTTACCACTTATGTTCTCTTCCCTTAGCTGTAATAATCCACCAATACGCCGATAACCAGCAACTTCACAAGTAGATAACCATGCAACCCAAATCGTAGGCGGTGGGACTCTCCTACTTAGCTTGGAGCCACCTATTACATAGCTTTAGAATCCACCAAGATTCTCTTAATCGTCGACCTGATCTTGCACAACCAACTTGCCAAACTTCTCAAAATCGTTCTGTTTGACCTTTCATGTACACTCTGAATCACTAACCACATTCACATATTCGACCTCTTACCGGATAGCCAGTAGAATTCTTCGTATCAAGCAAGCTCTTTTCTGTCGCATCCGATCGCCCGCCGTATAATAGCCAATATTCCAAGTTAAGCCCGTAGACCTAGTCACTATCCACCATAAATCCCAAATCGCTCTGAACTCTTCTCATGGCGTGTAGTCATCCTACTATAGAACCCATGTGCTACTCTGTCACTCTCCCACTTTGGTCAAACTCCCTCATTTAAGCAACCATTCGAATCCCGTTTCTCATTCTTGGACTTCTAGAAAATTTAACCACCGCAAGACACCTCCCACATGTACTTCCTCATCCTTCGCTACCCAGTTGTTTCCTTAAATGAAAATCTATCTCTGTAGCACTTGAACCAACAGATCGCTACTAACTTTAAACCTCTTAGAAGATCATTTTTCTCGAGCCATCAATACTAGGAGTACTAATTCCATTCCGAAATTGCTACACTCCGTCATCTCTGACAACCGCATCTCAAGCACCATTTCGCAATACCCTACCCCGAAGTAAAATTGAAGAAGGCCATAACATTGGCAAACTTAACTTATTCAACAAGAACGATGACACCACATCGTAGATGAAAATTCTACCACGCTCAAGAATACCAAGTCTTGTTACACCATCAACTCAACCTGAACATTTATAGTCTGATTGCCTTTCCTCTGCCGGAAATAAAATGCCAAATCTCGGAATCATGCACCGAGTAAACCTCCGTTCAAGTCATTCACTGCCCTGAAACATAGACAAGCATCCTACCATCACCTCAAAACTGCGCGATAACAACTCATGAGCATTATAGCAACCTGTGCATAGCCTCAAAGCTCTCAGAAGTATAGCTACTGAGCTGAAATGACAGAATAACCTTTTGCAGGGCGATGATACTAGCCCAATCAACTACGCAGGGAGAAACATTCCGCGGTACATCTGTAGTACCATTACAATTCCTCAATTTGATTGATAGAAAGCGCTTCACGTCGCATAAGATTGAGTAGGAAAGAAACAAAGGCATAAGCCTCAAAGAAATCAAACCGCACGATGAGGAATCAAGAAGGGAAGTGCTCCTAACAGCCCTGTAGCCTCTCGAAGATAAGTACAGACGTGTCCGTACCGATCCGCAAGACTCTACTAAACTCGCTCATGACTCGTGAGACCTAAGTGAACCTAGAGCTCTGATACCATATTATCACGACCCTAAGGGTCGTGATGGCGCCGGACACCACTGTCAGGCTAGCAAACACTAATTAGTTAATTAAATTCTCTTTTTATATTTTTTTGAAATCATAAAATTTTCTTCAATTCCACTAGTAACAGATGAACTTTAATGTTTCCGATTTCAACACTGAATATCGCACAATCACCCCAGAACCCGGTGTCACAAATGCATGAGCAATCACTAGGAAATAAAATGAAGTACAATAACTGTCCCGAGTACAAATTTGGATACAAAAGAAAATACAATACTCTGAAGGTGACTCTGCTAGCTGCGGCTCGTCTCGAGAGATGCAGCTCATCTAAGTCTCAGTATTAACCATGCCGCTGCACCCACTAGGCCACTAGACATACATGTGCTTGTGCAACGAAACTGCACAACAAGTGTAGTATGAGTACGAAAACAACGCGTACCCAGTAAGTATCCAGTCTAACCTCGAAGAAGTAGTGACGAGAGGTCGACTTCGATACTTACTAGTGGTCCAATAATATCAGATACAGTAAAGAAGTGAATAAATATGAAACAGAGTAAATATATGAAATAAATATGTATAAAATATGTGTACAATTCCCCTATTTACAATTTACTCAAGCTCTCAACTAGCAAGTTCCCTCCATAACCGGAGCATATGTATGGATATAGTGGAATTCATCAAAAGTTGTCATAATTCAAATCAGGGAAATTTCCTCAAATATACTGGCTTCTTGCCAAATATTACGCGCGATTCCATGAGGGTAATATATATATATATATATATAT
>NC_031993.1:1747314-1767034 GCF_001879085.1 Nicotiana attenuata
ATATATATATATATATATATATATATATATATATATATATATATATATATATATATATATATATATATAGAATGCCACGGCGATCGGCCCGCTCCCATGAGAGTAGTAGAAGGAGTTACCCTGCTCGCGGATCATACTTGCGACGCGGTCAAATATAAGTTTAAGCAATCACCCCGCTTGGGGATCATACTTGCGACGCGGTAAAATATAGGTTTAAAGAATTACCCCGCTCGCGGATCATACTTGCGACGCGGTCAAATATAGATTTAAAGAATTACCCCGCTCGCGGATCATACGTGCGACGCAGTTACACATAGATTTCTTAAGTTATTAAAGTATTCCTCGATTCTTTTAAAATTATGAATTTCAATTGAATACTTTTAAGTTCCCAACCTTACCTCAATTTCAACTCCTTTCAAAATATTTAATAAGCTACTCAATCTCGCTTCTTCTCTAGACAACCAATAAACATAAATTAATAACAATATCAACAAGGCATGATGTAAGCCTAGAACTACCCGGACATAGGCATAATTAGTAGCTATGTACAGACTCTCGTCACCTCGTGCGTACGTATCCCCCACAAATAGAAGCACACAATAATTTAGTTCACATATGGGGTTAATTGCCTCTTACAAGGTTAGAAAGAAGACTTACCTCGCTCTGAAGTTCCATAACCGGCTCCAACGCCACTCTAACACCTCAAACCGATGCCCAACGCTCCAGAACTAGCCAAACAATGTGAAAACCAGTGAGAATATACTCTAATACTCAAAACAATTCAATTTACAACAAATTCCCAACTTCGCTCGGAAAGTCGATAAAATCACCCTCGGGCCCACATGCCCGGATTCCGATTTTTTTGAAGATAAACATGACCCATAACCTTACGAACTCAAATATATAATTTATTCCCAATTCCATGTCCAATTTCGTGGTCAAAATCTAAGAATACCAAATTTCTAGGTTTTTCTTCGAAAACCCCAAATTTCCACTAATTTCCATGTTAAAATCTATACATAATCAATGTATTTTTAACTCATAATAGGTGGGGATAGCTTACCTTGCCATTGGTGATAAAATTCCCCTCTTGAGACCCTCCAAGAATCGCCCAAACCAAGAGAAAATAAAAGAAAATGGGCCAAATCCCGTATTTTAAATAAACACACTGCCCAGTGATTCTTCGCACCTACGATCACTTGATCACTTCTGCGGTTCCGCAGGCACAGACAAAATACCGCTTGTGAGGTTCTCCACCAGACCTTCGATTCCACATCTGCGATCGGCATCCGCTTCTGCGCCTTTGCTTCTACGGCTCCCTGCGCGCAGGTACGGTCCCGCTTCTGCGGAACTCGTCCGCATCTACGGTCCCACACTTCTCCAGCCTAAGCCGTTTCTGCGACCCTCATGGCCACTTCTGCGGCTCCACACCTGCGGCCCTAACTTTCCGAAATTGAAATCCGACCCCGATATCAAAAGGTCCACTTTCGGTCAAACTCCTCAAAAACCTTCAAACTTCTAACTTTCGCCAAAAGACTCCAAAGTGACCTACGGAGCTCCGAATCCACTTCTGAACGCGGTCCCGATACCAGAATCACCATACGGAGCTATTCCCAGACTCTGAATCCCAAACGAACATTTATAACACTAAAATGCACTGCAACCCAAATTTATAAAATTCTTCCCAAAATGTTATCTTCCACAATAGGCGCCGAAATGCTCTCGGGTCATCCAAACCCGATCCGGGCATACGCCTCAGTCCGAAATTATCATACGAACCTGTTGGAACCTTCAAATCCTGATTCCGAGGCTGTTTACTCAAAAATACAATCTTAACCAATTCTTCCAACTTAAAGCTTCCGAAATGAGGGATTTCTTCCCAAATCAACTCCGAACTTCCCAAAATTCAATTCTGACCACGCGTACAAGTCATAATACCAGAAGTGAAGTTGCTCATGGCCTCAAACCGCTGAACGACGCACTAGAGCTCAAAACGACCGGTCGGTTCGTTACACATATGATAGGATCCTTGAGGAGCCCACTTACGAACCTATCAATTGCATTACATGATAAAGATGCTGATAAGTGGGTTGCTGTTATGAAATCAGAGATAGTGTACTCTAATCAAGCCTAGGATTTTGTAGAACCACCTGATGGGATTAAACCCATCGGATGCAAGTGGATCTATAAGAAAAAGAGAGGTGTAGATGGAAAAATATAAATTTTTAAAGCAAGGCTTGTAGCAAAAGGATTTACTCAGAAAGAAGGGATCGATTGTGAGGAAACATTCTTACTGGTAGCCATGCTTAAGTCTATTAGGATTCTTTTATCTATTGCTGCGCATTATGATTATGAGATTTGATAAATAGATGTCAAGAAAACTTTCCTCAATGGCAATCTTGATGAGTGCATTTGTATGATGCAACCAGACAGTTTCATGGAAAGTGGCAAGGAACATATGTTGTGTAAGCTTAAAAGATCCATTTATGGATTGAAACAGGCATCTAGGGCATGGAAGAGTTGTTTTGACAAGGCGATTAAAACTTTTGGTTTTGATCAATGTCTTAACGAGTCTTGTGTGTAAAAGAAATAGGATGGGGATAAAGTGGCATTTTTGATCTTATATGTAGATGACATATTGCTCATAGGAAATAATGTGGGCATGTTGGGTTCAGTTAAGTAATGGTTGTCCACGCACTTTGATATGAAAGATTTGGGAGAAGCGGCTCATATCCTTGGGATCAAGCCCTTGCGAGATCGCAAGAAAAGGATATTAGGCTTATCTCAGGCTCTTTATATTGATACAATACTTTCCAGGTTTAGCATGCAAGATTCCAAGACATGATTTCTTCCTTTCAGGCATGGAATTGGTCTATCTAATGACCAGTCTCCTAAAACTGAGGAAGAGATATAAAAGATGAAGACTGTCCCTTATGCATTTGCTATGAGGAGTTTGATGTATGCAATGTATGTACTATACCTGATATCTGCTTTGTTGTAGGCATTGTTAGCAGCAGGGTTGTACAAATGAAATCGAGAAACCGCACCAACCCAATAATCCGAGTCAAACCAAGAAAAAAAAACCCGACTATGGTTTGGTTTGATTTGATTTGGTGTTGGAAAAAAAAAACCGACCATATTTGGATTGGTTTGGTTTTAACTAAAAAAAGTCAAACCGAAACCAAACCAAACCAACATTATATGTATAGAAGTTTTAAATATATTTAATACATAAAAATATTTATTGTAGTGTAGTTTATAAATATTTCTTAAGTTTTTTTATAATTTTATCTTTTAATATATTATATTAATCTTGGACTTATAATTTTTGGATGCTCCAATAAATTTTATAGTCCATAAATGTTAGTAACTCAAATAAATCTTAAACCAAAATCAAACAATACTAATGCTAGTGAAAGACATTCAAGTCAAATGTACTACGAATGAAAATAGTGTTGGATATCTATTTTTTTAGCTTATCCATGATTAACTTATTTTTCTTTAGTGTTTAGTCATGTAAATAATAGTACTTATTAGTCGTACTTATTTTAGCAACTTATTAGTAATTTTAAATTATGGTTATTTTTATTATGGCTTATTAATAGTATTTATTTTATGCGATTTATTATCTTTATTGTTGAATATTTTAGTACAATGCCATAACTCATCTCATATTTATGTTATTTTACTGAAAAACACCTTATATAGTTTTGTCTTACCAGGATTAAAGAAGTATTTGGAGCACAAATTTTATGTTTTGTGCTATGAAGACTTTATGAAGAAAAAAAACTCGAAAAATCCGAGACTAAAAACTCGACTTTTATTAGTTTGGTTTGGTCTTTAGATTTAATAATCCGATACAATTGGTTTGGTTTGGTAATTAGAAAATCCAAACCAACCCGAACTATGTAAACCCCTAGTTAGCAGATCTCAGTCTAATCCTAGGCGAGAGCATTGGAATGCGGTTAAGCATATAATAAAGTACCTGAAAAGGACTAGGGATTATATGCTAATCTACCATTCGGATGACCTCGTACCTATTGGGTACACTGATTCGGATTTCCGATCAGATAGAGATTTTAGAAAGTCTATCTCAGGAAATGTGTTTACTCTAGGAGGTAGAGCCATAAGTTGGAGGAGCACCAAGCAAACTTGTGTTGTTGATTCCACCGTGGAAGCCGAATATGTGGCAGCCTCTGAGGCGGCCAAAGAGGCGGTTTGGATCGGGAACTTCCTAAGAGAGTTGGGTGTGGTTTCCTCGATTCAAGCACCAATTATACTTTATTGTGATAATAGTGGTGCGGTTGCATATTCGAAGGATCCATGAAGCCATAAAAGAGCAAAGCACATTGAACGTAAAAATCATTTAAATAATGACATAGTGCAGAGAAGGGGTGTAGTAGTCACCAAGATTGCGTTAGAGAACAACTTGGCGGACCTGTTTACTAAGATCTTGCCACATAAGACTTTTGATAGGCATGTAGACGGAATATGTATTAAAATTGTAGACGCATGGTTATGAGTCTAAGTGGGAGATTGTTAGGATATACTATAAACTATGCGTATTGTTATAGTATTCTTTATGGAACAATTGTTAATTTATTTATTCAATTCAATAAAATTTTATTTCAAATAGATCATGTATTTGTTTGTATGTCGTCATTTACTTATATAGTAGATGATATAGTGTATAGAGTTTAGCTTATATACGGAAATTTAACTCATTGGTTCTTATAAGTCATAAAGTTTATGTTCACAATCTAATGATGAACTTGGACAAACCATCGGAATGGTTGTAGCACAATATTAAATATAATTTATCTTGATTATGAAAATGGTTTAATTCCGACTTCTTGTGCTAGTACATTTTATATGTATTGAACGGATCAAGTAGAGATACATATTTATACTGACCTAATAAAATAATTACTCAAGTCCATTCAGTGTACTTGTACTCTTAATCTTGATATAATTATTATTTGTTGTGTGTCATTTATTGTTTTGATTTATTAAAATGCGAGATTCTTTCGTGGGTCAATAAGCCTAGTAAATTAGACAATAATAATATACATTGGCGAAATAATAATTAGCTGATAGAATCCATGTCCCGTTTTTGAGATTGATGATACTCCTTTATGAAAGCTTATAGGTTTTCGTCTGTAAACCTGGCCGGTGGATTTTGTATCCGACACATGAAATAAGTTAAGCGAAAGTCTAAAGGAAGTAATCAATAAATTAAATTGTCGGTAATATAATTTGATTGATTAGTATCTGATCTTAACATGGGGAGTTAAATAAGGTTTTATGAAATAATTCCGAAACTGAACTAAGGAGTGCGGTTACGAATTTTTAGTGGAATAATTCGTAATTTATTATGGTAGAAAATTCAAAATTAATTCCATAATATGAAGCCTTGTTATTTAAATTATGTGGTCCCTACTGTGCCTAAATAATTGAAAATAAAGGAAATCTTTCCTTTGTGGAAAAGAAAACCCTACAGGTTTTGGAAAAGGGTTTTACCCTAAAAAACGTAGCTATATATACATAGTGTAGGGCTGGCCGTTTTTTGCACTAATTTTTCTTGGAATTTCGTCCACCCGAAATTCTCTCTTTCTCGGTAACACAGTTATAAGACTGTGCAATGTTTTCTGGAGGTCGTGATCTTGCTACTCTGGAACTGAAGACCGATATTGATCTACTTTGTTCACGCTTCAAGAGGTAACTCGTATAATCTCCATATGTGCTAATTGTTTAATTTCCACGTGAATATAATACTTAAATTGCTCTCGCTGTGATATATAATCCAACACTATGGCCGTCCGGGGTTCTCCACTCCTAGAAAGTTTCAACTTTTTCACGTGTGCACAAGCTTGTGAATAATGTCTTCGACCTATGTATTTTATTAAACTGGTTTATGCTTGTAGTTACCTCCGAGGGAATACGTGTAATAGCCCCGGGGAAACCCACACCTGGAGGCGGGAATATCTTTTAGTTTGTCTTTGTGCTTGGTCTTTCATGTCGCCGGATCACACGTTCGCTTTGCACCTCCGGTTTGTATGCAAAAACTACTGAATGATAAGGACTTAACTGTACGCATTTTGCAAGCAATCATTAAGTCAGTTTATAATCTTGTTCCGGGGGGGGGGGGGGCTTCACTTGAACATGGCAGAATTTTGATGTAAAAACATTAACTTTATCACCTTAACCTCTAAATCCTAAATTATCAAGAAACATAGTCATTCGAATACAAAAAGTTGTGTTTGATCCTCTTTTATTCAGATTTTGATACAGAAGCTCTTAGGTCTACCATTGTAGAATCCTACAAAATTCATCTATTTGAGGAAGATATTTTTAATGCTGAACCGATCATTTGATATCATTTTCCTTATGCAACATTAAGGATGAAAAACATGACGAACTTAGATTAACAACAGCGTTTGATATTGCCTTCTCCTTGGAGTGTCAAATGTTACAATTTTTACAAGAAGCAGAAGAATATATAATATACGTAAAACCATCCTCTCAACTAGATCGAGCTGAAAAAACAAGGTGCGTTGGGCTGGGCTTAAGAGAAGAAGCCGAAGGTGTCGAGAATGGTAGTGTGAAGTGGGTCACTCAAGTGGGTAACCCAATTGTTAAGTGGGCCTTTTCCAGTAGCAGCAGCTTGGACAGCAAAGCCCAAGAAGGCAACCATAGCAAGACGAGCATGCTTGATCTCAGCAAGTTGAAGTTTGGCCTTTTTCTCCGGGTCAGCAGCAAGGCCCAATGGGTCGAAGAATGATCCACCAGGGTAAAGCCTCTTTTCTGGGTCAAGCTCAGCATTCCTTTGGAATTCAATGTATCCAATAACAAGGACCTCAATCCAGATCAATGTTGTAATGGAGAATGGGAGTGGTTGACCCAAGTAGGATGATCCCTCAACCAACTCAACCTATGCAAATCCAAGAAAGAGCTAAATGATTTAGAGATGGTAAGTACCATACAATCACAAGTTAAACTATACTAAATGTAAGTACTTTAATCCTATATACCTTCTAGGTGCAGCAAGGTGACAAATTAGATATTCCTTTCAGGAAAAACTTATCTACACTCGGTATTCATTTCAAATCAATGAAAGCATTATATGTGCTTACACATAAACTTCTATCACTTAATCATAGTTAATTAATTAATATAAATTCTGACCTCATTAAATCACTTAACCAACCATATGGTTAATTAAACAACAAGTGCAGGTAAATGTTTACGGCTCCTCAACTACACTATGCAATTTCTAGCCTAGACTGTGGATATAGAAAAGCTCATTTTTTTTTTCCTCTTTAGGTTTGATCGTGCGTAAAATCAAGTGATTAGAAACTTTGTTTTCATACTTGCTTAATCTATTGTTTCTAATTATCTCAAGCTCGATCACAAGCATATTGCTATATTGTCTTTTCACCAAAGTTTCTATTAAATTGATGATGTTTAAATTCTGTTCCCAATGGGGTTGTAATCCCAATCTAGCAACATAGTAAATCCACAAATTCGAAACTAGCTACAATGAGGAAGGAATAATCACAAGCTAGCACCATGCGCATAACTATTATTCGGGACCAAATTAAACTTGATCTAAACGAAGTTATATCTAAATCCACTGTTCAAACAGAAGCAATAAAATATCAAAAAAGCAACCAAACGAGTGATAGTACTCCCTCCGGTTCACAATAAGTGTCCAATTTGTTTTTTCATTTTGGTTCAAAATAAGTGTCCAGTTATGTAATCAAGAAAGAATTCAATTTATTTTTACAAAATAACCCCTATGTACATATCCCTAAAAAAAATTCTTACTCTTCACATTAAATGTTTAATTAGGGGTAGTTTAGTCATAGTAGGTATTTTTGTATAGAATTTAGTATTTTTTTAATGGGCGTGCTAAAAGCAAATTGGACACTTATTGTGAACCAAAGTAATTGCCAATCCAACTCCGAAGAAGAAATGATTGGCTAAACCTATAACATAGATGATAGATCAACTTGTCAATTAGTATATTGAAATGGGACACGACAAAAATATAAAAAGCACGCTTACATGCACGGACCTAACATTTAAAATTAATACTAGTATGTGACAGCGTCTATTACTCTTTAATTACGTACGATTTATGCAAATAATAACATTTAAATAATTCTTTTTTAAATTCAAATAGCATTTAGCGGCTATGTTTTGCAATTACAAACGACGGTTCTAAAGCATGAATTAATATGTAATACTAAGCCTTATCTATTCAAAGAAAGTAATGTACTAGTACTAAATTATAAGCCGGGAATTTAATTAACTTATGTAGCTAACAACTTAAATTTGTTTATTGTTCTAGATATTACTACCAGTAAAACTTTACATGTCTGATATTCTAGGTAGCTAGTAGTTCCATTTCTTATTGGCAGTTAATTATCAGTAGTTATTAATACAGTGATATGATAATATTAATTTTTGTCATTGTCACTATATAATAAGTTAAATATGAGGTTATACGTTCATGCAAAAGCAAAAGATGGTGTAGGTAGTACCTTTCCGGCGTCTTGCCATGTAACGCCAGTGAGCCACTCAACAGTCAAAGCACCAAGTGTAGCTAACATAGCCCATCTCCCATGGATCAGCTCACATTCTCTGAACCTCTGCAGTCCAAACACCTCACTGTACGGCTGGAACGGTGTCGATTTCACATCAGCAACTTCAGTCCTGGTCCCAATAATGTCACCGGCCAAATTCTTAGCCAAATTCTGGTCCAATGAGTCCAAATCAAATTGCAAGTACTCAGCAGGTTTCCCCAAACCAAATGGATCGAATCCGTAGTCGCCGACGAGACTTCCGTCCAGATATTCCGGTGCCTTAGCTCCTGGGTACCATAACGGTCTGTCCGGGATTTGCTTTTTTGGAGCCTTTTTTGGTGCGGCTTTTTTGCCGAATCCGAATCGGGCTTGGACTCTACCGGAACCGGAGTGAATTTCCGGCAGCCGTGTTCCGATGAATGAGGATGTGGCAGCTGCGGTAGCCATTGCCGCTAATGTGAGCTAACTAGGAGACTAGTGGAAAATTTGTTGAATTGATGCGGTGGAATATGGAGCCTATACTGATTATATTGGTGAAGTAGGTACAGATTTTTGATCTGTGGAGGAGAGAATTCTGACGGTTGGATGAGAGGAAGGAGTGATCGGACGGTTGAAAGAGAGAAAGGCCTTATCTGATTCTTATCATGGCTGATTTCAAGTGGTGTGTTTGAAGGACACGTAGGATTTGAAGTCTTGTGGTTGACATGTAACATTGGAGATTAGAGTTTTAGTGAATATCTCTTATTATTGTTTTCAATCTTTTGGGACCATGTAATGAAGAAGAACGATGGGATTGGTGGGCTTATGATTTTTCATATTACTCAGATTGAATTGTCCAATACGTGGAAAAGAAAGAAAGAAAAGAAAAAAAGAAACAGTAACAAATCTTGTCATGTACTTGCCTGCTTAGTACTATGATCTTTTAACATAATTGTCTTGTTGTTTGATTTATTAGCTTGTTGATTATTTATTCCCTTATTTCCCTTTGTAGCATTTAGCTTTGTTCTTTTTTTTTTTAAATTTACAAAATATGTTAATTTTATAATAAAACTAGCTTTGATCCTGTTTGCAATGGACGCCTTATTTTGCACTAGATCAGTGAAGTACGAATTTATAGAAAATGTAATTGTAGAAGGAACATATTAAAAAGAGGTGAGAGCTAAGAGTTAACTTTAAATGTTAGTGATGTCATAAGAGGCGGACTCATGATTTTAGCACAACGAGGCACTTAGTGTAAAGAGAAAAAAAAAAAAGGAAAAAGAAGAGGAGCATTATCGATATTAGGTCTCGATTTTGGGTTAGAAGGCTGTTTAACCAAAAAATGGGATTTTGGCCAAAGCTTATTTTTAGAAGAACTCGGATTACTGATAATCTAATAGAAATATGAATAATGTATGTAAATAAAAATCTAATGGAAAGCAAAGTAAATCAGTATATTCCAGTAGTGTTTCGTGTCCTTACAAATGATCAGGTTGCCCCTTTTATAGCTATTTCTAGGTGATACGTTTTGCCTTTGTCATAATAAGGTCATTATAGACAATTAAAGGTATTTAATGCTACGTTATAAATGATAATCATTGTAATTCAATACAGATTCCCTAACGTTCTCAGTATTTAATGCCTATTAAATACTGTATTCGTTCCTACTTCTGTTGTCAAGTTCATTCTCTTATCTTGACTTTTGAACATAAAGAGGTGCGGGTACCGAGTCTCTTGAATCTCTGCTCGTGTCTGTTGTATCTCGTGCCTCTTTAACTATTCTTTGCTGATCGTTATCCTTTGACCAGTCTACGTGTCATGACACGTCATCTTTCATTAAATTCAATATATATGAATTTAATTTTTACCAATACAGATAGTCCCACCACTTGCCATGTATTCATCAATAGAATATTTGGGAAGTGGATTTTATTTAAAGCGGGAATATTTGCCGCCATTAGTTCTTCTCTGGAACTAACGCTTCATTTGTCACTTCTATTTAATGCCCACTATACGTGGCATCTTCTGATTGGTTCTACGACTTTTTAGCATTTTTTAAGGCTTTTTTACGGCTTCACCAATTACGAAACGTCAGTTCTCATCATGATGTTTCCATTATTACAGCTTTTCCTTTAACGGTTGCTTCTGAGTATAAATATAGTTTTCACTTTTGTCTTTCTCACATAAAGTTCTCAAAATATACAATTCTTGTTTCCTTCTTCCTCGTACTATTATATCTTCGTCGAACCCTAACCCTAGGAGAGTCCCCATTGTTGATAACCTTCGTCTTGCTCCTGTTAGGAGTAGGAGAGGAGGTAGACTTCGTAATCTAGGGTCTTCATCCGCACGAGGTTCTTCTCTTCCTTCGTCCAGTTCTACTCCACCTTCTAGAATCAGAGACTCCCTTTCTCAAAGGTCTTCGTCTAGAGGTAAAGAACCCACTGAGCCCCTTCTTGAACCCATTGTAGATGAGATTGTTCCCGTTGAACTATCTTTTTATAATGATAGAGAATCTCTCAGAAACCAACTGTCTTCATTAGATCGTGCCGATATCTACCCAACTCAGATTACTGAAGGTCTGATTTCTTTAGTTCGTAAAGATTGCCATTGGAGCCATGACTTCCCTATTATAATTCCCAATGCAAACCAAAGAATCACCTCTTATTTAATTAGGTTTTCTTTTGTATATACATATCCTTTCACGTTGGGTTTCAAACCTGCTATTGACCCTGTTATCCTCGAATTCTGTCATTTTTTCGACGTCTGTTTAGGGCAAATTGGCCCTATTGTGTGGAGGGCTGTTGCTTATTTGAGACACTTAACCAATATGGCTGGTGTGCCTTTTACTTTATCCCATTTAATTCACCTTTAATCTCCCAGACTCTTTCTCCAAGTAGGTTTTACTTTAGTAGCAAGAAGCAAAAGAGTTCTGATCAATACAGAAGACGATAAGGACCGTGGCTGGTATGCCAGGTTTGTTGCTGCCCCCACTGTTGGTTTAGTGGGTGATGAAAACGTTCCCTTCCCTGAGAATTGGAATTTTGCACGTGAGTTTTTTTTAATAACCTTCACATACCTTTTTCTTAGTTCTGTTAATTGTCATTTTAATTTTCTTCTCTTTTTTTTTTAGCAACCATGTGAATTGTCGATGAAATTTCCAATTTTCGTGGTTGGGTAGGAAAGTTGTTAAATGCTGCCCCGACGGAGGGTAGATCTTGGAAAACTCTCTCTCAACGATTTGGTTGGAAAGTGAAAACTACGGTAAAAGTCTTTTTTATAACTTTTCTTATCGCTTCTTTCAGAATTTATTTTAATCCTTCTTTTTATCAGGATTTGCCATTCGAGGTATTACTGCTGAGGCTGTCGTAGCTTCCCAAATTTCTTTGGAAAAGGCCCAAGAAATAATTTTGGGCTCTTCATCGAAAAGGAAAGCTACTATCGATCAAGACTCTGAGGAGGAGGAAGAACAAGACGAGGGTTCTTTAATAAAAAGGCCACGATCTAGGAGATGAATTATTTCATATGATGAAGCATCTCCCCCTCGTTCTACTCCTCACACCGAGCCTGTTGAAGCCTCGCTGGTGATTCCTGATGATGATACCCCCGCTACCGCCCATGATTCTGTTGAGCAGCTTTTTACCCGCGGGTTTGGTAGTGAAAGTTTAAAACCAATTTTTGATGAAGCTCCCCTTACTTCTTTTCCTTTATCTGCTCCTACAATACCTTCTTTGCCTTTCGAGGCTGTTCCCGTTGCTGCTTCTCCCCCAGCTATTTTGACTCCTTCTACTGCTCCTCCCACAACTGTTCAACAATCTGAGGTTGGTTCCTCAAGTAGAGGTGGATCCATGAGACAGGTTATCATCGAATTCCCTGCCGATGGTAATCTTTTGAGAAAATCAGGAGGGGCTGATGTGTGGTTGAAACCTCTAATTGGTCCAATCGAGAAGGCCAAGCTTGAGAGCCACAATTCTTTAACTTTGATGAACGACTTAATACACTCATCATTAAAGGTATTCTTTTTTAATGATTTTTGATTCCTTTTTGTAAAGCTCTTACCTTTTTTTTTTTAGATCAACCTCGTTGGTACAGAAATGATGAAGAGGGTTTCTCATACGGAGCAGTTGATGCATGAGTACCAAGTTGAAGCAGATAACTGGAGAGAGAAATATGAGAGCCTTCAAATTGACATGGAAGCATTAGAAGAGAACAAGTGCACCTTAGAACATCAGCTGAGAAATTTAACTTCGGAGTTGGCGGTTGAAAGAGCTTCCTCAAATCAAGCTAGTAAAGACAAAAATCTCCTCGAAACTTCCTTTTCCGAGCAACTCTCCAAGGCTAGTGAAGAAATCAGAGAGTTGAAGGCTCTCTTAAGTAAAAAAGAAGCTTATGCTGGTGAACTTGTGCAAACTTTGACTCAGACATAAGAAGACCTCCGGGAATCTTCTGGTAAGGTTCGCTTTTTAGAAAGTTAACATGCTTCTCTTCAAATTTCTTATGATTCTGCCTTGGTTGAGAATGAGAAACTTAAAAGTGAAATTGCTGAGTGGGAAAAGGATTACGAGATTCTCGAGGATAAAACCGCAATTGAAATGAGTTGGCCATTTTTAAATTCTCGCCATGATACCCTTGTAGAAGTTAGCCAAGAGAATTTCAACTTGGAGGCTGAGTTGGCTAAAATAAAAGAAACCATCGAAAAGACTCAGCAAAGCCAAGACTTTTCTTCTCCCGTGGCTGAAACTTCTGAAAATATAGAAGATGATACGGGTATGGTGAGTGCTCCAATTCCTTCAAGTCAAGTTGAGCCTGCTGCTGCTGATGATCCTGCTTCAGTTCCTTCTTCAACTCCTTAGTGACAAGTTGATAATATGTGACTTCCGCCTTTTTTTTTCTTTTTGGATGGTATGTGGTTGTAACCCTTGGTCCTTTTTGAGGGTTTGTTGAAAATATTAAGTCCCCAGACCTTTTTCGGGGCGTTTTGTATAAACAACTTTTAGTTTATGACTAAGTTTATACTCAGTCTATACTTTTTTAATATTAAGAAGTTTTCTGTTATTGCATGAACTTCTGTTTTGCTTATTCTTGCCTTTATATTTAAGGACTTATTGGATAATTTGCATTTTTATTTTGCAAAAATACTACTTTTTTTTACTTCATGAATATTTGAATCAATCATGAATTTTATAAAAGAGGCCCTTTTATACTCGACACTTAATGAAGAAGACGTCTCAACTTCATAATAGTGTTAATATACGACAAAAGAAATAGGAATACACATGTTTCTTGAAATATCTTTGACAAGTTTTTATTTGAACTTTGTCAATCTTTAAATAACATTTTACATGTATTTAAATAACTTCTATAACTTTTTCGTAACTGTTTTCCTTACAACAAATTTTCAAAAAAAATAATATACAACAAGGTTTTTATTTATAACCCGTTTCAATACATGTATATTGCCTTTAGCCTAACTATGATGAGGTTTTTCTTTGGCTTTAGCTCGTGACTTTGCTTTTTCTTTGGCTTTACCTCGTGACTTTGCTCTGCCCCTGACTCATTCAATGAGTAAACTTTTCAGGCTTGAACTTCAATCTTCTTTGCCTTCTTTATGCACGTGTCTATGTATATTATATAGTCTCCCAAGTGTTTGAGATTTGAAGTATGAAGTCTTGAGCACTTGATTACTCCTCTTCTTTGGTCCTTTTCCTGTAAAGGAATAAAACATACGGGACTCGGAGGTACGATTATAGATGAAGACTGCTTAACCCGCCTCAAATTTCTATCAGAATACTTGTAACCCTAGACCGGGAATTTTAATTTATTCCACGTGCCTTACAGGTCGTGATTCATCATTTAGTACGGGTTGGCTTTTTGCCTATCATCTAAAAGCATTAGTAAAATTTTAACAATTCAAAAACAAAATTTTAAAATGAGGATACCTGCCCGTGGGCACTCCTTAGAAATAGTATCTCTTCAGGTTAACAGCATTCCAATGTGAAGGTAATATCTTACCATCCATTGTTTCCAACTTGTATGCTCCTTTCCCTGCAATACCATGAATCTTGTAGGGTCCTTCCCAGGTTGGACCTAATTTTCCCGCATTAGCCGCCTTTGTGGATTGAAAAACTTTCTTGAGTACGAAGTCCCCAATCTTGAAGTATCTTAGACATGCTTTTCGATTGTAGTATCGTTGCATAACTTGTTTTTGCGCTGCCATCCTTATTAATGCAGCTTCTCTTTTTCCTTCAAGTAGATCAAGATTTAGTCGCATTTCCTCTTCATTGGATTCCTCAGTTGCTTGTGTATATCTCGTGCTAGGTTCTCCTATCTCCACTGGGACCAAAGCTTCAGCTCCATACACCAGTTAAAACGGTGTTTCACCCGTACTTGTTTTTGCTGTGGTGCGATATGCCCATAGAACACTAGGTAGCAATTCTGGCCAATTGCCTTTGGATTCTTCCAATCGTTTCTTCAAATTGTTGATAATAATTTTATTTGTTGATTCAGCTTGTCCATTACCCACTAGATGGTAAGGTGTTGAGGTAATACTTTTGATCTGCCAACTTTGAAAAAATTCTGTCATTTGTGCGCCTATAAATTGCGGCCATTATCACACACGATTTTCTTTGGTACACCGAATCGGCATATAATATTTCACCAAATAAAATCTCTGACTTCTTTTTCTCGTACCTGTTTGAATGCTCCTGCTTCTACCCATTTAGTAAAGTAATCAGTGAGTACAAGTAGAAATTTTACCTTGCCTTTTGCTTGTGGTAATGGACCCACGATGTCCATCCCCCATTTCATAAAAGGCCATGGTGCGATGACCGGATGTAGCAACTCCGCAGGTCTATGCATATTGTTACCATATCTTTGGCACTTATCACATTTAGCCACGAAATTCTCCGCTTCTTCTTCCATTTTAGGCCAATAATAGCCTGCTCTAATCATGGTTCTTACCAGTGACCTTCCTCCTGCGTGATTTACACAATGCCCCTCGTGTATCTCTCTCATTACATATTCCGTTTGAGAAGGCCCGAGACATCTCGCTAATGGACCGCCAAACATTTTTCGATAAAGATTGCCTTGCTTTAAACAGTACTGAGCAGCCTTTTTACGAAGCGCGTGAGCTTTTTTCCTGTCTTCAGGTACGGTTCTATATTGCAAAAAATCAACAATATCGTTTCTCCAGTCCCAAGTCAGGTTGAAATTTACCTCATTTTTGTCCTGATCGAGTACCGAATGAAATAAATGTATGACAGAAGCGTTTTCCTTATTTGTTACTTCTGCTGCAGATGCAAGATTGGCTAAGGCATCTGCCTCAACATTCTCCTCCCGTGGGACCTGCAAAACCTTCCAGCTTTGGAATTACCTTACCAGATCTCGTGCCTTTTCCAGGTACTGCTGCATCCTTACTTCCCTGGCTGTATAAGTCCCCAGCATCTGGTTGACTACGAGTTGCGAATCGCTTTTGATTATAATTTGTTCTACGCCAAGTTCACTTGTCAGTTCTAAACCTGCAATCACGGCTTCATACTCTGCCTCATTGTTAGTTATAGGATGACATTTTATGGCTTGTCGAATGATTTCACCCGTAGGTGGTACCAAAACAATTCCTAAACCTGCACCTTTCACATTTAATGAGCCGTTAGTAAATAAAGTCCAGGTTCCTAAATTAGATCCATTGAACACTTGTAGTTCTTTTTCCGCTTCTAGTTGCATCCCTTGACTAAAATCAGCTAAAAAATCAGCTAACATCTGTGATTTTATTGCAGTCCTGGGTTGATATGTGATGTCATATTCACTCAACTCTATGGTCTATTTGGCTAACCTACCCGATAGTTCCTGTTTGTGTAATATATTATGCAGGGGATAAGCAGTTACTACAGAGATAGGGTGACATTGAAAATAAGGCCTCAATTTTCTAGATGCCATGATTAATGCAAGTGCAAGTTTTTCTAATTGAGGATATCGTGTCTCTGCATCTAATAGCAATTTGCTAACACAATAAATTGGAGACTGTTTACCTTGATCCTCCCGAACCAGAACAACACTTACCGCTACTTCCAAAACAGCTAGATAGACATGTAACCTTTCTCCATCTTTTGGTTTTGCTAGCAACGGTGGATTTGACAGGTATGTCTTCAAGTTTTTGAGTGCTCGTTGACATTCCTCAGACCATTCGAACTGATCTTGCTTTTTGAGAGCTGAAAAGAATTTAAAACATTTTTCTGATGACTTAGAAATGAATCTCCCCAAGGCTGCAATTCTTCCTGTTAATCTCTGCACCTCTTTCTTACTTGTGAGCATGTCAGGAATTTCTTCAATGGCTTTAATCTGCGCAGGATTTACTTCAATACCTCGGTTAGAAACAAGAAAACCCAAAAACTTACCTGATGAGACGCCAAATGCACATTTCTCGGGATTTAGCTTTATATTGAACTTTCGTAAAATCTGAAATGTATCAGACAAATGTTGTATATGATCCCTCGACTTTTGAGATTTGACAAGCATATCATCTATGTAGACTTCCATAGTTTTTCCTAGGTGTTCCTGAAACATCTTGGTCACCAGCCTTTGATACGTGGCTCCAGCGTTTTTGAGGCCAAAGGGCATTACTTTATAACAATAAGTCCCCCTGTCTGTTATAAATGAAGTTTTTTCTTCATCTAGGGGATCCATTTTGATTTGGTTGTACCCTGAATATGCATCTAAAAAGCTTAACAATTCATGTCCTGCAGTAGCATCAATCAGTTGATCTATATGTGGTAATGGAAAAGAATCTTTAGGACATGCTTTATTAAGGTCGGTGTAATCTACACAAACTCGCCATTTGCCATTCTTTTTCGGTACTACTACAGTGTTGGCTAACCAATTAGGATACTGTACCTCGCGGATAGACCCAATTTTTAATAATTTTTGAACCTCATCTTGAATCACCTGGTTTTTGAAAGTCCCCTGCTTTCTTTTTTCTGTTTGACAGGTGGATACGATGGGTCTTCATTTAACTTGTGAGTCATTACTTCCGGGGGTATTCCTGTCATATCAGAATGGGACCAGGCAAAACAATCTATGTTAGCTTTTAAAAATTCAATCAACTTACCTTTCAAGTCGTGGCTTAAGTTGGCCCCAATATAAAATTTCCTTTCAGGCCATTGTGCAAACAACTCTACAGCCTCTAATTCTTCAATTGTTGTTTTGATATTTTCATTTTCTTCTGGCTCTTGAATGGAATCGGGCCTTGAGTCCACATCTATCCGCCCTTGTTCAGTTGAGGTTTGTGCCGTGATATCCTCAACTGGACTCTGTAATTGCTACTTTTCTTCGTTGTTCGTACTTGAATCTACTACAGAATTGGTGCTTCTGGAAGTTTGTTGATCCACACGAATTTGATATATTCCTATGGTGATGAGAATTTCATAACTTGATGTAAGGTAGATGGAACAACATCCATCTCGTGTATCCATGGTCTTCCGAGAATTATATTGTAAGCCATTTCCATCTCTACCACCTGAAACTTCGTTTCTTTTACCAATCCTTCTGCGAATTTTGTAAGTGTTACCTCTCCTTTTGTCACAACGCTCGAATTATCGAAGCCGGACAGGGTATGTGCCTTAGGTACCGGTCTATCTTCTACTTGCATCTCATTTAGTACTCTTCGCAAAATAATGTTCACGGAACTACCTGGATCAATCAAAACTCGTTTTACATTAGTATCATGTACAAGTAGAGAAATTACCAGTGCATTGTTGTGGGGGGTTATCACGCCGTCCGCGTCTGCATCATCAAATGTAATACTTTCTTCCTCCAGAACATGTCGAACCCGCTTCCCGTGTGTAACTGTAACTTTAGAAATTTTCTTGGCTGCTGTATATGTCACGCCGTTAATTTCTTCGCCTCCACTTATAACATTAACGGTCCTTTTCGGAGAAGGAGGTTTGGGAGGCTCCTGCCTGTTCTTCATGTATGCTTGCTTACCTTTTTTGCTAAATAGTTCGGTAAGATACCCTTGCTTTAATAAATGGTCCACCTCACCTTGTAACAGTCTACAATCTGCTGTTTTATGACCATGGTCATTGTGAAACTCACACCAGTGATCAGGATTGTGCCTATTTGGATTTGATCTCATTTCCTTTGGCCACCGCACCTTATTACCCATGCTTCTTAAAACGGCTATGAGCTCAGAAGTGCTAACATTAAAATTGTAACCGCCGAATCTTGCCTTCAAGTTTCTATCATCGTCTCGCATCTCTCGCATGTTTCAATCGTTCCCAAACCTTGAAGATGAACCCGACTCTTTATTCCTCGATCTATGATCATATCTTGAATTGTCTTGCTTTGATCGTGAATCTTTTCCCGCTGGGCCCATATATGGTTCGTATCTATTTTTACCAGACCTTTTTTCAGTTTCCGCACGTCTCGAACTTACCTTTTCCTCTTTTTGAGACCGTGGGTTAATATCTTCTTCTATCCTTAGCTTCGTGTTGTATCTGTTGTAAACGTCATTCCAAGTTGTTGCTGGGAATTCACGAAGACTTTCCTTGAGTCGCCTCGTGGCTTTTGAGCTTTTCTCATTCAAATTACTAGTAAAGGCTATAGCTGCCCAGTTGTCCGGTACTCGTGGTAACGTTATTCTTTCACACTGGAATCTATCCACGAACTCTCTAAGAAACTCTGAGTCTCCTTGCTTGATTTTGAAAATATCTTCCATTCTTTTCTCGACTTTTTGAGCTCCCGAATGCGCTTTGATGAATGGATCTGCAAGCTCAGCAAAAGAACGTATAGAATTTTCGGGTAAGAGAGAATACTATGTCAATGCTCCCTTGGTGAGTGTTTCACCAAATTTCTTGACCAATACTGACTCGATTTCTTGTTTGGTTAAGTCGTTGCCTTTCATGCCAGTTGTAAATGCAGTCACGTGGTCTCGTGGATCAGTTGTTCCGTCGTATTTTGGAATATCGGGCATTTTGAATTTCTTTGGAATTGGGAGGGGAGCAGCACTTGGCTTCCAAGGTTGTTGTGAATATTTGTCCATGTCTATTCCTTTGATTACAGGTGGTACTCCAGGTATTTGCTCTATGCGATCGCTTTGTCCTTGAGCTGCTTCTGCAGGGTTAGAACTAATTTTGTAAATCAGAATTAACTATGTTACCTGG
>NC_031993.1:1767890-1791377 GCF_001879085.1 Nicotiana attenuata
CTTATCTTGACTTTTGAACATAAAGAGGTGCGGGTACCGAGTCTCTTGAATCTCTGCTCGTGCCTGTTGTATCTCGTGCCTCTTTAATTATTCTTTGCTGATCGTCATCCTTTGACCAGTCTACGTGTCATGACACGTCATCTTTCATTAAATTCAATATATATGAACTTAATTTTTACCAATACAATTACAACTTAGGAGAATGAGAACCTTAACGTTCTAACTAGTCGAATTTTTGATTTTGCACTTTGCACCGCAGCATATGTATGGCATATATTCCTACGAAAGGGTCCTTCCTACGAATCAAATTATTGTAATGTAGTTCTCGCTCTCGATTACTTTTGCGTGCCTCACAGAGTCATACTAATTTGATAGTAACTCATGATTTAGGTTTTCACTTTATACTATTTTTAATTTAATCCTTTGATTTTAGTAGGATGGATGGGCTAGTAGCATATTCAACGCTATCTCGTGCATTTTCCGCCCTCTTTATTTGTAAAAATATCCTTATATTTTAAATATACACTCTAATTACTTAACGGACCATCTAATTATTAATATTAATTTATTTATTTAAAGTCACATTCATCTTTATACTAAGTAATAATTTCAAAGACCTCCTTTAAATTTTATTTCGTAACACTAATCTTCTTTTTGTTTTATAATATTACATTTATCTCCTTTGTTTTGCTATATGCTATCGTAGGTTACTCTAATAAAGATATCATAAGTTTTCTTCAAAGTATTCTCATACTTGGTGATTAACGAGCTTGTTGACTTTGTTGCTTCTCCACATTCTTTATTCTATTGGACATGGATTGGTATGAGAATATAAGGGACACAAATCTAATATAAAAAACCACAAGACTACATTGAGTAAATTTTAGAGTTTACAGGTGGACAACTCTCCGGTAGACACGTGGCAATTGTGACAAGATGAAGATGAGTCAACAACCAACTAATAATGGATACAACAATGTAACCTGTATTATGTAAATTGCAAAGACACAAATATCTGAGAAGTGAATTTGAAAACAAGATACCACTTGAACAAAATTAAATTAAAGGAGCAGTTGTTAGAAAAATGTCGATATTTATTCTCAACATTATGCCGCCATTAAGAGAGGTTTTATTCATATTAAAGATGGCGAAATTTGAAGATCTTGTCTCCTCAAATTTAACTATAAATAGGGGCATTTATACTCATTATAAGGACACGATCTACAAGAATCATCAAGAACAAATTCTCTTTCTTTAATTTTCATAGTTCTATACAAAAGTATTTACTTGAACTTCATTGTTCGCTTTACTTGGTGGATTACATATGAAATTCACGCTTGTTCTTTCTTTAAGTATCTTTATTTTGTTACTATCACACTTATAAATTTTTTAATCAGATCATCTTAATTCGTGTGTCTATAAACTACGTATATTTATAGTTAAACAATTTGACATCTACTATAGAGTTAGACAATTGTAGTATTATTTTGATATGTTAAATTTTATACTAACTTGCTTAAAGATTTTCTTGTTTTAACAAGCATATTAGAGTTATGACACACAATAATGTCAACAATTCGCTCAACGTTGGGTTGAACAACAACAACGAGCTTATGGGCAATTGCATCATAGGATTGTTGAAATTTTAGTCTTTTTCGCGAGATTTGCGCAAGCAGACGGTGGATGTTCCATTTTTTTTCTAGAATATCTATAAAAAGCAGTGCAACCACTCTCTCTTTCATTCTACACGATTCTAACAGTTTCAGACACTCTCCAAACACTCTCAAACTCCCTCTATGAGTTCTCATATGATCTAAGGCCAGATCAAAGGCGAACCCAATGAATTTAACGTGAGGAATTTCGTGATCGTCATGTTAGCATCTTTCTTTTTGTTGTGCTAATTTTGGAGACTCCTTGGAAGTGAAGTAATCTCGAAATTAAGAAGGAATTTTCGTGTGCGAATATAAACTCATAGTACATGTAAGAATCGGGGAAACATAATTAGCTTCAGTAATAAGGTATGTAGGGCTACTTTGCTTTTTGGCATGTCTTGATATAAGTATTTTTTTTGAAATAATCTTTATATCACAAGATTGAATGGCCTGTAGCCTTCCCTGACTAAAGATTGATCATGTTCTTGTGCATTTCCTCCCGATGGCATTCTTCCGTGTAACGATCCAAAAGCAACCCGGATGTGATGACGCCTATTATGGAACTAGGCAAGCCGATACACTCCCAAACAATTCGATATTTCATTAAAAGTTAGATAATAGCCTTTTCCATACTGAAATTTAGTAAAAGAGATCAATTCAAAAACCAAAATGCGAAAATAAAAGCTCGACATCGGGTGTCACTAAGCTATGAGCAAGTACTACAACTGTTCTGAGAATACCAAAATATACTAAAGGGAAGATAAAGAAGGAGAAAGGCATGTCTGCAATCGCCAGGCAGCTACCTCGCTATCTCCGATGAAAGTCAGCAACTGGAGTAATCAACAGCCGCTATCGTGGCCTGAGATACCTGGATATGCACACAAGGTGCAGGGGGTAACGTGAGTACACCAACTCAGTAAGTAACAAGTCCAAACTATGGACTGACAGGTAATGAAGGACTAAACCTCAACAGGTAAACAAAATTAAACTGTGCACTAAGGTAGGCATGCTTTCAATTCAAGTATTCAGCTTGTTACATCTCGCGTTTTCATACGTTAAAGTTTCGTCTTCAGTTAATCGACGTAGACGCGGGATGAGGTTATCTTATTTATGCTATATATAACAAGCGATAAGTAAGTGCCATGAAGGATAAAAGGTACACGAATTAGAGAAAATGAGTTTCGTTGAAGGTTGCCGATTTGGGATGAAATACGGTCCGAGCTATAATACTCGATATTTATGGGCTATTACCATACAAGGTACCATATGACTATGATAGTATGATGAATAAAGTATATTAAAAATAAGTAGAATTTTAAGTAATTTGAGACATTCTTAATTATACGGGTAATTGGTTAATTATCGGGTAATGGCACATTATCTAATTAACTAATAAGTTGGATAAAGATTAAAATTCCCCTCCCACCCCCACGTGGCAGCAAGCCACCTCTTAGACAAATGACTCTTAAGTCATTTTGATTAGGTGGCAACCTAATAATAGGTTAATAACAAGACACTTCACTCTAATAATTTCAATACAAAATAATACTACAATTCAGATATGAGCTTTGCACATTAGTAACGTGAATCCTTACAAATTCCTACAAAATAACACTACAATCAGAACGCTAGAATTCCTACAAGTTTTCAACGTGACTTCTTGCAACCAGTTCCTACAAAAAAATCCAATGAGAATTATTAGAATTTTAGCTACGTAAAAATTTTGCGATTCTAAAGGAGTACGGTGCAACCTTTTTCCAAGAACATCATACGAATTTTTCCGTACTCCAGGTATGTTAAGGCTATCCCTTCTTTCTTTTTGGCATGATCCAAATTATACAGAAGAAACGAGCAAACGCACAGTTTTCATAAACGACTCTATTCATAGAAATACTAGGGGTCTCTATGTTCTTGATTCCCCATGCGACATATTATTATATCTTCTGTTCATGGGTCTCAGAACAATACGCAGTTGATAAAGTTTATACGAAAGGAATATTGAGATTATTAACATATTTTCATGCATTTCATTCATTTATACATGTACATTGATCCATGACCTGACGGCATTATATGCGTATTTATATGTATATACATATGTATATGGGATATGGGAAAAGATTACAGCGTTATATACGCACCATCACCTGATCAGTTGGGTATATGTTGATGATGTTGCCCATAGTGGCCGAGACGATATGATGGGATGCCCTCAGAGGCTTGATGATGTTATGTGCGACACCCTAACACCCTATGACATGACACGACATTTTANATTGCACGTCGCAGTGACACTATAATATTGCTAAGATTTACAAGTTATTCAGACTTACAGTTTGATTTCTTTTTATTCTATGTTTTCACTCTTTACTGTTCGTTTTTATGTACTTGATTTTTCATGCCTTACATACTCAGTACAGTTTACTTACGTATAGACGTCCCTAGTTTTCCTACGGGGCCTGCGTTTCATGCCCGCAGGTGCAGGTAGGCAAGCTGACGGTCCCCCTTCTTAGGATTCTTGATTAGCGAAAGTTGGCGTGCTCCACTTGATCCGGAGCTGCTTTTGATTTTGGTACGATATGCTTGTATACATATATGGGTATGACGTGGCTCAGTCTCGTCTTTGTACAGCTGTATTTCTATTAGAGGTTTGTAGACAGTTATGTATAGTTGGATAGTATGTGGCCTTGTCGGCTTCCAGTTTTGGGTATATAGTTGTCTATAGCAGCCTTGCCGGCTCGCCCACTGTATTTCGCATGTATATGTACATATGTCTTTTGGATAGATTTCCCTCACGTATGTTATTCATGTTTATATCTAAACGCATGCTTAAGGACGTTCGACATGTAGGATTCGGGCACCCGTCACGGCCCATCGGTTTGGGTCGTGACACAACTCAAGCAGTAAAGTAAATACAAATCTGAACAATGTGAAGTATAAAGCTCAGAAGATCTCTACGTGCCATTGCACAGAATGCATGAAAATGTACCATGTGACTCCACTCTAAAGTGCTCAACCACTCGGTACTTTATACGACCATCCGGCCCAGGGAAGATCCACCCCGGAATATATACACAACACTGACAACAGTCACCCAGTACCGAGGAAGGCCATTCCATCCCTTTGGAGAAGATCCATCTCTAGGTATAAATACTTCGGACAAGATCCATGTCCAGGGAAGATCCATCCCTCAAAATATCAACTGCGCTCACTGGGGGTGTGTTACAGACTCCGAAGGGGCTCCTATAGTCCAAGCGCTATCAAAATCATCAACATAACTGCTGCAGCGTGCAGCCCGATCCCATAACTGTCACTCATAATCAGGCTCTCGGCCTCACTCTGTCATCACTCTCCAATCTCACACACACGGGCTCACAATGTCATGAAACTAGCACGGAACAATGATATGATGTGCTAAATAATAACAACTGAGACAGAGACATGATATGATATGCATGAATAAGACTGAGTAAAGAATATCAATGAATTTAATGAGATGACAACAAGAAACGACCACTCGGGTCTCAACAATATCGGCGCAAAGCCTTAACATGATATCTAGCACGATTTACAACTCATTTACTTAATCACATGATAGAAACACAGATATCACCAAGAAAGAGTCACTAAGTGGTGCCATAGAATGAACCAGGCCACAATTCTCACGGTGCACGTTCACACGCCTGTCACTTGGCATTTGTGTCACCTCAGTATTAATCACATAACACATAGTTCGGGGTTTTGAACCCTCAGAGCCAAGTTTGGAAGCGTTACTTACCTCAAACCAAGCCAAATCCTACTCCGCAATGCCTGGCCTCTAGAATCGGCCTCCAAACGTCCCGAATCTAACCAAAAGCAATACAATGCAGTCAATATAGGCCAAGGAACCAATTCCACACGAAAAACTATCAACTTAGACCAAAATCCCGAAATTCACCCAAACCCGGCCCCCGGGTCCACGTCTCGGAATCCGACAAAAATCACAAAACTAGAAAGCCCTTTCACTCACGAGTCTACCCATACCAAATTCATCAAAATCCGACATCAAATAGTCCCTCAAATCCCCAAATTAAACTCTCCAAAATTCCAAGCCCTAACCCCTCATTTCACCCATAATCTTCACTAATTACATGATTAAACAACGGGAAATCATCACATATACGGGTATTAGGGCTCAAGCCACTTACCTTACTGATAAACCCTTGAATTCCTCCTCAAAATCTCTATCAAAAGCTCCAAAGCCGACTAAAAAATGGTGGAAAATGAACTAAAATTCGTGAAGTCCACCTTATATGCATTCTGCCTAGAACTTCCGTATCTGCGGTCCTCATGTCGCTTCTGCGACGCCGCACCTGCGAAAAATCCATTGCACGTATTCTCACTTAATTCCTCAGAATCTGCTTCTGCGGCCCACTCCTCGCACCTGCGATCTCGCAGGTGCGATCCACTACTCGCACCTGCGGCTCCCAGCCAACCTCAGCCTTGGCCGCATCTATAGCCCCTTCTCCGCTTCTGCGGGCTCGTACCTGCGGTCCCCCCTCTGCAGGTGCGGTTATGACAGCTGAGTTCAATCTTCAGCATTCCTCAATTCCAACCTTGTTCCGTCAACCACCGGAAATCAACCCGAGGACCTCGGGACTTCTACCAAACATACCAACAAGTCATATATCAACATAAAAACTTAGTCGAACCTTTGGAACACTCAAAACAACATCAAAACACCAAATCACCCTCGGATTCAAGCTTAAGAACTTCTAAACTTCCAATTTCCGCAAACGATACTGAAACCTATCAAATCACCTCCGAATGACCTAAAAGTTTGCACACACATCACAAATGATATTAGAGACCTACTCCAATTTTGAAATTTCATTCCGACCGCGATATCAAATTTTTCACTGCCGACCAAAATCGCCAAATTTCCAACTTTTGCCAATTCAAGCCTAATTCTACCACGGACCTCCAATTCACATTCCGAGCGTGCTCCTAAGTCCAAAATCACCTAACGGAGCTAACGGAACCATCATAATTCACATCCGAGATCGTTTACACATAAGTTAACATCTGATCAACTTTCCAAACTTAAGCCTTCTCAAAAGAGACCAAATGTTTCAATTCCTCTCCGAATCCACTCCAGACCCGAACCAACTAACCCAACATGTCATAATATAGCTGAAGGACACAAAAGGAAGCAGAAATGGGGAAACGAGGCTATAACTCTCAAAACGACCAGCCGGGTCGTTACATCCTCCCCCTCTTAAACAAATGTTCATCCTCGAACGGGTCTAGGAACATACCTGAAGCCTCAAATAGGTGTGGATATCTGCTCCGCATCTCCCCGCTCGGTCTCCCAAGTAGCCTCCTCCACGGGCTGACCCCTCCACTGCACTTTCACTGAAGCTATATCCTTTGATCTCAACTTTCGGACCCGCCGCTCCAAAATAGCTAGTGGTTCCACATCGTAAGTCAAATCACTATCCAACTGGACCGTGCTGAAATCCAAGACATGAGACGGATCGCCGATATACTTCTGGAGCATAGAAACATAAAATACTAGATGCACACCCGACAAGCTAGGTTGCAAAGAAAGCTCATAAGCCACCTCCCCAATCTTCCGAAGCACCTCAAAAGGCCCAATGAACCGATGGCTCAACTTGCCCTTCTTCCCAAATCTCATAACACCCTTCATGGGTGAAACCTTCAGTAGAACCTTCTCCCCAACCATATAAGATACATCACAAACCTTTCTGACAGCATAACTCTTTTGCCTTGACTGCATTATACGAAGCCGCTCCTGAATCACTTTTATCTTGTCCAATGCATGCTGAACCAAGTCTGTACCCAAAAGCCTAGCCTCGCCCGACTCAAACCAACCTACTGGAGATCTACGTCGTCTCCCATATAAAGCCTCATACGGAGCCATCTGAATACTCGACTGATAACTGTTGTTGTAAGCAAACTCCGAGAGCGGTAGAAACTGATCCCATGAACCCCCGAAATCAATGACACAAACACGCAACATGTCCTCAAATATCTGAATAGTACACTTGGACTGTCCATCTGTCTGAGGGTGAAAAGCTGTGCTCAACTCAACCTGATTACCCAACTCTCGCTGCACGGTACTCCAAAACTACGATGTAACTGAGTACCTCTATCTGAAATGATGGAAACTGGGATACCATGTTGGCGAAGAATCTCTCATATATAGATCTCAGCCAACCACTCTGAAGAATAGGTAGTACACACAAGAATGAAGTTTGCGGACTTGGTCAGCAGATCCACATTCACCAAAATAGCATCGAACTTCTTCAAAGTTCGTGGGAGTCCAACTACGAAATCCATGGTGACCCGCTCCCACTTCCACTCTGGAATATCTATCTACTGAAGCAAGCCACCCGGTCTCTAATGCTCATATTTCACCTGCTGACAATTGAGGCACCGAGCTACAAACCAAACTATATCTTTCTTCATCCTCCTCCACCAATAATGCTCTCAAATCCTGATACATCTTCATAGCACACGGATGGATGGAATACCGCAAGCTGTGGGCCTCCTCTAGAATCAACTCCCGAAGCCCATCGACATTGGGCACACATATCCGTCCCTGCATCCTCAATACCCCATCATTACCAATAGTCACATCTCTGGCATCATCATGAAGAACCTTGTCCTTGAGGACAAGCAAATGAGGATCATCATACTGGCGCTCTCTAATACGACCAAACAAGGAAGACCGAGAAACCACACAAGCTAGGATCCGACTGGGCTCCAAAATATCCAACCTCACAAACCGATTGGCCAAAGCCTGAACATCAACTGCAAGAGGTATCTCACCAACATGAAGGAACGCAAGATTACCCATACTCACTGCCTTTCTGCTCAAGGCATCGGCCACCACATTGGCCTTTCCCGGATGGTACAAAATAGTAATATCATAGTCCTTTAGCAGCTCCAACCATCTCCGCTGCCTCAAATTTAGATCCTTCTATTTGAACAAGCGCTGGAGGCTATGATGATCAGTAAACACCTCACAAGACACACCATAGAGATACTGCCTCCAAATCTTCAACGCGTGAACAATGGGAGCCAACTATAAATCATGAACGGGGTAGTTCTTCTCATAGGGCTTCAACTGCCGAGAAGCATAAGCAATCACTCTACCCTCCTGCATCAACACACACCTAATGTCGGCCCGAGAAGCATCATAATATACTGTATAAGAACCTGAAGCTGATGGTAGAACTAACATCAGAGCTGTGGTCAAGGAAGTCTTGAGCTTCTTAAAGCTCGCCTCACACTCATCCGACCACCTGAATTGAGCACCCTTTTAGGTCAATTTGGTCAAGGGCGATGCAATAGATGAAAATCCCTGAACGAACCGACGGTAATAACCTGCCAAACCAAGAAAGCTACAAATCTCTGTGGTTGTGGATGGTTTGGGCCAACTCTGAACCGCCTCTATCTTCTTCAGATCAACCTGAATACCCTCACTGGACCCTACGTGCCCCAGGAACGCCACTAAACTGAGCCAGAACTCACACTTGGAGAGCTTTGCATAATGCTTCCCCTCTCTCAACTGCTGCAATACAACTCTCAAATGCATTGTGTGTTCCTCCTGGCTACGAGAGTACACCAGGATAAGGCCGAAACACATTGTTCATCAAATGCATGAACGCTGCTGGGGCATTGGTCAGTCCAAAAGACATCACAAGGAACTCATAATGACCATATCGGGTCCTGAAAGCTGTCTTAAGGATGTCCGAGTCCCTAATCTTCAACTGGTGATACCTGACCTGAGATCAATCTTGGAGAACACCCTCGCTTCTTGAAGCTGGTCAAATAAATCATCAATACGAGGCAAAGGATACTTGTTCTTGATTGTGACTTTGTTTAACTGCCTATAATCAATGCACGTCCTCGTAGTGCTATCCTTCTTCTTCACAAATAGAACAGGCGCACCCCAAGGCGACACACTAGGCCGAATAAACCCCTTATCAAGGAGTTCCTGAAGCTGCTCCTTCAATTCCTTTACCTCTGCCGGTGCCATACAATACGGTGGAATAGGTATGGGTTGAGTGCCCAACACCAAATCAATACCGAAGTCAATATCCCTGTCTGGCGGCATGCCCGGAAGGTCTGCAGGAAATACATATGGGAAATCCCTCACCACCGGAACTGAATCAATACTAGGAGTCTCTGCACTAACATCCCTCACAAAGGCCAAATAAGAAAGAAAACCCTTCCCAACCATCCACTAGGCCTTCAAGTACGAAATCACCTTGCTGGGAACATAATCTGATGAACCTCGCCACTCAATCCGTGGCACCCTAGGCATAGCCAACGTCACCGTCTTAGCGTGATAGTCCAGAATAGCATGACACGGAGACAACCAATCCATGCCTAATATCACGTCAAAATCAACCATACTAAGCAGCAAAAGGTCTACTCGGGTCTCCAAACCCCTAATAGTCACCACACAAGACCAATATATGCGGTCCACCACAATAGTATCGCCCACAGGAGTGGATACACGAACAGATGAAATAAGAGACTCGCGGGGCGTATCCAAATAACGAGCAAAATACGACGACACATATGAAAAAGTGGAACTAGGATCAAATAATATAGAGGCATCCATGTGGCAAACTGAGATAATACCTGTGATCACAGCATCTGAAGCAATAGCATCTGGTTTGGCAGGGAGTGCATAGAAACGCGCCTGGTCACCACCTGATCGATCTCCCCCTCTAGGGCAACCCCTAGCTGACTGACCTCTACCCCAAGCTGGGTGGGTGGGTGGGGAAGTAACTGGTGTTGAAGCCGAAGGCTGACTCCTCTGCTAGGATGAACCTACCGTAAGATAGGGACAAAATCTCTTAATAAGACCCAAATATCCACACTCAAAGCAACCTCTCCCGACAAATGGCGGTGGGGACTGAAGGGAGCCCCCGTCAAACTCTGAGCTTGAAGAGTACTAAGAGACGAGTGGCCCTGATGTGAACTGTGAGAACCATGGCCAAATGATCCACCACGGTGACCCGGACGAGCTAACTGAGCATGTCTGAATGGACGGCCTCTGCCGTGCTGGAACTGACCTCCATAAAGAACACCACCAAAACTACCAGATCCCCAAGGCCTCTTGGCCTCCCTCTCAACTTGCTCCTGGCAGCGAACCGACTCATCTCTTGGGCAATGTCAACCACCTCCTCAAAAGAAGAACCACACAACCTCTCTCTGGTCATAAGAATCTATAGCTGATACGCGAGGCCATCCACGAACCTCCTGATCCTCTCCCTGTCTGTAGGAACCAACCAAACAGCATGACGAGCTAACTCTGAAAATCTCATCTCATACTGCATCACAGTCATATCATCCTGACGCAACTGCTCGAACTGTCTGCGCAGCTCCTCTCTGCGGGACTGCAGCACATACTTCTCCAGGAAGAGAACGGAGAACTGCTGCCAGCTAAGGGGCGCTGCATTAATAGGCCTACAGCTCTCATATGCCTCCCGCCAAGTAAAGGCAGCTCGCGAGAACTAAAAGGTAGTGAACGAAACCCCACTGGTCTCCAGAATACCCGTTGTATGGAGAATCCTATGACACTTATCTAAGAAACCCTGGGCATCCTCGCCCTCTGCACCACTGAAAGTTGGAGTCTGAAGTCTACTTAATCTCTCCAATCTACGCTGCTCATCATCAGGCTTGACTGGAACCACATAATCCTAAGCAAGTGCAACCGGCTAGGCTGGTGGTGCCCCGGTGTCTGAAGTCCTTGAACAACCTGCTCGGGTGTACGGGCGGCGGGAGTCTGAGTGCCTCCCCCGGCTTGGGAAGTAGCTGCTGTAGCAGAAACGGTGACCGCCTGAGCAAGACTGGTGCACACGGTCAAAATTAGAGCTAAGGTCTCCTAAAGACCTGTAATAACAATAGGCACAGCCAGTGCTTGAGCTGGTCCTGCTGGAGCATCCACAACTGGGACCTGATCATGAACTGGGGCGGCAGGTGGATTTGTAGGTGTCGCGCCCCCTTTTTTCTCGCGAAAATCGGGTTTATGACATTTGGGAAGACAACTCGTTCCCTTTTGGAAATTGGGTTTTGGATTGAATTGAAGAGTCGCCACCTAATGATTTAAGTGCATTAGGACACTAAGATGGGTTTGAGTCAAGTAACCAGAGATTGGGTAAGGGCTTGAAATTATCCCAAGGGGAAGGTGTTAGGCACCCCTCAGGATCCACTAGTGTGGCTCCCGGCCAAACTATTGTTGTGACTTAAGGTACAAATAACATATAGACAAGTAGGAATTCAAATAAGAGGGGATTTTTCACATAAAGGTTAGAAATAAACAAAGTCGGAAAGCATTAAAGAGAGTTGATTTAGAAGAAACGTTTTAAAATATTTAAAAGAAACAAAGAAACAAAGGGAAGGGGGTCCTAGGTTTATTAATAATATGGATCACCCCACACAACATCCGGTAATCACTCTTACGCGTGATGTTATCGCGTGGTCATCATATCCATATCTATCCTTTCCCACCCCTTTAAGGTATTAAAGCGCGAAATGGTCTTGTTTACTTATTGCATGCTATTACCTGCCCCAATCCTATCTGTCCCGGAGGTACTTGGGACTACTAATCCTAAAGGGAGGAGGTGTTGGGCTTATTTGTGGTTTTAAAAGGTAAAAATGCTAAGGCGACAAACAAAACACATATAACAAGTTTGGGGGGGGGGGGGGGGGAGGGGGAGAAGCATATAAACAAACAAAAGGCTCAAACAGACCTCGTTTAAGCAAAGAAAAGCACATTGTTTAGCATGTCTTACATGTACTGTTTAAGGGTCAGATTAAAACTTAAAAGCTGGGGCAGGCTGATTTATCACATATTTCCAGATAAGAAGTCCGAATTAGGCTCACTTGCTGGTCGTAATTGATAAAGACTGATGCAGTTTATAAAATTTATCCTACAGTTTACCTAAGTGATAGACGAAAGCCTATGGACATGATTTCTACAGATTTCAGCAACAAGAATATGAACTGAATATGTACTGATTAAGAAAGGTTGCTAGTTAAAAATGAGTTTTAGAAGTGCACAAGTTCTGCCATTGGTAATACATTATTACTGCTAGTTTTAGACTTATAAATGAGTGAGGTGATTCAGATTCAGTTAAATCTCCTATAGGCATGCTTTCTATGCGTTTGTTGACTTTAGAACACATTTTATAGACATAGAAAAAATGCAGAAAACCTACAACATGATATCTAGGTGTTACATTTTATTACGAATGTGACACCTGATTACATTTTTTGGTTATTAGGACCTATAGACAAGTTTGCCTAGTGAAAGGCGGGTATGCAAGAATCAGAAGGGACCTATAGGCATATTTTCTACATGCGTGTGCAGAAGCTATAGACATAATATCTACATGAAAGAGCATGATCCCTATAGTCATGGAATCTAAATGAGAATGCTGAAGTTCTTACAGACATGGTAACTAAATGAGAATGCAGAAATGCTTATAGGCATGGAAACTACATGTAAAATGCAGAAATCTTATAGGCATGGTAGCTATATGAAAAATGCAGAAATCTTACAGGCATGGTAGCTATATGGAAAATGCGGAAATTAGAGATTCCTATAGGCAAGTTATCTACTCTTTTTACATGCATGGTTACCCCTCCCTTTTCACTAACCATCCCCGAAAGTTTATTACAAAGTTATTAGAGTCCAAGAAAATAAAGAAATACATCAGAAATTGAAAATTACAACCAATGAGAGCCTGATTAGAACTTCCTGTCTGAAGTATGAAGTAAACCAACCCCAAAGATCAGATTTCAAAGCCTTTCTCTCATTTGGGGCTGTGTTAGAGTTCCCTGAGAGCCTCACATGAACTCCGGGCAGTGCTTACACCTCAAATACATTACCAGACTAGGACATAGTGCAGTGTGGAAGAGCCAGCCCTTAAGTGTCCATGTTCAGAGGGAACTCAGGGTCCCAAGGCAAGGCTCACAGGTAGAGGGCAGAACCTAGGAACTAAGAGAGAGTGCAAGTGCAGGATTATGAAAGGGGAAAGGGGAAAGGGAAACAGTTCACATTTATACACATAGGGGTATAGGGAATGGGGATATAGTAAAGGAAAAGCAACGGCAAGCTGGTGGGGCATACTCAACAATGAGGAATGCTGGCCTACCCCATAAGCCTGTTAGAATACATTTTTTAGAAGTTAGGATCCCCTAGGGGATCAAGTTTAATCCACAGACAATAACTTGCATATTGCCATGTTTTAAACTGTAACTCAAAGCACATAAAGGGAATAGGGAGGAGGGGTTCATAACAGAAACAAGCAAAAGAAAACAACATGCTAGTTTAAGTATTTAAATCTGCAGAAGTAATAAAGTAGACATAGATGTAGAAAGCTATAAGCAAACACATTGTAGTGATGCTGAAACTTAAATTAGGACATACAAGTTTTAAAGAAACAAATAGAGAAAATGCAGTAGTCTTGCAAAAGCCACAGTGCAGACAAGAAAGAGAGTAAGAGTTTAGAAGAGATTGTAAAGTAGTAGTGGAGGATTGTTAATCGTGTGTGCTGTGTGTTAGAGAGTCGTGTATTTATAGTGTAAAAGTCATGAGGAAATAAGGTAAGAAGATAATTGAAGAACTGATTGTCAATCAATTACACAAGACTCCCTTTAATTAAGGGATTCAGATTCAAACAGGTATAAACCAATTAAGGAAAGAAAGTAATCAAACACTTTGTGCAAAGTAGGCAATTAGGGGTGAATACATAAGAGTTTTATTTAAAAATAGAATTTTGAAATACACGGTTGTGCAATTAAGGAAAGAGAATCAATTAATAGCCAGGAAATTAGAGGTCAGAGATTTGTTATAAATGAACCGAGTCAAAAAATGGGAAAGGTTTTTAACTTAAAGGAAATTAGCAAACATGGAAAGGGAATCAATTCGACCCATATTCAGAGGGGAGTATGGACTAATTACAGATTTAGAAACTACTTTAGAGGGAAGTTCATCATATATAAAGTGCATACAAACACGTTAAGCATGAAAAAAGACTGTAGTGTCATTGTAAAATCAGTAGAAAATCCAGTATAGAAGAGTTTAGCAAAAGGTCAGAGTCATATGAAAACAAAGAAGTCCAAACTCAATTCAAAGACTCGAAGTCAATCTGAAAGAATTAAGGGTTTCGAAATAAAACCCTAGTTCAAGCGAATCATAAAGCAGAGATGAGAGGGCAGGCAATTGAATCGAAATCATGTTTAGAAGTTTCAGAAAAAGAACAGGCTTCTTCAGCAACAGAACTCATGAGAAAACATGATAGCAAAGTAACATGCAATCACAGTAGAAGGATTCAAAGAACATAATGGCAAATACTGATAAGAACAGTAGAAGAAGCATGCTTAAGAGGATCTTTGAGGAGAAATTCAAACAAGGTTCAGTAGAAGAAAAAATAGCAAAACCTTAAGAACACAGTAGAAAGAATGTAGTAGGCAGAACATAGCAGAACATAGTAGAAGAAAGTACGAGAACATAGTATGGAAAACATGGTAGAAGAACATACAAGCATGGAGCATATAAAACACAGTGAAAAAGAACATACAATAACGGAGAATAAAAACTCAGTAAAAGAGCATACAAGAACAGAACACATACAAGAACGTGGTAGATAAAACACAGGAGCACAATAGAGGCAAATACACAAAAGAAAGGGGGAAGAGAAACACTTAAACATTTTTTCAAAAAACCCTAGATCGGAAAGAAAGATTTTAAAAGTAATTTTCGAAAGAAAAGTTAGGGAAATCGTTTGAAAACTCAAACAGAGCACAGATACACAACAAATCTAAAGAAATCAGAGAAAACCTCGAAGGGTTAGGGTTTCGGAAGAACCCTAGAAATGAGAAAGGCTTTGAGAGGTCATCGATCTGAGTTGGAGAGGTCGGAATCAGACTCGGAGCAAGGCCGGAGATGACCAGAGAACCTTGAATCGATAGAGGTCTGGGTGAAAACCTTCGAAGTCAGGCCTCGAATCTTCAGGTATCAAGAAAATAGGAGCAATAGGAGGTGAGTATAAGACTCCCACATCCTGAGAAGCCATGGATTCCGGTGGGTTTCACGGTGGGAGATGGTAGGAGACGATTAGGGTTCAGAGAAGGTTCGAGAGAGTTTGAGGGGGTGAAGGGATTCAAAGGCGACGTCTTAGGTGAAATGATTTAGGGTTGAGGGGGTTTGGTAAACTAAAAAGGAATGGAGGGATCGTGGCCGTTGATTATTTTGATCAACGGCCTGGATTTACTGGGGAGCCAGGCGGGTTGGATTAAATCGGTTCATTGGTGGGTAGTTTAGGAATTGGGCCGGTCCAATTGAGATTGAAATTGGGTTAATTGGGATGGTCGATTTGGGCTAAAATTGAAATAAATAGGGCTAGATTTTAAATAACCACTTTTTCCCTTTTTATTTTATAAAATAGCAAAATGATTTCTGAAACAAATTAAAGGTACTAAATTTATTAATTATATATAAATATTAAGTTAAAAATACTGGAATCAAATTTGTAATTATAAGCGCAATTAATTCTTAAAATAGGCTAATATTGCAATTATATGCAATTTAGCTTTAAAAATACTAAATAAATTTGTGAAAATGTGCAAAAATTACCTTAGCTATATTTTGGGATAAATATGAGAATAAAATAAACTAATCACCAGAAATGATAATTTGAGGAATAATTATTGATTTTTGTATAGCTAAAGTACATCAATAAATTGATTTAAAAATCTTTTTAAAAATTAGGAAAAATACTAAAACATTTGGACACACTTATATATGCAGAAATATGTTATTTTGAAAGTATTTTGCATATAAAAGAATACACAGGAAAAAATTGGGTATCAACAGCTGCCCCTCTTTACCCGGGAAGGATGAAAGAGTTGTCGGGTAAAGACGTGATGACCAATTTTGACCGAACAAAATGGTTTGAAGAATTTGACCGTGCTCTGGTTCCTGAGCTGCCTACATATCCCTGGTCTTACAGGAATCAGGCCATATGTAGTTCAGGATCCGTCGGCAGAATATGCCGATGGAGGTTTTCCAAGAACGGACGCGATATTCAGGTTTGGGATGGATGGTTAAAGCCTAATAGGGCTGCGAGAACTGGAGCGGGATTGCTCCTGCTGAGACGGCCGTTGCTCGCCGGTTTACCTGCAAATAAACAATCCAAGCGTATACCGTGCATAAATTTAGACATGATGCAATTTCCCGTCGGACCATGAATGCTGTCCTTGGACGGTTAGGATGACGTCCTCAGACTATGACGTCCTGGGCCATGAAGCGTATAATAAAGGATTCGTAGGATATGAAATGATGCTCTCGGGCTATGAGAATGGTGCCTCCGAACTAGGATGCCTTTGAATAATGATATGCAAGAAATTAAAAGGGGTCCTCAGGCCATGGAATGACGTTCTCGGGCTATGGAAATGGTGCCTCCGAACAATGACGCCTTTGGATAGTTTGGCAATCTTTCAGCCCATGAGATGCAGTAGGTGGCGATCTTTCAGCCGATGCAAGATGCAAATAAAGGTGGCGATGTTTCAGCCGATGCAGGATGTAAATAAAGGTGGCGATATTTCAGCCGATGCAGGTGTAAATAAAGTGGCGATATTTCAGCCGTTGCAAGAAGTAAATAAAGATGGCGATGTTTCAGCCGATGCAGGATGTAAATAAAGTGGCGATATTTCAGCCGATGCAGGATGTAAATAAAGGTGGCGATATTTCAGCCGATGCAAGAAGTAAATAAAGGTGGCGATGTTTCAGCCGATGCAGGATGTAAATAAAGGTGGCGATATTTCAGCCGATGCAAGAAGTAAATAAAGGTGGCGATGTTTCAGCCGATGCAGGATGTAAATAAAGGTGGCGATATTTCAGCCATTCAAGAAGTAAATAAAGGTGGCGATATTTCAGCCATGCAGATGGAGGTAGAGCTTAACCTCGGAAGGTAGAACGGTAGCCTTATGCAATGCAGAAATGCAGATGGAGACAGAGCTTAGTCTTGGAAGGCAGAACGGTAGCCTTATGCAATGCAGAAATGCAGATGGAGACAGAGCTTAGTCTCGGAAGGCAGAATGATAGCCTTATGCAATGCAAGAATGCAGATGGAGACAGTGCTTAGTCTCGGAAGGCAGAATGGTAGCCTTATGCAATGCAAGAATGCAGATGGAGACGGTGCTTAGTCTCGGAAGGCAGAATGGTAGCCTTATGCAATGATAAAAAGGCGCATAGGAATAAAATTTCTTAGCTGATAGCTGATAGCTGATTATGATATTGTGGCTGCTGGGGATATCGCGTGCAGATAGCAACTGTGAATAGGTGTGACGGTTCTGAGAGTTGTATTCCTGAACAGTATGAATGTATAATATATTCGATGATTTTGTGACTTGGCGCCTGCATCCAAAGAAAAATCGTGAGTTCATTAAAGGGGAAAGGTTAGTTCGTGTCTCCGCTGACTTTGCTTGACCTGTTCGCTTTGATCTGATGATATGGTGTGTATCATTGGGGTAGAGTTGCTAAACAAAGCAATTTTGGTAATAGACATGCAAGATTTAGTAAAAATATAACATAAATACATATTCGAGAATAGTTTTCTTCCAATGAACCAACGACTGCGACGTGGTTCAAGACATTGCAACTTCTCTGGCTCCGGAATTTTAAGGGCTTTCGTCAAAATTCTGCCCCAGTTTACTGGGTTGCTTCTTCTGACGGTTGCTTGCGATGATCGGCTGAAGTTACTTCGGAATTTTGAGGGTCCTCCTCAAAATTCTGCCCCAGTTTCCAATTGCGAGGGGAAATGAAATTTTATTGAATTGTGACCGAACCCATAAGGCTGCCTACATATCCCCTCTTAAACGGGAATCAGGTCAGACGTAGTTCAAATTACATCTTATAGGAAAACATGAAGATCACACATAGTAGCGCTTGACTGCATCTTAATTGATTGGCTTTGGACAAACTTCTCCGTCCATTTCTGCTAGTATAAGGGGCTCCTCCTGTTAGAACCCGGTGAACCATGTATAGACCCTGCCAATTGGGAGAGAATTTCCCTTTGGCCTCATCTTGATGCGGGAAAATTTTCTTTAACACCAGCTGCCCCGGTGTGAACCGTCTTGGCTTGACTCTCTTGTTGATGGCTCTGGACATTCTGCTCTGATAAAGCTGACCGTGGCAAACTGCATTCATTCTCTTCCTATCTATAAGAGCCAGTTGTTCGTAGCGATTTCGCACCCATTCTGCGTCGTCGAGCACAACTTTTTGTATGACCCTTAAGGATGGAATTTCTACTTCGGTGGGAATAACTGCCTCTGTACCATAGACCAACATATAGGGAGTTGCCCCAGTTGATGTGCGGACCGTGGTGCGATACCCCAATAGAGCGAATGATAGCTTTTCGTGCCATTGCTTATGCTTCTCTATCATTTTCCTCAATATCTTCTTGATGTTTTTGTTGGCGGCTTCTACGGCTCCATTCATCTGAGGTCTGTAGGCTGTGGAATTCTTGTGTCTGAGCTTGAAGGTCTCACACATAGCTTTCATCAAGTCACTGTTGAGGTTGGAGCCATTATCAGTAATGATTAACTCCGGGATCCCGAACCGACAAACAATACGGTCGCGGACAAAGTCTGTCACGACTTTCTTAGTCACTGCTTTGTAAGACGGTGCTTCGACCCATTTGGTAAAATAGTCAATTGCCACGAGGATGAATCTGTGCCCGTTGGAAGCGGCCGGCTCGATTGAACCAATAACATCCATTCCCCAAGCGGCGAAAGGCCATGGTGAGCATGTTGCATTAAGCTCATTTAGTGGTATCTTTATCATGTCTGCATGTATCTAGCAGCGGTGACATTTCTGGACGTACTGGATGCAGTCCGTCTCCATAGTCATCCAAAAGTAACCAGCCCGGAGTATCTTCTTGGCTAAGACAAAACCGTTCATATGTGGACCACAGGTCCGGGCATGAATTTCCTCTAGTAGTTTAGATGCTTCCTTCGCGTCGACACACCTTAGTAATCCCGAAATCCGGAGTCCTCCTATACAGGATTCCTCTGCTGTGAAAGAAATTGTCGGACGATCTTTGAAGTGTGCGCTTCTGAGTAGTGTTTTCAAACTCTGGATATTCTCCTTTTGCCAAATATTCCTTGATGTCATGAAACCAAGGTTTTCCATCTACTTCCTCTTCGACATGAGCACAGTAGGCGGGCTGATCATGGATCTTTACTGGAATAGGATCAATGAAGTTTGTATCTGGGTGTTGTATCATAGGCGATAGGTTAGCCAATGCATCAGCAAACTCATTCTGGACTCTGGGAACATGCTAGAACTCTGTCTTTGTGAACCTCTTTCTCAACTCCTGTACATGGTGCAGATAAGGGAGTATCTTGGAATTCTTGGTCGCCCATTCTTCTCAGACCTGATGTATAAGCAAGTCCGAATCCCCAATTACTAGCAACTCTTGGATGTTCATGTCAATGGCCATCTTGAGCCCTAAGATGCAGGCTTCGTATTCGGCTATGTTGTTGGTGCACGGGAACTTGAGCTTGGCAGACACCGGATAATGCTGACGGGTTTCTGATACTAGGACCTCTCCTATGCCAACTTCTTTGAAATTTGGTGCTCCGTCGAAAAACATTCTCCAACCGTCATAGGATTCCGCAATGTCTTCCCCTATGAATGATACTTCTTCGCCAGGAAAATACATTTTTAGGGGTTCGTGTTCTCCATCCACGGGGTTTTTGGCAAGGTGATCTGCTAGTGCCTGTCCCTTGACTGATTTCTGAGTTACGTAGACAATGTCGAATTCACTCAACAGGATCTGCCACTTGGCTAGCTTGCCGGCGGGCATGGGCTTTTTAAAGATGTATTTCAAAGGATCCATCCTTGATATGAGATATGTATTATAGGCACAGAAGTAGTGCCTCAGCTTCTGAGCCACCCAAGTTAGAGCACAACAGGTGCGTTCTAACAGAGAATACCGGGCCTCATATGGAGTGAACTTTTTGCTGAGGTAGTAAATGGCCTGTTCTTTCTTTCCTGTCTCAACATGCTGCCCCAGAACGCAACCGAAGGCACCATCCAGCACTGCGATGTAGAGTAGCAGAGGTCTCCTGGTTCAGGCGGGACCAAGACTGGTGGCGTTGACAAGTATTCCTTGATTCTATCGAAAGTTTTCTGGCAGTCATCAGTCCATTCGGTGGCGGCGTCCTTCTTCAGCATCTTAAAGATTGGCTCACAGATAACTGTAGATTGTGCTATGAACCGGCTGATGTAGTTAAGTCTCCGCAAGAAACTCATTACATCTTTTTTGTTCCTTGGCGGTGGCAATTCTTGAATGGCTTTGATCTTTTATGGATCCAGATCTATTCCCCGGCGACTCACAATAAACCCAAGCAATTTTCCAGCTGGAACCCCGAATGCACATTTCGCGGGATTCAGTTTTAAGTTGTACCTTCTCAATCTATTGAAGAACTTCCTCAGATCTTCCATGTGATCAATGGCTTTCTTGGACTTGATGATGACATCATCTACGTATACTTCGATGTCCTTGTGTATCATATCATGGAAAATGGTGGTCATAGCCCTCATGTAGGTGGCCCCTCCATTCTTTTAACCAAACGACATCATCTTGTAGCAGTACATTCCCCATGGCGTAATGAAAACCGTTTTCTCAGCATCTTCCTCATCCATCCAAATCTGGTGGTAACCGGAGAAACAATCCACAAATGATTACAATTCATGCTTAGCGCAATTGTCGATCAGGATGTGTATATTTGGCAAGGGAAAGTCGTCTTTCGGACTGGCCCGGTTGAGATCCCGGTAGTCGGCACAGACTCTGACCTTTCCGTCCTTCTTCGGTACTGGCACAATGTTGGCTAACCACGTTGGATATTCCACTACCCTGAGAACCTTAGCTTTGACCTGCTTAGTGACTTCTTCCTTGATTTTCAAACTCATGTCTGGCTTGAACTTTCTGAGATTCTGTTTTACTGGCGGACAGGCTGGATCGGTTGGCAATTTGTGAGCCACAATAGATGTACTCAGACCAGTCATGGACGACCAGGCGAACATGTCCTCATATTCTCTTAGAAACTCTGAGTATTCTTCCTTTTCTGATGGTGACAAATGAACGCTGATTCGTGTTTCTTTGATGTTTTCTGCATCTCCCAGGTTAACAATCTCAGTCTCGTCCAGGTTGGACTTAGGTATGTTCTCAAAATTCTCAACCTCTTTAACAATCTCTTCCGTTATATCATCTTCCTCTGAATCTATGTCCGTTTGTTGTGTTGTCTCGTTGCATGTCACAGTCATTGGTTTATCAAGATAAGTAATAGTAATGCCCGAGGCTCGCTGGGCTCTGGTGGTTCTGATGGTCCAGTTATTGAGGCCTGCTCCTCTGCTTACAACCTGTATGGAAGGGCCTTCCTCCCCCTCCTCCTCGAAAACGACACAACAATCCATGTCATCGTCTTCCAAGAACAAATTCCTTACTGCTGCCAGTGCTTCCTCTTCTTCTGACCCATAGATAACTTCGGCCGGTTGGAAAGTCTGCTCCAAGCGAGGTATTGGCTGCTCCAGTGGGTAGTAAGGACCGCGCCATGGTGGCGACCAGTGGTTGAATTCCTCCCAAGTATACTCATATCCCAACCCGAAGGTGGTGCCATCTTTTTTGAGCTTGATGGGCTTAGCGATTCCTTGGAGGTTCTTGCCAAGTCCCTTGCCAGGTTCATACCCGCTCCAGTTTAGTATGCTTTCAATTTTGTTGTCCCACTCGACGGCGTTGGCTCGCTCGATGTGGTGGTAAGTTTCCCCGCCTATCCTTCTTCTTCCTCCACTTGCTGGGATAGTCTGGCGACTGTATATGGGATTGCTACCGTCGCCGTGAATGATCACCTCTTGGTGGTTCCACTCAAACTTCACTGCCTGATGTAGTGTTGACGCTACAGCCCTAGCGGCATGAATCCATGGTCGTCCCAACAACAGATTGTAAGATGCCGGCACGTCTATCACTTGAAAATCAACATCAAACCAAGTAGGCCCCATCTGCAAACACAAGCTAATTTCCTCAATGGTGGACCTTTGAGAACCGTCGAAAGCTTTGATGTTGATGGCCCCGTCCTTGATTTCATACAGCCCTTTTCCCAATGTCCTGAGTGTTACCAACGGACAAATGTTGAGACTGGTCCCTCCATCGACCAAGATCCTGGTGATAAAATGATCTTCGCACTGCACAGTGATGTGTAATGCCTTGTTGTGACTCAATCCCTCCGGTGGCAGCTCATCTTCATGAAAAGTGATCTTGTGACTTTCCAACACCTGACCTACCATGTTAGCCATCTCTTCGCCGGTGATGTTACTTGGTACATATGCCTCACTTAGCACTTTTAACAAGGCATTCTTGTGTGCATAAGAACTTTGTAGCAAAGCAAGGATAGAAATCTGTGCTGGTGTCTTGTTCAACTGATCAGTGACTGAGTATTCTTTGGCTTGTATCTTTCTCCAGAGATCGTCGGCACCAGTTTCAGTGATGGTTGGCCGACTAGAGGCCTGCTTGCTTCACTCAGCCAGATGTTCCGGGGTGTAAACTCTGCCGGTTCTTGTCATACCCTGTGCTGCAATAGCTTCCCCGAACTTGACCTTCCCCTTTCTTCTGGCTTCAGCTGTGTAGTCCCATGGTATAGCCTTTGTATGGAACGGTGTTATGGCTGACATTGCCACTGGAATTGGCGTGGCTATCTTTACCCCGAACGGAGCAAGCCCCTTAGGCGGTAAAACTGCAACTTC
>NC_031993.1:1793137-1796605 GCF_001879085.1 Nicotiana attenuata
GAGGAGGAGTAGGTGGAGGGCCCCTGGATCTCGTAAAATATGATGATGTTGCCAGAGTTCACAAACTAAACTTTGGGGAGGGGGAATAAACAAAAAGTAAAACAAAAGGTAATAAGTCAGTGAGGATTATAAAAAATATGTTGCAATATTTAAACACGTAGTGCGGAAATATAAAGCGCGTCTTAATTTTGGGGACCTCGTTGTGCCCGAGGTAGGTCTAGCGACAAGTTAATTTGGAGAACTTAGAATGCTAAATGCCTCATTTCATTGATAAAAGGTAGACGAATCCCAAAACAACATTAAATAACAAGAAAATAAAAAGTCACTAATGGCCATCGGCCTTATTACATCTCATAAAGCGGAAATGGAAATTCCTATCTATTTGGTCCCAGAGGAACCTTCCCTAGATTGAATGCTCTCGTTGACCAAATCCTCCAGCTCGCGTAGGTTCACCAGTAAAAATGCCTTTGCCAGGTGTTCTCCTTCGTTTCCTTCAGAGTTCTGGCAGTCGGTGACTCTCTTCCTCACTTTTCCTTCCAATTCCAGCAGACTGTATTCCAGATATTCCAACTTTTCGCTAGCTTTGGCGGCTCTCTCCTTCCACTCATTGATTTGGTCATTTGATGGAAGACTCCTCCACCAGTCTAGTAAGAGTGGGGGTGTGCTAATCTTACCGAAACTGGGGACCTCGTGCCTCATTTTCTGCAAAACAAAAGGGTTAGACCCTACCCCCCACCAGACTCGACTATTTAATATCAACAATTAGCATTAAAGCATTTAGTTCTCCAAATAAATGCACAGAATGTGATAGTGTCCGTTTGGGTTTTAAGGAAACCCAGTGGACGTTGGACAAGGCTATCTTAAAGAGTCATTATGTGGACAACATAACTGACTCGGCTAGGTTTGACCATGATGCATGCACAATTAAATAGAGTAAGGTTTCTATGGGGTATTAGACTGGTACCCTTGAGCGGACAACTCAAGAGGGAAAGGCGCGGAACCGTCGACTACACCGTTGATTGACTGGTTTAACCGCAAATATGCCTTTGTCGGATTTAAGGGGTGAGAGTATCGGAAGGGCGCAACCACTCATTATAAGCGTTGCTATGGTATTTCTTTTGGCACGAGTGGAATATGATGTTGAAAACATGCAGTTTCAATAATTAAAACAAGTTGTCACGTATTTGCACGTTCATAAAATAATAATTACAATAATTTAAAGCAGTAATAAAGGAATGTAGTAAAGGAAGGCAGTAAAAGAAATAAGAGAAAGAAACAAAAGACAAGTTAGTTTTGTAATAGAAGAAGGAATTAAATGCTTAAAGGGATTAAACAAATAAAGGCATATAAGAAATGTAAAGTCACAGTAATAGTTTGAAATGGTAAAAGCCTAAAAGAATATCCCCAGCAGAGTCGCCATGCTGTCGCGCCCCCTTTTTCCTCCGCGAAAATCGGGTTTATGACATTTAGGAAGACAACTTGTTCCCTTTTGGGAATTGGGTTTTGGATTGAAGAGTCGCCACCTAATGATTTAAGTGCATTAGGACACTAAGAAGGGTTTGATTCAAGTAAACAGAGATTGGGTAAGGGCTTGAAATTATCCCAAGGGGATGGTGTTAGGCACCCCTCAGGATCCACTAGTGTGGTTCCCGGCCAAGCTATTGTTGTGACTTAAAGTACAAATAACACATAGGCAAGTAAGACTTCAAATAAGAGAGGATTTATCACATAAAGGCTAGAAACACAAAGTCGAAAAGCATTAAAGAGAGTTGATTTAGAAGAAACGTTTTAAAAGATTCAAAAGAAACAAAGAAAAGGAAAGGGGGTCCTAGGTTTATTAATAATATGGATCACCCCACACAACACCCGGTAATCACTTATACACGTGGTGTTATCGCATGGTCATCATATCCATATCTACCCTTTCCCACCCCGTTAAGGTATTAAAGCGCAGAATAGTCTCGCCTTCTTATTGCATGCTATTACCCGCCCCGATCCTATCAGCCCCGGAGGTGCTTGGGACTACTAATCCTAAAAGAGGGAGGAGAGGTTGGCTTATTTGTGGTTTCAAAGGTAAAAATACTAGGGCGACAAGCAAAAACACATATAACAAGTATGGGGAAACATGTAAACAAACGTAAGGCTCAAACAGACCTCCTTTAGACAAAGAAAAACAAGTAGTTTAGCATGTCTTGCACATACTGTTTAAGGTCTAGTTAAACTTAAAAGGTTTGAGGCAGACTGATTTATTACATAGTTCAGATAAGAAGCCCGAAGCAGGCCTACCTGTTGGTTGTAGCTAATAAGATCTGATTCAATTTATAAGTTATCCTATGGCTTACCTAAGTGATAGACGAAAACCTATGGGCATGATATCTACAGATTTCAGAAACAAGAATATGAACTGATTACATACTGATTTAGAAAGAAAAGAAAGAAAGTTGCCAGTTAAAAAAAACGAGTTTTATAAGAGCACAAGTTCTCCCATTGGTAATACGTTATTACTGCTAGTTTTAGACTTATAAATGAGTGAGGTGATTCAGATTTGGTTAAAGCTCCTATAGGCATGCTTTCTATGTGTTTGTTGACTTTAGAACACATTTTATAGACATAGTAAAACTGCAGAAACCCAATAGGCATGACATCTAAATGGTGGGTTTTATATAAACATGACATCTGATTGCGTTTGGTTATTAAGACCTATAAACATGTTTGCCTAGTGAGAAGTGGATATGCAAGAATCAGAAAGGACCTATAGGCATATTCTCTACATGCATATGCATCCTATAGACATGGTATCTATACATGAGAGTGCAGAAATCCCTATAGACATGGTATCTATATGAGAATGCTGAAATTAGAGATCCTATAGGCATGTTATCTACATGAAAGAATGCAGGATTCTTATAGGCATGGTATCTATGTGAAAGAATACAGAAATTCCTATAGACATGGTATCTATATGAGAGTGCTGAAATTAGAGATCCTATAGGCAGGTTACCTACGTATGAAAGTGCAGAAAATCAAAAACTCCTATAGGCAGGTTATCTACCCTTTGCATACATGGTTACCCTTCCCTTTTTCACTAGCCAACCCCGAAAGTTTTATTACAAAGTTATTACAGCCCAGAAAAGTAAAATAAAGAAAAATACATCATAAATTAAAAATTACAACCAAGGAGAGCCTGATTTAGACTTCCTGTCTGAAGTATGAAGTAAACCAACTCCAAAGATCAGATTTCAAAGCCTTTCTCTCATTTGGGGTGTGTCAAAGTTCCGTAAGAGCCCCACATGAACTCCGGGCAGTGCTGACACCCCATTGCATTACCATATTAAGACATAGTGCAGTGTGGAAGGGCCAGCCCTCAAATGTCCAAGTTCAGAGGGAACTCAAGGTCCCAAGGCAAGACTCACAAGAGGGAGGCAGAACTTAGGAACTAAGAAAGAGTGCAAGTGTAGAAGTGGAATT
>NC_031993.1:1796705-1840123 GCF_001879085.1 Nicotiana attenuata
GCGGACGTTGCAAATATAACCCGAGTATTACGCCCAGGGTCGAATCCACAGAGAGTTAACCTATCAACCACTATCTTCAGACCCACTAATTCTTCAGAACCAGCTTCCCAAATATTCAAATCTCAGTTGAATGTTCTTTAACAACTACGCTTGCAAGTAATTAAATGGCTGTAAACTAAACTAATAAGGTTGTAAACAATTATGATAAAAAGCTAAGGCAATAATTTCCCCTATTGATGGAATCCCTTCTGTTTATGCTCATACAAATTTACCAACACATCTCTATCAATCATGAACGCTAATCTTACCGTAAATCTCTCCCGAGTAATCACAGTAATTTACTATTGCACTCTCCCGAGATACACTAGCTTACTTTATTTAGCACGATTCACTTTAGATTACACCCAAGGCTTTGTTATCCCTAATCCCGCCTTTAAACCCGCAATTATAGATTCCTCTAATAATCTAGGAGTGGTGTTGTTCAACAATACCCTAAATATGCACTCTTTTCCAAGTTATGCACACTAAATAGGCACAGCTAATTGAGGATCCTGTCAATTAACTACAACAAGCACAAAGTTGAACAAATAGAGATTGAAACTAGCAATTTGTATTCACATAAACAAGATGTTCATCCCCCAATAAGTTCCATCAAAGCCTTAGACAAAGGATTTAGCTACTCATGGCTATGGGAAAACAAACTAAGATAGAATTCATCATAAAAATCAAAAGTAAAGAAGAAAGATGTTTGGAGTATTCTCTCACAATGGTTTTCCTTGCTAAGAAACCCTAAAAATCAATACCTCCTCTCTTGGGCGAAGTCTAATGTTTTAAATAGGGTTTTGGTCTAAAAATCCCGTATTTGACACTTTGACCCCTGAACTTTTCTGCGCTTGCCGCGGTTCTGCCGCGGTCGCGGTAGAACCGCGGCCAATCACCATCTCTGAATCTCTAAAGTTCTGAAGCTGCCTTCCACCGCGGTTCTGCCGCGGTCGCGGTAGAACCGCGGCCAAACCATTTTTCTGAATCCTAAGGGCTAGCAGGGCGTAGCTTCATTGGGAATTTACACATTTGGCCTCTTTTCTCCAATTTTGACTCCAAAACTGCTCCTTAGCCTTCCTTATACATGTATCACCTGCAAATCATGAAAAGCACTAATAAGAGCATTTTGTTATCACTTTTAACATTAAAACTACACAAGAAGGTGATTATTTAAGGTGTGATTATAGTCAAATTCACCTATTATCACTTCACTTCATCACTAATTATCTATAAGGATTTTGATTAGCATTTGGCTTTAATTTGCTGCTTAAATTGGCGATGGTGGGTATGCAATTATATGTCAGTTACTAGCTTAAAAAAAGACCTCATGTCATGCACGTTGAATCCAATCCATTGTAGGTGGAGTCCTATGTCAACAATTGAGTTATTGAGACATGCACTAAAATTCTGGACGGAGGTTCTTTCAGATTTTATGCAGCTAGAGTTCGGATTAGTCGGGGCTCAATGTGAATATCAGATATCGAATGAGAAATCGAGGAGAAAAAATTTGAGGCGCTAGCGTGAAAAATCGAAGTTTTCATTAAAAATACTCTTAATAGAATAACGTGATTCCGAATTTAGAAAAAATAAGTTTATATGTGATTTATTGTAAATATTTATCATTAAATAATTTATGTTATGTACTTATATTGTTCAAACTAAGAGTAGTGAATACAACTGCATTAATATACATGTAGCCTTGGTCTTGGATTTATTTCCATGGTCAGCTCTAGCTACTGCAAAATTTTCCAAAAAAACATTATTACTTCTCCATTATTAAAGAATGACACTATTATGAGTATTACCATTTGAAGAGTCAAGCCAGTTTACTTTTCAATACAATATTTCTAATATTTTAAACTATAAGTATTCAAATTCTAATCCTTTTATACCATTTAATTTGCAATACGTTAATTTGTACCAAAACAATAATTCACGATGAAAATTGGCAAAAAAACTTGCTACCAAGATTTTTTTCATTCGCATAGCTCAAACTCGAGACTCTGATTAAGATTGAGAAAGCTTATCCATCCCACCAAATTTGAAATAAATTCGTAGATAAGCTAAGATGAACTAAAGTTTCTTGTTGTAGTAGTTTCACTTAATGTACTCAAAGTGTTAAGCCAAATTCACTTAATGTACTCAATTTCACTCCACTTGCAAAGAAAACTAAATGTATCCAAATTTTGATATATTACCATAACCTGAAGTGACATCTATCCCTTTTGGCCTACTCTGGGTGCAGTTTCACTTTCCTACCTAAATTGCATGGCAAAATATAAACCCTATTCTTGGATAAAAAGGAAAGAGAAAGGAATGGAAAACTTCAAAGGGAACATAATGAAAAATTATAGGGATACAAAAAAAATATCTTTCTTTATCTCTCTTTAGTAAATTTTAGAGTGTAAGTTATATAAATCGTGAATTTTTTATATTATCACATTACATTTATCTGTTGTATCAGATAACTTGTCTTATTCTTAGGATTATAAATTTGATATATTAAGAAGGTTTACTTGTAGATATTCTTTGGATGACCTGACAGTCCTAAAAATTCTTTACATCGATGGTGTTTTGCTTTGGTTTTTCTTCACTTCCCTGGTTTCCAAGCTAAATCAAAAAAAAAAAAAAAAAGTTCTTGTTAAGGTAGAAATATTTAACAAGATTCATTTGATTGGTCCCAAATCAAATAAATAAGTAGAGTAATTCAAATATTTAAAAAAACAAAATTCATATTTATGTTGAATGTTTGTTAATTGAGCATTTAATTAGACTTAATTTTCACGCTAGTAGTAGGATATTTGAAATAGGAAGGAAAAAAAAAGGGTGATTTTGTTTGCTTAAAAGCAATGACTCGATAGGAATTACACTTGAAGCTATGGTCGAGACGTGAAAGGGGAAAAGGACAAAAAATACATATTTTGGAGTATATTTTATTTGAGAAGTTTGTCAAAATATTAAATATCTAGTAAAAGGACTCAAGTGAGTAATTTATTAGGAATAAAGGGTAAATACTTACCCATACCGGGTGTTTACATCAAACTATATTAACTCACCATGGTTAATTAATTTAATTAGATCAGAATGCATATAATTTACCATGGTTAAATGATTGAAGTCCATATGCAAGACACATGTCATGTATCTATTGGTTTGGTGTAAACACCCGGTGCAGGTAAGTGACCCTGTCCATGTTCTTGATCAGTCACCAGGGTCTAGGGGGAAACAGGAAAAAGAATAAAGAAAAAACTCGGTAAACCTTAGGCGTTTGGACAAAAAAATTATAATTTTTTTTAAAAAAAGGTAGTATTTGAAATTAAGTTGAAAAATGGTATTTGGTATTTGAAGTTATGTTTGGACATGCATTTCACGTAAAAAAAAAAAAATATTACAGTTTTGTGAGAGGGGAAAAAAATCTGAAAATTTTAAAAAAGTGGTTTTGAGAAAACTTATTTTCAAATTTTTTTCAAAACTTGCAAAATTTCATGGACAAACACATTTTTTGACAAAAAAAAATTTAAAAAGGAAAAAAAATTATGGACAAACGGGACCTTAAACTCTGTAATCATAGTATAGAAAGTAGTAACAATTTTGTTATTAAATTACCAATTCAATTTTGAATTTCACTCACTTAGGGCGTTATTACGATTCGACATTAACCACAAGTCCAAAATCAAATACAAGAAGACTGGCATCTTCTATGTGAAGTGCACGTACTCCTAACTCGGACTACTACTTTTCGGCTAATAATAATTGTGGCAATGATATGCTTAATAGATTGAATTATTACCTATGCCAACCCACACCATATCTACTGGGATTTTCTTATATATGAAAATAATTTGAAGGGAGGATTTTATTCAGCAAATCTAATAAAGAAAAGCTAATATAGAGATCTTCGGCTGGATGATACTTATATTTAGGGGGCCAATTTATATATTTCTTGATATTCCAACTGCATTCCCTCTATTACATTAGCTAAATGCTAATCTACCACAAACACAACCATTTGCAAAGAATGATAATAAATTTTTACCATATTATGTATCAAAATTCGAAACTGTTTTCCACTTTTTTTTTTCTTTAAAAACCCATCTGTATACAGGTGAAATCGAGCCCTTTGGACGCCTCGGTTCTCGATGAAGCAAACGGAACAGAGATGTGACTTTAAGGAACCGGAATCGGGACAAGGAGCCCCTCGAGTCGAGGTCCGGGCAAGACACCTACTCTCGGAGGAATCAGAGCCACGCCCCCCAGGCCCGATTCGAGTCCCAAAACTTCGGAGAACATTATCAGATAATCAAGCACGACTAACAAAGGGCCGTGATATCTGAGTCCAACCGGGTGTCATGGCGTGAATCTCGGCACGTAACGGCAGAAAATCAGTGATTAGTAAAATGTCAAACTTCCAATCTGCCCCTTTGAACGTCGATGCTGAGTTTGGCCACCAGGCGAGAACAACAATGTGGTACCTAGTAACGAGGTGCCCCCTGTTAACCCCAACGGAGTTCCAGTCGCGGACCCGATCGATGCTAACTCACATGTGGCTATCAATGCAAACTTGCCTACCGACCTTGAGAACAACATCCATGGGGGAGCCCGATCGGTAGCCTGGAGTACACACGACGGCGAAGGTGATGGGATCAACTTGCGAGTAATCTTCGAAATGTTGGAGGCTCAACAAGTAGCGATAGCCCAGTTGTAGAACCAAAGCCGCACCCCCAGCAGAGTCGAGCCTGAACCATCTCGGGTAAACCCTCGTAGAAATGAACCAACCGCAGAAAGGCCGAGTGAAGTTGAATCCGGGACCAACCCCGAGATCATAAAGATGCTTGAGGAACTAACAAAACGGGAGGAATCGGGAGCAAATAAAATCGAAGCCAACGACAAAAAAGTGAAAACCTACAACTCCAGGGTTGATCAAATCCCAGGAGCACCACTGAACGACCTGGATTCCAAGAAATTTGTTCAAAAACCTTTCCCTCCGAGTGCAGCTCCAAAGCCGATCCCGAAGAAGTTCTGTATGTCCGATATTTCTAAGTACAACGGAACAACTGATCCAAATGAGCATGTGACCTCCTACACGTGCGCCATCAAGGGGAACGACTTAGAAGATGATGAAATCGAATCCGTTCTGCTGAAAAAGTTCGGAGAGACCTTGTCAAAAGGAGCTATGATATGGTACCACAACTTACCCCCTAACTCTATTGACTCGTTCGCTTTGCTTGCAGATGCCTTTGTAAAAGCACACGGCGGGCCCATCAAGGTCGAGACCAGGAAGACCTTTTCAAAGTGAAACAAAGAGATAACGAGATGCTCGGGGAATTCATGTCCCGGCTTCAACTGGAACGGATGGACCTGCCTGCGGTCGCGGACGATTGGGTCGTTCAGGCATTCACCCAAGGACTCGAAACCCAAAGCTCATTGGCTTCGCAGAAATTGAAATAAAATTTGATAGAATACCCGGTGGTAACTTGGGCCGACGTCCATAACAGGTACCAGTCAAAAATCAGGGTCGAAGACAATTAGCTCGGGGCCCCTTCCGGATCCGTTTATCCCGTCAGGACTAGTGACAGATCCAATAGAGTCGTCGGTCATGAACCAAGATCGGATAGAGATCAATATCAACCATACGAGATCGAAGGAGTAATGGGTCCCGACGCAACCCTGCGAGGAGTGAAAGAAGAAGTGATCGAGGTCATAATAACCGGGGACTTATGAGCATAAACGGCTTCGACAGACCCATCGGGTCTAAGGAAGCACCAAGGTTATCAGAGTACAACTTCAACATCAATGCTGTCGGCATCGTGTCCGCCATCGGATGCATCAAAGATACTAAGTGGCCTCGACCATTGCAATCTGATCCTGCCCAAAGGGACCCCAACCTAATGTGTAAATATCATGGCACTCACGGCCACAGGAACGAAGACTGCCGACAGTTGAGAGAAGAAGTAGCCCGGTTATTCAATAACGAAATTCCATGGACATCGTCGGTCTCCTACTTCATTTGGGACCATATAATATGTCGGTTCGGTATGCCGTCCTAGATAGTATGTGATACGGGAAGCAGTTCATCGGCAGCAAGGTAAGTAAATTTTTCGAGGACCATAAGATCAAAAGGATCTTGTCAACACCCTATCACCCTAGTGGGAACAAGCATGCTGAGTCTACAAACCAGACCATACTCCAAAACCTCAAGAAGAGGTTGACCGATGCAAAAGTAAAATTGAAGGAAATTTTGCCCAAAGTCCTGTGGGCATACCGTACGACCTCAAAGTCTAGTACCGGGTCCACCCCGTTTTTGTTGGTCTACGGTGCCGAAGCACTAATACCGGTCGAGGTAAGGGAATCGAGTCTCAGGTTCCGATATGCGACAGAAAAGTAAAACGATGAGGCCATGAGCATGAGCCTGGAACTATTGGATGATAGGCACGAGGCCGCCCTTGTCCGGTTGGCCGCCCAGAAACAGCGGATCGAAGGTATTACAACTGGAGAGCCAACCTCCGACACTTCAATATCGAGGACTTGGTGTTAAGAAAGGTGAAACTTAACACCCGGGACCCGAACGAAGGGAAGCTGGGACAGAATTGGGAAGGTCCGTGTCGAATAATCGGGATTACCGATAAAGGTTCGTACAAACTCGAAGTAGGGAACGGTGCGCAGCTACCGAACAACTGGAACATGACCCACTTGAAACGATACTACTGCTAAGGTACGACCTCATTCATTACCTTTTCTTATATTGCTAATTGGACTAACACTTGCAAGCAACAGCCAAAGGACGACATAGCTGTTAGGCTTGAAAGCACGCGTTGTACTCTTTTTTCCTTGAACCGATTTTGTCCTAAATGGGTTTTCCGAGAAGGTTTTTAACAATGCAATAGTGGATCGTGCTAACTTAGAATCGAAGACCGGTTTTTGAATCGGAGTCGATGGTGACATCAATAGTATCCAAGCCCTCTCAAAGATCGGCCTCGAATACCGGGGCCATCACCCTCGAGTTATGATTTCTTGCAAGGAAGGAAATTTTGTGCTTGAACAGTCTAGGATCGGTGGATAGGATTTATTGTAAGGCCAAACGGTCAAATGAATCGTGCCCGCATAGATCGGCTAAGACATAACACGAAATTTTTACACACTCACAATCTTGTATATTACGCACAGGAATGAAAGAAAGTTTCTACCTTGCTGATACACATTTTATTCCTTAAGAGTATTACGTTTTGTTCCTTAAGAATATCGAGCCCAAGGGTCGCCTCTATCCGGATCCGAATTCCTTAAGAATATCGAGCCCAAGGGCTGCCTCTATTTGGATCCAAAAGATTGCCCCTACACGGGGACTGCCATTAGAGATGAACTCGAACGGTTCGGGTTGCCGAAACCCAGAGGCACATAGCCTATTATGCAGTGCCTGAATTTAAAAGGCTACGGCTACCCCCACTCGGGGACTGTCGTCCAAGACAAACTCGGATGACCCGAGCTATCGAAGCCCGGAGGTACAAAGCCTATTAGGCAGTGCTTGAACTTAAAAGGCTACAGCCACTCTAAAAACAGTTCGGAGACGTCCGAAGTCCGTTATCGAAACATAAGGCCTTCAAACAAACTCGCTCAAAGGTTACCTTTGGCAAAGATATAGTCTTAAACCTTTAAACAAGCATCTGGGGGAAAGCTTCCGATCACCCCGAGCCCCCATGAGTTTCGAGCAAAGATCGCACTGAGGACAGATCTTATTCGAACCTTTGAAAAACGATTTATTGCAACATTTAACTCTGTCCTATGGCATTTGATATCTTTGCAATTACGAAAAGATGATAAAGACAACAGACTCAAAAATTGTCGAAAGGTAAAAAGACTTTATATACATTCCAAAATGTCTTTAAAAAGGCCAACGAAAATGGCCTCAAAAAAATAAATGTACAAAGTGCAAAAACAAAGAAAAAATTCCTAAGGTGCCTATGCCTGATCATCAACAGAACCCGCCTCGCCACCAGAGTCGTCAGGGTCTTCTCCATCTACGGGTTCGTTAGAGCCCTCAGAGCCTTCTTCACCCTCGGTCTCAGCCAGCTTCTTGGCCTCGACTTAGAGCATCTTCGCCTCTTCGATCTCGATGGACAGGTCGAAACCTCGGGCATGGATCTCTTCGAGGATCTCCCTTCGTGAAAACCGCTTCACATACTCAACAGTGACTTTCAGGTTGCCCTCGGCTGCCTCAACATCAGCCCTATACTGGGCCACCATCTCTTCAACATCATCCCTGGTTATTTTCGACGCGGACCTTGTTATTTCGAGCTCCTTTCCAATGGCATACCGTTCAGCAATGGCCGATCCCAATTGAGCTTAGAGATCCTCATTTTGTTGAGCTCGTGCTTCGGCCTTCTCTTTCTTCACTCGGAGCTGATCCTCTACCGATGCCAGCTGTTCCCGTGCGGTCTCCTTCTCCGAAGCCAGCCGGTCCAATTTTTCCTTCCAGACATTGGCCATGGGCTGGACCTTGTTCATTTCAGCCCGGAGTTGGTCGATCCGGTCAATCTTCTACTGAACCTGCGAGGTTTGGTCGTTTGTCGCCATGGCTAAGTCGTCACTACTAACTTCGAAAACCTTTACCTGTTCAACCAAGTCGGCATGCTCCTTCTGAGCCGCATCCAACTTGGCACGGAGACTCTTGGCGACACTTTCATATTGCTCGCGGAGAAGCTTATACATGTCCCTCTTCTCAGTGAGCTCCCTGGCCTCAGCCTCGAGCTGTTTAATCTCATCCCAGTACTGAAGAAAGCTTTCATGATGGAGTACTGAGGCCTGCAAAAAGATAAAAGAAAAAATTCATGAGAAAAAAAAACTAAGTCATAGGATGAAAGAGCGTAACGATGCCTTACCCGGTTCAGCGCCTGCTGTGCTTCGTTAAACATGCACGACACATCCACCTCGTTCATTTTCGCTTGCTCTTCTTCGGCTACCAGGAACCGGAGGTAGATCATTATTCCCACGGGAGCAGAAAGAACCCGCGCATCCTCCGGAACGGTGATGGTTATCGACCTCTTACGGTGGGGATCCATACTTGGGGCGGGGAACCAGTTAATTAATTTTGGACCTGAGCTCAGCCCGTCTACCTTTGAAGATGGATCCTTCCTCGACACCTCCAAGTTTCCCAACTCGGAGAAGTCTTCCAGAGCGGTCGAGTCCACACCCTCGAAAAAAGAACGAAGGGGATCGTCCGCACCATGGACCCCTTCGTTGGACCGCTCATTCACCACTCGGGCCTCCTCAAAAATGGACTTGGTGAACGAAGGTGATCCTAAAATCTCTATTATACTGGGCAGAGCTGAGCCGGTATCTCGAGAAGTCTCGGCCCTCATCTCTACATCGGCCTCCCGAACTTGAGGGGGATCGGCCTCCACTTTCTCCGCCTTGGCTGCCGCACGCTCTTCGCGGGAGTTCGGCTCATGGGCCACTAAAATATCATCTTTCTCGGACTCATCCCTGAGCCGAAGAAGTGAGTCCGAGCTCGGTACTCGGGAACCGAAGCCTTTCCTTGGCCTGTGAGCTACTCTCTTTTTTGGCTTCACTGCGGGGCTCGAGGAGCTTGAAGCTTTCCTTTTCTTCTTCTTCTTTTCCCCCGCTGCAATCCCGATTTGTCCCAAAGTGGAGGGATCAACAGATGAGGGCATGTCCTCGTTTCCTTCTAAAGGCCTAAGCTTAATGGCCTTAGGCAAGCCTGCAAAAAGAAAAGAGAGGAGATCAGAATATGGTGCAAAGAAGAAGGGGAGCCTCAAATTACCTATCCGGGAGGAAGATCTTACCATGAAAATGGGCCTCCCATCAACCCTTCGATAGTTCGCGCCATGTGCGCTCGGAATAAAGCATCTGCGAACAAATGCCCTTGATCCACTCCTTTAACCAAGGGATGGCATTTGGGACTCGAGCAATAGCTGCACCATCACCAACATTAGTAAGGAAAAAGGGGATGGACATAGATTGACGTTTAAAGGGAGGCTGTACTCACGAGATACATTCCACTTCTCGGGGATTGAATGAACTCGAGGGGGGGATCAAGTCTTCGTTCTTCACCCTAACGAAGCATCCCTGCCAGTCCCGGTCCGAGTCCCGGTCCTCGTGGATACTCGAGAATGGGGCTTTGCTGGCCCAGCGTATGAGCTTTATTAGTCCCCCTTGGAAGATTCGGGAACTGTATAGGTGGAGTAGGTGATCGACGGTAAACTGGTAGGATTCGATTGTATTCACGAAGTATCGAAGGAGGATCACGATCCTCCACAGCGACAGATTGATTTGACCGAAGCATACTTCGTACCTCTTACAGAATTTCGGGATAACCGGGTCCACCGGGCCTAGTGTGAAGGGATAAGTGTAAACACTTAGATACCCCTCTACATGGGTAGTAATGGCGACCTCAGGCCTGGGGATTACGACGTCCTTGCCTGCCAAGTTGCAGTCCTTTCGGACCACGGGAAGGACGTCTTGGGTAATAGAGCATATATACCTTGATACTCCCTCACCCCGGCCTTGCACCGATGAGGGCTTTTCGACCTCAAAGTCATCTACGACCGAGCAACCCCCGGGGATAAACATTTTCATGGGAGGCTTGGCAGCCGGTTCATCGGGAGCTGCACTAGGAACAGGTCTCTCGAGAACGACCACATCGGGAGTGGTCTCCTCGATTTCAGCGGTCGGTTGGGAAGAAGAAGAAGTGACCTTTTGGGGAATAGATTTGGAAGTTTTAGCCATTGTTATCTGGAAAAAAAACTTGAAAAATATGAAGAAAGATTGAGAGATGAAAGGTCAAGTGCGCTGATTTGGATAGAAAATAAGTAAAAACTTGCAACTTACTGAGAAATCTTGAAGAACGAAGGTAAAAATATGGGAGTATGAAGAAAGGTAGTGATAGCCCAAAAACTCGAAGGTAGAAGCTTGGTCAAAAGGTAAAAAATGAACGAATGATGGAGGTATTAATAGAGGATTTGCGTCGTTTCGCATTCAGGGATGACCTGCCGACGGCTGACGCGTGTTTGAAGTCATAATGACACTACTGACGGGACGTTTCAGATTCTTTGTTATTTCTGTCACGACTTATTAGAGAAGGAATAGAAGTGCATATGTCGTTTCTCGTTGTTTCCGTAAACTTACTCTTTGAGAAACGAAGGGGCTATTTGGTATAAGGGTGAAACCGAGCCCTTTGGACGCCTCGGTTCTCAATGAAGTAAACGTAGCAGAGATGTGATTGTAAGGATCCGAAATCGGGACAAGGAGCCCCTCGAGTCGGGGTCCGGGCAAGACACCTGCCCTCGGAGGAATTGGGGCCACGCCCCCCAGTCCCGATTCGAGTCCCAAAACTTCGGAGAACATTATCATATAATCAAGAACGACTAACAAAGAGCCATGATATCTGTGTCCAGCCGGATGTCACGGCGTGAATCTCGGCACGTAACGGCAGAAAACCATTGATTAGTAAAACGGAAGAGTTTTACCTTTTATGAAATTGTACTTAGGGTAAAACTCCCCTACTGTATAAAGGGGAGTCTGCCACTCATTAAAACACACTGTAACACGCATGTCAAGGCAATATACTCTCATTTTCTCTATTATTCGAAGTTCTTGCTTTTGTTCATCAGTTCTTCATTATTGTGAGCCCGGGATCGAAGGCAGGCATTTCATTAAAGCTATTACTGAGTCCGAGATCACTCCTCTTAAGTGGTTTGACAATTTATTACGTCATTTATATGTTTAATATAACACAATTTATCATTTGTATCGAATTAATTCACATATCTTTATAAATTTAATTATTATCCGTGTTTTAGGGTAAACACCGTCGATGGGAAGGATTATATTGTAATATGGTAAGCTAAGATAATCTTTACAGAATTCAACAGATTCAGTTTGTATGCAGATCTTATCCCTACTTTGAGAAGGTAAAACTGAATCAAAATGATTCCGAAATATATTAACAGGTTCTTACAAAAAATTGTGTAAGTACAGCTAAGAGAATTGACACTTGAGAAGTTGCTTGCAATTGATCCAGCTATGAAAATCAACTGGCCCAAGATGACTTTTGGATATCCTATACGCACTCTATGGTCTGGGCCTATTCGTGATCTTGGACCGGTCCATTTATAATTATATTGGATAGTAGTTCACACAAGTTTTCGAAGAAAAAGAAAAGAGAAAAAATGATATTGTATAGCCGCTCTCAAATAATAGTCAAATATATATATATATATATATTTGACTATTATTTGAGATAGTTTTGATTATATATATATTTGACTATATATATATTTGACTATTATTTGACTATATACTTTTGCGGCTACTGGATAAATAGTTTCAGCTGCGGGCTTAAAGTGATCTTTACCTGAAAGAAAATGTGCTGAAAATTAGGCTTGATGGATCTTTTCTAAACCATTTAATCCCGCAAAACTTTTTTTTAGGAAAATAGCCCAACATCAGAATTTTAAAACACGCTCGCCATAGTTTTGAACAACCAGAAATTCTTACGGTCACCAGGATTTTCAGCACCAGGATTTTGAAGCGCCTGAAATTATGGCGATCACCAGAAATTTTTAGCATCCGTCAAGATTTGTGGCAAATTCTGATGATCACCAAAAATGCTATGAGCTTTAAAATTCCGGCGATCGAAAAAAAATACCGTTGAGCGAACCATAAAATTTTGGCATGAGACTTTTTGCCCAAAGCGTCTATTATCCGGGTATAAAAGTAACATGGGAATATCTTATTTATGTCATTCTCCAAAATTTGTGCGAGAAAAATTCGTTATTGAAGTTTAATATCTCTGTTCATGGATAGTGAAATTGCTGAAGCTAATTTTTAGAGTATAAGTGCATTAAGGTACTGTATCATGTGCTGGAATAATTCTAATTTGTTTTGACAGGATGAAATTACATTATTGATTCCTCTTATTTAATTTGTTTATTCCTCTGATCTATCATTCAACACAATACATAAAATCCTGGAGTTTTTACTTTTTTGCACTTTTCATATAGACGAGGTAGGGTTACTTATTACTATAAGCATCAAGGTTAGTATATATACTTAATTATTTATCTTTCTTAATTATTGTCAACGTTTTCAACTAGCAAGGCATCTTTAATTTTTGCAATCTGCAAATTAAATCACAGTTCATGCAGCCAAAATAAATTCCCTTTACCAGAAATATATATATATATATATATATATATATAGAAGTGTAGTGAGAATGCCCTCAGTTAGCTGCTTCTTGGCCAAATACTCAAATTTCCCAACAGGCCAACATTCATCTCAAGACTGAAAGCTACTGTCAGAAGGAAAGTCTTGGAGCAATGGTAAATTTGTCTCCGTATCATTTATAGGTCACGGGTTGGAGCATTCTCCGAATCCTGCGTGAACGCGGAATATTTCGTACACCGAGCTACCTTTTTTTAGTGAAAGCTCCTACTATTAAATTTCATGCCAAATCAACTTGACTATAGGATGGCGGGGTTCGAGTGTGGTGGGACAGATCTAGCATAAAACATATAGTTTAAGAAATTTATTAAAATCTATAAATATTTGATTTTAAATCTAGTTATTATAATACATTAACTTGAGGTCGATGTAGAAACTCATAAACCCTAAATTCTGAATTGACATTATTGCGTGCACTAATTGAATTGTCCTTTGTGAAGACCTTTCAAATTGTGTGCATGCGACTTCGAAAGTGTATTTGCAACTATTGATGGTAAACATTAAACAAGAAAGCAATAGCTTACAAGTGGAGTCCACTGAAAACTAATATTCCTCTAAATCTTAATCTACTTGTCTTTAAATCTCTTAGCAGGCGTTTGTACATAAAAAATTGTAATTTTTGGAAAAAAAAAAGTACTATTTGAAGTTACGTTGAAAAATGGTATTTGAAATTTAAAATTTGAAATTATATTTGGACATGCATTTCACTTAAAAAAATATTGCAGTTTTCTGAGTGGAGAAAAAGATTTTGAAAATTTTGAAAAAGTGGTCAAAATTACTTTTTGATTTTTGAAACACTCATTTTCAAAAAAAAATCAAAAACTAGCAATTTTTCATGAACAAACATGTTTTTGAAAAAAAAAATATCTATGAATAAACGGTCCATAGTTAATTAAAAGCCTAAATTAAAGATCATTGAAGTGGTTGAAAGCAAACCTATGACATTGAAAATTTTAGGCCATTGGTTTTTGTTGTGAATTGAGGAGAGATAGAGATAGAGTAGAGAGATACAGAGAGAGATGATAGAGAGGAAGAGTGAGTATTTTTCATTACTCAAAAAATTGAATGTTGTCTGTATACATTCGTGTATATATACAAGTAATTAATTCGGATATAGTCGGGCTCCAATGCGGATACCGGACACCGGTTGGGAAATCAAAAAAAAACTAATCTCTTAACTACTAATCTAACAACTTAACTAACTAATGAACACTAATAACTAACTTTAAGAGGTGAAATTACAGTACTACCCTTATATCATTTTATACATTTAACACTCCCCTCAAGTTAGGTGGTGCAAAAATATCAAAAACACCTAACTTGGAACTCAGATATGCATGATGAACTTTACTCGATCCTTTTGTGAACAAATCTGCAGGTTGATCACTGGTAGGTATATACTTTGTGCAGACTAGACCTTGTTGAATTTTTTCCCTTATGAAATGACAATCGATCTCTATATATTTGGTTCTCTCATGGTAAATAGGGTTAGCAGCAATCTGAATAGCTGCTTTGCTATCAGTAAATATGTCTACTGGGAATTTAACTTCTGCATCAATTTCTTTTAACATTCCCACTAGCCATGTCAATTATGCTACTGTTGCAGCTAAGCTTCTGTACTCTGCTTCTGCTGAACTTCTTGATATAGTAGTTTGCTTTGTGGATTTCCAAGACACTAGAGAATTGCCTACCTTGATCAAAAAACCTGTGATAGATCTTCTAGTGACTGGACAAGCTGCCCAATCTGCATCACAGTATGTTGTGTTATTCGTATTTTATTGACTTGATAACAGTATACCTTGTCCAGGATTGTTTTTCACATACTTCAGAATTCTTAATGTAGCTTCCATATGAGATTTCTTTGGTTGTTGAAGAAACTGACTTAGAGTTTGAACTCCATAAGTTATGTCTGGTCTAGTGACAGTTAGGTACAAAAGTTTACCTATTAACCTTTGATAGGCTGTCTGATCTACAGCAGGATCTTCAACTGATCTTTCATCCTTTGAGATGTGCTCATCATACTGTTTTGTTGTATGTTTAGTATTGATATCAATTGGTGTATGATCACGCCCAACTATGCCTTATAAAAAGGACTAAGCGGTCGTTGCAAATATAATCCGGTTTACAAGTCCGGAGTCGAATCCCACAGAGAACTAAGGCTTAGGTATAGTTGTTCAATATCGCTAAGAAACACAAGTCCAAACAATTTTCTAATTATAAAGATTATAATATTTATTTTTATCTAATTAACTAACAAATCTAGAAAGCCGTAAAACTATCAATTAAAAAGGATAAGGATTAGAGTCAAGATTAAGGAGGTCTAGAGTTATGATTTCCCCAATTGTCGAAATCCTTCCCGCTACGTTTTCTATAAATTTGCCTAAGTATTCTCTACCGATCATGAGCGCTCTGACTGTCGTAACTCTCTCCCGAGTAATTACCACAATTTACTAGACGCAGTCTCCCGAGTTACGCTAGCTGGCTTTGTTTATTACAGCTCACTTTAGATTGCACCCAAGGCTTCGTTATCCCTAATCCCGCCTTTAAACCCGCAGTTATAGATCCCTCTTATACTTTGGGAGTGATGTTGTTCAACAACTACCTAAGTATGCACTCTCTCCCGAGTTATGCACACTAAATAGGCACAGCTAATTTAGGATCCTGCCAATTAACTACAACAAACACGTAGTTGAACAAATAGAGAAAATACTACGGCTCAATTATATAAAAATAACAAGAATTTATCCTACAAAAGGTTCCATCAAAACCCTAGATAACAAATTAGCTATTCATAATAGCATGTAAAACTACAATACTAAAAGTCATAACCAACAATGNAAATAGAAGAACAATTTACAGTGTATGAAAAAATTGCAGACCGCTGACAGCGAAAAAAGAAGCGCGGCCGCGGAATGAGCACCGCTGACCGCAGAAAATGCATCGCGGACCGCGGAGGTGTGAAATCAGACTACGCACCCTCTGATTCTATGTTACCGCTGGGCACGAAAAATTAGGCGCGACCGCAGAAGTGCACCGCTGTCGGCGAAAAATCAACCACGGTCGCGGACCCATGTTTTTATTTCTTGAACTTAAGCACCGCGGACCGCGAGAAAAGAAGTGCGGCCACGATAGATGGACCGCTGTCAGCGGAAATTGTCACCGCTGACCGCGGTCATCAATATTTCCAACTCAGTTATACCTCAGCTATGCTGACCGCGGAAAATCAACCGCGGCCGTGGAAGTCAAAATCGGGTCCAGCAAACCTAGGGTTTCATATTGTTCATGCTTTTAGCAAGGGTGTTGTCTAACCCTAAAATAGTGTCTCTTCTTCAAAGTGGTGTTTTAGGATGTATTTTATGACCTAGGGTTGATGAGGGGCGGAATTCTTCAATCCAACTTCGGATGGGAGAGCTGGAATCCGCGTCTGCCTTCGCGTCTAGACGCGGACTTTGACGCGGATCTGCGTCTGCCTTCGCGTCTAGACGCGGACTTTGACGCGGATAAGCGTCTGCCTTCGCGTCTAGACGCGGACTTTGACGCGGATGCAGCTTTTGAAATTCTTCCATTTCGCGAAGCGCTCCGTGCCTTTGCTTCGCCGTTTTGTGCCTTAATTTTTCTCCTTTTTCGCGTCCGACTTCGTGCCACGCACGAGAGTAGACGAGCTCCCACTCCTTTAATTTCTTCTTTTTGTGTCGAATTGTCATCTTTTGATCATTTATCATCCAAACTCGTTCCTACACATAAGAAACACATAATGAGTATATTTCACTTCGAAAATCATGTAATCTCCCGCGACACACATAAGAATTAATATGCAAATATACTCAAAATATGCACTTTTCATCATTTATCAGTGTAGTTGAGGGTTTTGCTGCAGTTAATCCAACTTCTGCTATGAGTTTTAATGTGTATTTCCTCTGATGCATAACAATACCTTTGTTGGACCTAGCAAATTCTAATCCCAGAAAGTACCTTAACTATCCCAAGTCTTTCATCTTGAAGATGTTCTGTAGAGAAGTTTTTGTGTCCTGAATCAGCTTTAAATTGCTTCCAGTAATTAATATATCATCAACATAGATCAGTACTAACACCATACCTTCTTCTGTTTTCCTTATGTATAAGGAATGTTCAAATTGACTTTGTTTTAACTGTAAGTTCAAAAGAGCTTTAGACAGTTTCAAGTTCTATTGCCTAGGAGCTTGTTTTAGTCCATATAAGGATTTAGTGAGTCTGCATACTCTCTTCTCCCCATGACTCCTAAATCCTTGTGGTAAATCCATGTAGATTTTATCAAATAGATCACCTTATAAGAAAGCATTGTATACATCCATTTGATGTATATGCCATTGCTTAGCTGCTGCCAGAGCTAATATTGTTCTAACAGTCACCATTTTTACAACTGGTGAGAATGTTTCTTGGTAGTCAATTCCTTCTTGTTGACTATAACCTTTTGCAACCAATTTAGCTTTAAATCTCTCTATCTCTCCTGATGCCTTGTACTTGATTTATATATCCACTTGCATCCTATAGGTTTCTTGCCTTCTGGTAATGTGACTAGTGTCCAGGTATTATTACCTTCAAGAGCTTTTATTTCTTCTTTCATGGCTTGTATCCATCTTGGATCTTTACTTGCTTAAGCATATGTAGTAGGTTCAGTAGTTGATGAGAAGGCAACAATACATGCTTGATATTTAGAAGATAGATGATCATACCTTATATATTTATTTAAGGCATAAGCTATCTCTTGATGAATATCTAGAGAAACAAAATCTTTCAACCATACTGGTGGCTGTTTATCTCTAGTGGGCTTTCTGATGGTAAGTTAATTTGAACTCACTTGACTTCTGGTATGAGGAGCTGCAGTAGATATGTTCTAATAGTCCTGTTGTGCTTGTAACTCCCCCTCAGTTGTACTATGGTTGTTTTGATATGTTTGTGCCTCCACCTCAGTTGTATTGTGATTTTGGAAGTCATGTATTGACTCAGAATTGTAGTTCTCTTCTGTAATGTCATTAGCTAGATGAATTCCCTGAATTATCACCATTGTGACATGCATCAACTTGTGTATCAACCCTTTGTTCAAAAAAGATTTCTGAATTGTCCATGTATGATCCTACATTTGTTGTAGTGTCTATAAATATAGGTATTGAAGAAGAATTTGTTCTTTTAAATGGAAAGATATTTTCCTTGAATATTACATCTCTGTTGATGAAGAATGACCTATTCTCTAGATCGTGTAGAACATAGCCTTTATGAACTTCTGAATATCCCATATGTACAGATACCCTTGATCTAGACATTAGCTTGTCCCGTTCCTGAACTACTTTAGCAAAACATAGGCAGCCTATCACTCTCAAGTGATTTAGAGAAGGTTTCCTGTTATGCAACCTTTCATAAGGAGATATATTTGCAATTACTGAGCTAGGTAACCCGTTAAGAATGTATACTACAGCCAGAATGCAGTGACCCCAGAACCTTATGGGAATATTGGCTTGTAGTCTTATAGCTCTTGTTATTTCTAAAATGTGTTTGTGCTTTCTTTCTACTACCCCCTTCTGTTGAGGAGTGTAAGCACAAGTTCTTTGATGTATCATCCCAAGATTTTTGAACAATTGCTCACACAAGGAATTTACAAACTCTGTGCCATTGTCTGTCCTAATAACCTTGATGACCTTATTAAATTGAGTCTTTACAAAACTGAAGAAATATTGTAAGCATAGATATACATCTGAGTTTTGTTTATGAAGAAACACCCATGTCATTCTACTGTAGTCATCTACAACTGTAAGAAAGTACTTATTACCATTAAATGTAGCTATTCCGTATGGACCCCATAGGTCTGCATGAATCAAATCAAAACAGTACATGCTTCTGATATCACTAGAAGGAAATTGCAATCTAGTTTGTTTAGCACAGGGACAGATTGTGCATTTATCTATTTTAAATTTGATATTTTGTACACTAATAGGCAGCATTTTCTTCATTACTATAACAGACACATGTCCAAATCTTTGATGCCATAACTCCACATTGATATGATTTGCTTCACCTACTGTTAATCCCTTTGCAGCATACTCAGCCCTTTGCCTATTCCTTGCCAGTCTAGCTAGTAGTATGTATAGTCCTCTTACTTCTTTACCAATCCCCCTCACCTTCCTAGTGAAGAGATCCTGGAAAACACAAAAGTCAGGAAAAAATGTTGCAGCACACTGTAGTTCTTTTGTCATTTTTGAAACTGAAAGAAGATTATATTTAAATTGAGGCACATGAAAGACATTAGATATAGTGCTCTTATCAGAAATTGAACTTGCCCCTGTATGTGTAGCTGGTGACACATCTCCATTAGGTAACAAAACTTTCTTAGGGTTGGCTGTTTGAACTATAGTAGACTTATTTAGAAGATTAGTATCAGACACCATGTGATTTGTTGCACCAGTGTCTTTGATCCATTCCTGTGAGCCATTTGAAACCAACAATGTTGTATCAGTATCTGTACCTGTTGTACTAGCAGTTGAATCTTCATTGTTAGTGACTGTTGAGATTACTCCTTTGTTCAACAGCTGCACAATCTGATCATATTGATCTTTTTTGAATGTGTAATTTCTCAGCTGATTTGCAACTGCTTCCAGTCCTTGACCATAAGACATCTGACTTCCACAAGTAGACTGATTTAAAAAATTAGCATTTTTGTCGTATGCACCAGTAGGTACATCAGAATTCTGATTTTGATTATCATTATTCTGGTTCAGAATGTTGACATTATGAGCTGCATTATATCCTCCTCTCTTCTTTTGTCTGAGCTCTTGAGGATATCCAACAAGTTTATAATAGTTTTCTTTCATATGGCCTTTCATCTTGCAATAATCACATTGACCATTAAAGTTTTTCTTGAACCTTTGGCCTTGACCACCTCCACCATGTCTAGTATACATTGCAACTTCAAAATTTCCTACAGGATTGGCTCCAAGAATCCCAGAATTAGCTGCTATAGATTTTTGACTCTCATCACTCACTATTAAGGCATAGGCTTGGTTCACAGTAGGTAAATGAGTCTTCATAAGTATTTGACTTCGAGCTTGTGAATAGGACTCATTTAACCCCATTAGGAACAGGTATAGCCTTAACTTCTGTAGATAGTTAACAATATCCCTTGATTTAGAACAATCACACCGAGGTGCAGGAACCAAAGCCTCAAATTCTTCCCAAAGATCTTTAAGTTTTGAGAAATATACCGAGACAGATGTAGAGCCTTGAGTTAAGGTGGCTGTTTCTTTATGTAAATTGAAAGTTCTTGAGCCATCAACTTTATTGAACCTTTCAGCTAAGTCTTCCCAAAGAGTTTGAGAACTGGAGGCATACATAATACCTCCAAGAAGACCTTTTGTCACAGAGTTCATCAGCCAAGATAGAACAATGACATTTACTCGTTCCCAATAATTTCCCATCGAATCTGGGAATTTATCCTTACTGCATGTACCATCAACCATGACAAGTTTATTCCTACCTAACAAGGCAAATATCATAGACCTATTCCAAATAGAATAGTTTTCAATACATGTTAATTGAAATGAAATGATTTGAATTCCGCTAACATCAACAGGGGAAAGGAGAAGGGGATGATTGTAATCGATCCCAGTTGCTGGATTCACTTGATTTCCAGTATTTAGCCCAGAATTCAGTTTTGGTATTCCTTCGTTTATCGCCATTTACGATTTCTTTGATTCTTTATCAAGAATTCAACACCCAATTTGAACATGCAGAATTTCAGAACAAGAATTTCACTCGATTGTAACATGCAGAACAAGAATTTCAGAGAAAGAATGCGGAAGAAGGATTTCAGATCATGAGCTTCGATTTTACGAGCATAAGATCTGATACCATGTTGTGGATTGAGGAGAGATAGAGATAGAGTAGAGAGATACAGAGAGAGATGATAGAGAGGAAGGGAGAGTATTTTTCATTACTCAAAAAACTGAATGTTGTGTGTATACATTCGTTTATATATACAAGTAATTAACTAATCTCTTAACTACTAATCTAACAACTTAACTAACTAATGAACACTAATAACTAACTTTAAGAGGTGAAATTACAGTACTACCTTTGTATCATTTTATATCATTTAACAGTTTTCGAGCAAGATAGACAACTAGACTTATGTTTTATGTATGTCAATTCTCAATATTTTCTTTGAATTTCCATACACTAACTTGTGATAAAAATTACTCCGTCGTAAATAACTTAAGCCATTTCAACAACCACCCAGTAGGAAAAATAAAGTTTTAATAAAACTAAGACGATTCAGTCGTTGATTGCCAAAGGCGAACCTATGTATGATACTGAGGGATCATTAGGCCTTATAAACTTCGGCAAAAATCTTGTATATGTTAGTCTTTGTACTTTGATGATTATATAAATAATTTAGCACCCTGAATATTAAAAGTCTTTAAGGGCCACCGGTTGAACAGAATAGTGATGCCCCATTGCATTAAAATCCAGGGTCTGCCTCCGCTGACTGCTCGTGCACTATAACTATTGTTGTTGCAACTGTGGTCCTTCAATTTGATTGCCCACATGCTTTGAGGGAGATCAAATTTACAGACTATAGGAAAGAATGAGTTTTTTTATATTTGAAAACTCGTTAACTTTAAGAATTTCAATTAACCCTTAAGAACATGTTGTTATCGCCATATAAATGTCATGATATGTATAAGACGACATGTTTCAAGGCTACTTTTGGTATATAACAAGAGTCTTTCAATTCTTTTTTTCTTAAATTTCGTGTCTAATTAAATATTGTCATATAAAACAAAACAAAAAAGTATGTGTGTATGTATTATATATATGTATATGTATATATATGGAGGGACAACATACTGATTATTTTCACCTACACAAAATTGCTGATGCAGATGAGGAATTGTGGTCCAATCCTTAAAAACCTCCAGATCACCTACAGTAGTAGCAGGCCTATAGAGTTGTGTCCACTAAATAATAACTACATGTAGATGAATAGTCCCTTAATTACTTGCTGACTGAAATATGAATGTGTACCGGAAACAGACCCTTGGCTCAGTAAAGCATAAGCACAATAATGTATGTTATGTGTGTATATAAATATATATAGAGAGAAAGAGGGGTCAAGAATACCGGCCCAGCGTGAATCTAAATTAGTCGAACTAAGTATACTGGACTTTGAATATCAAAATGGTTAAAAATGCTTTGCTCAGTAGTGAATGAAATCAAGAAACAACAGTGTTGGTGATGGCTTTGACTGATGAGCAACAACATCTAGCTACTGAATACTGAATAGTGAACTCATTCATGTGTAAATGCATAAGTTAAAAATCAGCAATAAGTATGAAGTAGAAGCAGAAGAAAAATTCAGCAGAGGGCAGCTGGTCATTTTGCAAAAATATAGGCAAAGCAAAGCCTGTGGTTTTCTCAGTCTACTCATGGGTTACAAGGTTTTGGTGTAGGTTTGTTTTCATGTATAATAAAGAAGGACAAATATACTCAAGAATGAACACTATCTTATTCTTTACCTACCAACAAAGGTTGTAATAGAGTGGTATGTACTCGTTCATCCTTAATTATAGGTTTCGAGTTGAGCTCTAGGTACGTAGTGAGTACGTCGCCTTTGGTAGGAGAACACTTTACATCTAGTGTGAGACTTCTCAGCGCAATTACGAATTTAATAGGGCTCCTATGCGGATACCAGACATCAAATGATGAGAAGTCTCATATTGGGTGTAAAGTGATCCCTATCAAATGCGAACGTATACTAGATATCAAGTTTCAATTTTGATTTATATGTAATTCACCAAGCTTGTAAAATTAGGGTTGTACATCCAAATTATAAGAGTGTGAACAGAGGCGGAGCCATGATTTTAACCTTATGGGTTCTCAATTTTAGAACGAAGATTTCAAGTGCTAATAACTGAGTTCTATATCTAGTATTTGTGCATATTTAATGAATTTTTTAACATAAGTACACTGTTTGAGTAAAAGATACTGGGTTCAGCCGAAGTATAATATAAAATACTAGTAAGTTTATAGGGTATATACATGCAAATGTCAAGGGCAATGAACTAAGTTACTCTATTTCTGGTCTGAAACTAACCAGAAAACAACTGAGATGCCAGAAAAGTAGCCATAAGAGGGAGCAAACACAAAGTTTATCTAAATAAAATTCCAATTATGAATCATAGATGGGCCAATTCTGTACTTTATGCAGTGTCAGTCTTCCATCTTCTGGTTGCTACACAAAACCATTTCTTTTCAATTTTCCATATGCTTTAGGAGGGAGGACCCAAAAAAGTAAAATAAAATAAAAAGGACTTTATAATTTTCCTACTTTTGCATTGTTTTCTTTGCAGATGATCTGTCAGTGAAACCAATGCATTACAGCTGTTGCATCGTTAATTAAGGACACTAATTACCATAACAAAACGAGTTTATGTGCACCGATAGTATCAATAGATTACTCCCCGTATCAGGAATAAAGGGTAGTCCCGTGCACAAAGTATTCTGCATTCATTTAGGTATGGGGAAAAGTCGGACCACCAAGGGTGTAATGTAGACATTCTACCCTAATACAAGCATAATTGCTTCCACGGCTCGAACTGATGACTTATACGTCACACGGAGATAACTTTACCATTGTTCAAAAACTCCCCTTCCACTTTACGTATTATACGTGCCTCTTTAAAAATAGAAGAGTAGCCTGTTATAACCAATTAAATTGCTTAAATATGGTTGGAAAAAAATTCATATTGTCACTATGTAAGTTACCTCTAATACACCAAAAAGAAAACTAGAAAGAATATCATAAAAGATTATAGGTACCTAGAGTTGCAATCTTTCCCCGGATCTTGAGTGAATGCAACTTTTGTTATAGGTAGTTAAGGGAAAGCAAACATGATTTAAGATAAAACGGAATTGACAATGTTTTGCATGCCTAAGGCAAAAAGTCTTAATTACGAATAATTACTGATAATATGATCATAAGGTTCCTTTTCATTATGACCTTTCCAATTGCTAAATATTTGCCCTTTTTAGCAATAATATCCTTATTCAGCCTAAATTTTTCAGACATGCAGATCCATCCACATCATTGATAATATACGGCAATAATATTTTATAGTTCGAAAGAGGAGCCTTGAAGCAATAGTAATGTTGTCTCGTATGACTTATAGGTCATGGGTTCGAGTCGTGAAATCACTCATTGATGCTTGCATCAGAGTAGACTGCCTACATCACACTCCTTGCAATGCAGCCCATCCCTGAACCTTGTATGAAAGCGGGATGTTTCATGCACCGGACTGCCCTTTAATACTTTATAGTTAGATTAGTTCTCTCAAAAAGGGTTAATTCAAAGTTTCAACCAATTTTTCAATGGAAGATTCAGTAAATAAACTATATATAGATTTGCCATGTCTGGTTGAGCACTTTGGAGTTTCATAATTAGGTTACCCGTAGACTTAAAGGAGATAACAAGTGTTTAATTTGACAGACAATTGAAAGTGGTTTCTGAACTTATTGTTGTCTAAGAATAAAGTTAAAAATTCATTTATATATTGTACGTATGTGATCACCCCATTGGATTTTGCTTGCTCAAAGAGCTACAAGGCGTGGGAAGGAGCAAGATTACCATTTACCAAAATTATGGAATTAAAACATTTCCCTAATCAAGTTGCTACGTACTAAATCAAATCCATATGGATCAGTGTTTTAAAAAGCTTTTTTGGGATTTGCCTCAGGGCTCGCCCCGGGCAGGGCACTATCAAAACGTCTTAAGAGACACGTGCGAGGCTTAGTTTTGCGAAACTAATACCCCAAACGCCAACTGTGCACCCCCAAACATGCCTGGCGGAAGTCTTTGCGAGGGTGTATTTTTCACTGTCTCTGATATCCAAAAAAAAAAAAAAAAAAAAAAAAAGGTCGACATCCTGCATTATTTTCTGATGTTTATTAATCCAATATCAAGATTAGAGAAAGAGTGCAAAAGTTCTTTTCTTTGAAGATTTTACCTGCAATGTATTAAAAGTTAAATACCGGTCATGTTTCATTCCTAACTAGAATAGGCCAAATTAATGATATACTCGTATCTCGTGTTATCTTGTGTTTAATGAAACAATAGTATAAGATACTCCCTCCGGTCCAAAATAAGTAATTTTTTGGTATTTTTTTTGTGGTCCAAAATAAGTGATTTTTTCAGATTTCAAGAATGAATTAATTATTTTTTTCCTACATTGTCCTTGGAATAAATAGTGTTGGAATATGTGTTAGGAGTGTTTATGTGAGATAGTAAAGGTTAACATGGTCAATTTTATTGCTAATTAATGCTAAAATGTGGGTTTCTTAATTTGTGTAAAAACATCCAAAAAATCACTTATTTTGGACCGGAGGGAGTAATAATTTAAAAATACTTTCGTATCATCTTAGGAAAATGAAATAATCTCATTTTTCACACAAGGTTAATTATGAAATCTCCAATCTTGTCACCTTCTATCATAGCCTATAGGGTATAATTAAAAGAATGCCCTATATAGGTGTCAAACTAGTTTAAGTTTGTCAACTTTACCTCTTTAACACCTTCACTTTTGTAATAAAAGAAGTGACACAATTCAAATGACCATTCTCTCATTTAAAACTAACTAAAGTTCTTTTCCCCCTAATTAAATTCAGAACAGTAACTCATACACAAAGGAGAATATGAAGTCTATCAATTGGAATTAGTTAATAGACAGGTCTTTTTTTCTGCAAATCATAGGGAGCAACTTAAATTATGTCATAAAATCTTTGACCAGCATAAAAATTGGAATAATAGCCGCTTACCCATCTGGTCGCATGTGTTTCTGACTCAATTATATGATAACATCATTAAGATGTCTATTCTTTAGCTTAAATTAACTTAATTCTTTATAATTTGTAATCATATGATCAGTTACGTAAAGAAAGAAAAAAAGAAAAAGAAATCATATTCCTTAAGAAACAAGCATAATATGAAAGTTTAATCCCGGGGAAGATGGATGGGATACAATCTGGCTCAGAGGCAAATTAAGTGGATCTCAAGTCAGTCGATTACATTTTAAATTTTCTTACATATATAAATAATTTCAATTCGTCTTAAATTCGCTTCTGATCGTATCAAAGGGCAGCCCAGTACACAAAGCATCTCGCATTCATACAAGATCCGGGAATGACCACATCCTGAAAGGTATGATGTAGACAACCTACCTAATGCAAGCATTAATGGCTGCTTCCACGACTCGAACTCATGACCTATAGGTCACACGAAAACAACTTTACCGTCGCTTATGATCATACCATCAAACAAAAATGAGGGTAATCCAGTGCATAAAGCATTTCACGTTAATACGGGATTTAGCAAAAGGCTGCATTCCAAGAAAGTATATTATAGGCATCTCATCCCGACACAAGTATCAATGATTGATTTTACGGCTCGAATATATAACCTATAGTCACATAGAAAAAACTTTAACGTTGTTCCTTCGTTAAAAAAAAAAAACAAGAAAGGAAATAAATAATTTAAGGGATGGTGACCCACTAGTAAAACTTTCGTCCCATGTGTCTGTTTAGGTTGTTAGAGAATGGGGTCTACTAATTTAAAAGAATACCTTTAATGGGAGGCAAGAAAATTCTCCTCATGATTTGTCAAAAAATTCAGAAAGACTATAAAATAAGTGAAGTAGACAAATTTTTAGTGTATAATTCAATGTTGCTAAAGCACTAGCTTCTTGTTTCTTTTATATTAACTCACTCTTTGTCCACTTTCCTCTGTCTCCACTCCAAATTCCACTCCTCTTTTTATCTCTCTAAGAAATGTTTGAACATTGAAGAAGAAGAAGTTGAAGAAATTATAGAGAAAATATGGAGATTAGGGTTTGTTGATTTTTACAGCAACTAAAGGAGGCGTCCAAAGGGATCGCATTGATCCCATTTCAATTTCTGTTTATTAATTCAAGAAACTGAATTTGGATCATGCTATCCCTTTGGACTCCTCCTTTTGGAGCTACACTAGCTAACTTGGAGATCTGATGAATATATTTCGTCAGATCCGTAGTTAGAATTTTGAGTTTATAAGTTCTGAATACTAATTTCGCTCTGCATCTCATGGCAAAAACTATAGGAAAGTTGTGTTCTCTTCAAAGAAACCCTTTCAATGCGAAGCATCACTAGAGAACAAGTAAGTCCAAGTGATAACACACATTAAACATTTTTCCAAAATGGTATATTTTCTAGTCAGTTTGTGCCCACTTTAATTATTTTAACCTCTCGTCAATGTATTTACCATGTAACTCTAGTTACCTTACTAACACATTTAACATCAAATCCATTTTCTAAATCTTTATTTGATAAATACATCATCTCTCCGATAAATTTTATCTCGTAGTCATGGATATGAAACTTTTTTTATTGTTACCTTAACAACTTGATAGTTCAAACTATTACACATCTACAACAATTGACTCTCTTTTTTTTTCTTCTCTTCCTATTTTCCAGAAAGGTCACCTGGTTTAGTGGTTTTTATGTTTTTATTTATTCATGCATTCAGCATTCTTCCTATATATATATATATATATATATATATATAATATATATATATATATTATATTATATATATATTACGCACCCCAAAATTATCTCAAAGGGAAAAATAAGTAGCTATAAAAGTTGAATTTTATCTTCTTGAAAGGACAAAAGAAATAAAAAGGTAATTCTTGATTGTGAATGAGCTGGAGATTCTATTATGGTGTTGCTGGCTTTGATTATGATCTTCATTACTTTTGGAAAAGTGATTAATTACATTTGTTAGGTGAAAGTTTACCCCAAGTTGAATTTTTGATTATTACGTAACATCCACAACTTAAATTTAATTTACATGTAGAGAGAATAGTAGCTAGAAACTTTTACCAATTAGTAAGTCCTAAGAAAAGGACCATAACATCCGGGGGCGGAACTAGAGCTTCGATAACGGGTTCGGCAAACCCAGTAACTTTAGTGCAAACCATATATTTGTCTTAAAAAATCCAGGGACGGAGCTAGAGCAAGAACGTGACGTGAAATATGCTTATGGGATAGCATTTGAAATTTTAACTATCGTCTTAACTATGTTTTTCCTCCCCCCACAACCCATCTTACATTTGAAATTTTGAAGAGGGAGTTTGGGTGTGGGGGTGGGGTGGGGGGTCCATATATAATAAACTCAATTAAAACCAGATTTAAGTGATAGTACAAGAAGGAAGGTGGAGTGAGGGGTCTAGTGTCAGATGGAAAATATTTTGGACAATAGGGATAGTATAAATTGTGTCCAAATGAGAAATAAGTAGGACAATTGTCTCCCTCTTGGGCTACACTATAAATTGCCAAAGAAAGACTTAGTAATGATTTTCATATTTAGTAGGACAAAGGTGGCCCTTTCTATGAATCCCAACTTCTATTACCTGCCCCAAAATACATAACTCAATTAGCCCCACATTGTCCTTTGGAATAAACCTTTTCTCACTCTATGACTCAAATTTTTGACCAAGAATTTGAGATCATTTAGGATCTAATTGAGATCATTAAAGTTGACTTCCGAGTACTTTAAGTTGGCTTCTATTACAACTTTCTAGAAAAGAAAAAAATACGCAGGTGATTCTTTTTTTCATATGTTTAAGTACGGTGTCTCTATCCTAAACAGTTTTTCTATCTTTACAAGATAGGGATAAAGACTGCGTACACACTACCAAGACCCCACTTCTATATACTGGATATATTGTTGTTTAAGTATAATATCCCATATATAAATTGATGAGAGGTAGTACATATCGAATAATTAGAGAATGGAGATATACACAAATTTGGTTCGGACACCACTATTATTTGGAGAATTATAGAAGGCAAGATCGATGACTTGGGTCCGTTTAAGAACTAAGAAGGCAGGCATTTCTAACGATGCTGTAGAAACACCTTTTGTTGCTTTGAGTTCTTTAATTTGCATTTTGCACATAATGTACATCTTTTTTTCAAAATATATTTGCTTTTTAATTTTTTAAACCGTGAAGGGTATAATAGGAATCAAATAATTACAAAAGATTATTATCACTACCTAATTAATGATAAGTTATCACAAGCTTTTTTGTTGAAATCATAATGTTATATAGAATAAAATGGGAAGCTTAAAATTATTCTTTTTAAATAGAAAAACATATCAGTTTTATTCGAAAAATACAACAACAACTCTGTGAAATCCCACAAGTGGGATCTGGGGAGGGTAGTGTGTATGCAAACCTTACCCCTACTCCCGAGGAGTAGAGAGCCTGTTTCCGATAGACCCTCGGGTAAAGAAGATGAAAAGAGACAGTGTCACATAAATATCAGAGGAAGCAAGAAAGAAAGAAAAATAACATAAGCAACGTAATAACTAGAAAATAGAGAGAAAACAATAACAATAAGCAGTAACAATGGCACAGTACTACAGACACAATGGAGTAATATGGATACAACAAGAGCCACTAGCATCCTAAGACACTACACTATCGGACTAGCCTCCTACGACTTAACCTGCAATCCTAAAGAAGTAATATGGACACTATTGAAGCCACTAGCAGCCTAAGACAAACACATGCTAGCCTCCTACTTCTTAACCTACAGCCTTAGTGCTCGCTCTCCACAACTTATCCTATCAAGGGCCATGTCCTCGAAATTTGAAGCCGCACCAGATCCTCCCTGATCACCTCTCCCCAATATTTCTTTGGCCGTCCTCTACCTTTTCTCACACCCGTCAAGGCCATCTGTTCACACCTCCTAACCGGGGCATCCATGCTTCTCCTCCGTACGTGCCCGAATCATCTAAGCCTAGCTTCCCGCATCTTGTCTTCTATGGGAGCCACGCCCACCTTCACCCGGATATCTTCATTCCTAATCTTATCCAGTCTAATGTGCCCGCACATCCATCTCAACATCCTCATTTCTGCAACTTTTATCTTTTGGATATATATGAGAATTCTTGACTGGCCAACACTCAGCACCATACATCATGGCCGGTCTGACCACCGCTCTATGTAACTTACCTTTAAGTTTCGGGGCACTTCTTGTCACACAAGACACCAGGCTCTAGCCTCCATTTCATCTACCCCACCCCTATACGGTGCGTAACATCCTCATCAATCTCTCCATCCTCTCAGATAACCGACCCCAGGTACTTGAAGCTTCCTTTCTTGGGAATGACTTGAGAGTCAAGCGTTATCTCCATGTCCGCTTCTCCCGAAACACCGCTGAACTTGCACTCCATGTATTCTGTCTTAGTCCTGCTCAACTTGAAACCTTTAGACTCAAGGATCTGTCTCCAAATCTCCAACCTCTCGTTAACATCGCCTCGCATCTCATCAATCAGAACAATATCATCAGTGTATAATATACACTATGGCACCTCCCCTTTTGATATGGTGTGTCAGTGCGTCCATCGCCAGGAAAATAAAAACGAGCTGAATGCTGATCCTTGGTGTAAACCCATAACAATCGGAAAATGCTCCGAGTCGCCCCCACTGTCCTAAACCGAGTCTTAGATCCATCATACATGTCCTTAATCACCTAATATAAGCAACCGTATCACCTCTCACCTCCAGGCATCTCCAAAGAACTTCTCTAGGGACCTTGTCATATGCTTTTTCTAGGTCAATAAACACCATGTGCAAATCCTTCTTCTTATCCCTCTACAGTTCAACCAACCTCCTTATAAGATGGATAACTTCCGTAGTAGAACGACCAGGCATGAACCCAAACTGGTTATCGTATATCGACACCGACTTCCTCACCCTCACTTCCACTACCCTCTCCCAAACCTTCATGGTATGACTTAGTAACTTGTTACCCCTATAGTTATTACAATTCTGGATATCGCCTTTGTTCTTGTACAGCGGTATCATCGTACTCCACCTCCACTCTTCTGGCATCTTTTTTGTCCTGAAAATAATATTAAACTGCTAGTTAGCAACTCCAATCCTGCTTTACCCACCGACCTCCAGAATTCTACCAGAATCTCGTCGGGCCCGATCGCTCTGCCTCTAAGCATCTTACGCATAGCCCCCACAACCTCCTCGACCTTAATGCGCCTACAATAGCTAAAATCTTGGTGACTCTCAGAGTGCTCTAATTCCCCTAGTACAATATCTCTGTCCCCTTCGTCATTCAGCAGTTTATGAAAGCAAGTCTGCCATCTCCGCTTAATCTAAGCATCTTCCATCAACACTCTGCCTTCCTCGTCCTTGATACACCTCACTTGGTCTAGATCACGAGCCGTCCTCTCTCTCGCCTTGACCAGCCGTAATAACTTGTTGTCCCCGCCTTTGTCCCCCAGTTCTTCGTATAGGCGACCAAACACTGCAGTCTTAGCCTCCGTAACCGCTAACTTCGCCACCTTTCTAGCTGTCTTATATCTTTCTCTGTTCATCCTCTTTTCCTCCTCGTGTGTACTCTCCACTAACCTCCGGTACGCCGCTTTCTTTTCTTCCACCTTTCCTTGGACCTTGGCGTTCCACTACCAGTCGCCCATATGACCGCTCGAGTAACCCTTCGAGACCTATAACACCTCTCTCGCAGCCTCTCTTATACAATTCACCGTCATTTTCCACATACCGCTCGCATCCCCGCTACTCCTCCAGGCCCCTATATCCAACAACCTCCCCTCCAACTCTCGAGCTTTATCCTTCATCAAGGCACCCCACCTAATCCTCGGACGACCCGAAACCACGTTCTTCTTCCTCCTTATCATGATGCTGACATCCATCACCAAGAGCCTATGTGGGTCGCGAGTGTCTCATCGGGATAACCTTGCAATTCTTGCACAACCCTTTATCAAACCTCCTTAAGAGTAGATAGTCAATCTGGGTCTTAGACACCGAACTTTGAAACGTAACCAAGTGCTCCTCCCTCTTCGGAAAACTAGAGTTCGCAATCACCAACTCAAAAGCCTTAGCAAAATCCAACAGAGAGGTGCCACCTCTGTTCCTATCCCCAAAGCCAAAGCCGCCATGAACCTCGCCATAGCCACCAGCAGACGTTCTGATATGCCCATTGAAATCTCCTCCTACAAATAGCTTCTTTGTGGGCCGGAACACCATGCACCACCTCATTCAAACCCTCCCAGAAATGCCTCTTAACCTCCTAATCCAAGCCCACTTGAGGAGCGTAAGCGCTAATGACATTCAGAGTGAGCCCACCAACCACTAACTTAATAGCCATTAATTTTATTCGAAAAATCTTTTAGAAAAAAAAACTTCACAAAAATAATGTCACATTGAATGCTTGGAGATTCCTTGTTCTTACAAATCTCACCAGGCTTTTTAGCTTTCCATCCAGAAACTTTGGGGGGGTATTTCCAAGTCCTTTTCTCCATAGGGGCGGAAGACAACATGGCTTCCACCTAATCATTGACTTTCGGTACCTATCCAATTATCTTTGTAGTAGCTATGGTACAAGAGAGATGATATAGAATAGGAAAACAACATAAGAGAAAAATGATGCTCCAAAGGTGATAACGAAACTTACGGACAAAGTTCCACTTCTCAGGGAATAAATGATCACCGGGTTGAATCAACTCACGAGTAGGTATAACCACGAATCTTCTGTACCACCCATGATCATGGTCATCTTCGGGGTCAGCGATAACTTATTTTTCATGGTTGTGAAGTATAAACACACTAGCACAGAAACATTTAGGAAAATAATGATACATGTAGACCGTGGATATAAGGAATAAAGAGAGAATTCAAAGAGAAAGCAATGGGCAAGTTTGTAAGAGAATAATGAGTGAAGAGGTAGGGTTGAAGGTTTCGTATATATAGAGGGAGGAATATTCATCATGGAACCATCATCATGGGCCTGTCACTTCGAAGTTACAGAGCCATTAGTGCTTGAGAAACTGTTACTAATGGAAACCAATCAACTCACTGCCTATGTGGGTCCCATAGAGAGCTGCTTGGCGCAGTTTCGCGAAAATACGAATATCTCTCTACTATGACATCGTATCAACAAACGGTTTAATGAATTAGAAACTAGACTAGTAGATCTTCAATTTGGTAGGTGGATCACCCATAATTCAAAGTAAATTTGGAGAAAATAGCAGCTACAGTTGACCTAATTTTCAGCAAATTTATGAATGTAACTTGTGATGACCTTTGCCAACTTTTGTTCCACAACTTGCTTGACTTAAAAAAATAACACACGACTATCATACGACTAAAATAACTTATAACATAACCTCCTTAACATATTAAGAACCCTAGTCTCACCCCAAAAGTATATGTTAAACTTTCCTCGTTTGACGACTTTCGACGAAACTTATTTTCTTCAATTCGTTTAGCTTCTAAGCCTTTCAACTCTCATGGTACTTGTTATTCATGACCTTAAATATTTGTAACCTCCAAGGTAACACGACTAACTTACTTTATGTACTTTCAAAGACAATCTCATTTATGAGCTTACATCAATTGACTTATGATGTACTCTCACGTACGAAAATATGGGGTGTAACATCATTCCCCCCTTTAGAACATTTGTCCTCGAATGTTGACTGATGCGCCTATCAGTCTCATAACCTATAGCTTTTATGAATACTTTAATACTGTCTTTTCTATCTAGGCAACTGTTCTGTGACAAATCCAAAGGCCAGGGCATTCTGCCCTTTAGGCCTCTTTCTCATACCATGACTTGTTGTCGGAATTCTTCCAATCTCGTAAATGTTGTTACCTTCTGTCATGCAGCCTGTACGACTTTGTCCTTGCATGTGCGCCTATACGACTCTTCTCTCCTTTTTCCTCCAGCTTTTACCCAATCTCTAGGCCTCACTTTGGGAACATATACAAAACTTTGACAAGCTGTCCCTCTGGGCATCTATAGGTGTACTGAAGTTTTTCGCTCGGTACTTGTCGAACTTACGACTATTGCTATATCTTGTTTTATAGCCTCGGTTATCTATGCTTATGGCTTTACTACATCTAGGTAGCTTATACTATACCATAACACTTACTTCGAATTATTATTACCGAGGTTTACTACTCAACTCTAGGTTACACTCTTGCTGCTTATCCTATATGTATAAATCTAAGTCCTTTAATGCTTCCTTATTACTGTTCATCTAAAGAATGACATCTTAATCTCCTCTCATACTTTGGAACTTTTATCCATCTATTGATGATTCACCTTAATGTTGATCCATATTCTACTACTGATAACTTAAAACCTCTCACGTAATACATTGTCACTAGGGCTCATGTTTCATCGGGGAGAATTTGAAGTGATTTTCCTGATCCACATAGGGACGATACTATACTTATTCATAACATCTCAACGTGATTCATCTTATGGGGTATTCTAATCTCTTGCAATTCATGAAAATCTTTTTTCTCAAAATCATTACTCAATCAAAGGCCTAAACGTCATCCTCTTATCTATCACCATTACACCTTTATTCTACTACCATGGCAGCGCAACATTTCATCTCTCTAACTGCTCCTAGTCTTAGACACCTCTGAGTTTGTTTAGACTATACTGAGCTTTTTATAACATACAAAAACCATCAGCTCTCTTGTTTGATGGGCTTAATCCCGAGGTCTTACCTATTCTTGTCACCTTCTAACTCACCTTTTCTTATCCTTACTCCCATCTTCCTAAAACCTTGTCACTCTACCATACTTTAGCTTGCGACCTATGCATATCTATTTATTCTACTCACAGCCTTCCTTTAACTTGCTAGCACCATAGATTTCCTTTTGTGCCTTCTCAGTTGTCTTTAAATGTAAGCAATCACTTTTCCCGATCGTTCTGCCACTTGCTGCATGGATACTTGGCTTATCATAGTGCCCACGAATACTGGGATTCCCTGTAACTCGTATGATCTCAAATATCACCTTTAATACTTTGTTTTCCATTCATTAGCCACGATAAGTGCCACTTTCTTATGAAGTGCATGCAATATTATGGTGAGACTGTTGTTACAAGAACATTTCTTCTTCAAGTTACTATACTTTGGTTGAAGCCTTCTTCCTTATATCCTCAACTAGTCTTTCTTTGTAGTACTTAGGAGAGATCCTCTGACTCCTGTAAATCTGCAAGCTTATTACACCGTATACCCGAAGAGATTTTTGATGTTCTCACTCGCTTATAATTATCCTCAGTTACTTACCTCCGCGCCCTTATGCTCGTAGGGTTACTTCTGAACTCAAATTTTGATTGTCTCCTTAGTAACACTCTCTCTTATATTCATAAAACTTAAACGGTACCTTTAACTACCCCAATTCCTATCTGAAAAATTTTCAAGGATTGCGATGTCTTATCTGCGAGATTGAAATAACATCACTAATATAAGTCGATTGTTATGTCAGAGTTGATTAATAACTTACCTTTATCATTTACTATGTCACTGAGTTTTTTAAACTGCCCTGCTTCTTGTTGAACTGAAGTTGTAAATTTTGTTGCTAAACTGTCTTGAGAATTTTCCAAGTCCCATGTTAAACCAAGGCCAAAAGTGTTATCAGACAAGAAAGGACTATATGAAAATGGGATTCCTACAGTTTTGACATGGCTACAAAAATCTGGCACAACAAATGATGTTTCCACAACATAAACATGATGTGCAAAACCACTTAGATAGGGGACTTGTAAAAAAGAAGCTGAAAGTTGAGCTGAACAATTCAGATACTGATACTCCTTCAAGATATAGTAATAACTAATGTTGTTTATCTTGCATGATCTGTTGATTTGTCTGTATCCTCTTTTTTAGCCATAACTAGGCTCTTCCTGAATCAACTACTAACTACTCGTTGGTCCATTCTCATATTTGTATTCTACGTAATCTCTCTTGGGTTATGTTCTTTGTGTTAACTTACCCCTCACACTGGCTTCTTATGTATCAAGTGTTTATTTGCACTTATTTAGCTAAAACATCTAGTGCTGGAACCCTTACTGCCCCTCCCCGGCGTCGTGCTTGCATAATGTTCTGGAGTCATATCAAATCTATAGGATCTGAATAAATGCAATCTCATTTCTTTCGCCTTTCTACCACATTCTTCCTTTACTATTCCATAGTTACCCGAACCACATATCTACAACTTAATACCATATCACATTATCTTCCCCCTTTAGGGGAGTACTAACATTTAATGCTATGAAGATTTACCTATAACTGTTCCTCTTCATCTTTGGCATCTTGTCACATCTTCATGCACTCTTACTTGCCTTGCGGTAACCCCTCTGTACCAGGGATAACTGAATTCCTTATGCACGAAGGTGACACCCAATGTAACTGGCACACTTAGTCCCTTAAGCTTAACTCTGCTCACAGTGCTTGTTTTAGGGAAGCGTCTTCCTGAATGACCTTTAAAGGTTATCATTCTGTTGTCCATTCTATTATTGTCGGAACACGATCTCTGAAATTCTCACGATTCCGACTATTATCAAATCCTTCGATCCTTAATTCATGTTCGATTTTTATCTTGTTTACTATCCCAAACTAATTTCTTTACTCCGGGGGGGGGGGGGGGGTTCTAACTTTTCCATCTGGTAATCACGTTGGACTCACCAACTCATTTCTCAAAATGAGGATATGACTTTAGGGCTTATAATTTTATTGCCTTAAGGCATGTCTCCTCTTGTCTTTTCCATCACTTGACTATTGACTCTATCGTCCTGTCATACTTTGATTTACGGTTATCACCCATTTATCATATCTTACTCATAATTCTTCATTTACTCTCTTCTTATTCTCTTGCTATATATTTATGTCTATCACCTTATTATGAAAACTTCAATAAAATATTCTTTTGCTTTTATCTCCCTTTGATCCATCCACTGGCTCTTCGGGTCGCCTAACATTCTCACTTTACTAGGGACGGGAGTCATACAAAGGTAAATATTTATCCCTTCTAGGATTCCAGTTCCAATCTTCTAAATTTACTGGACATTCTAGTATTTCATATCTAAATGTACTATTCTGAGTGCACCATTGAGGTGTCTCACAAGGAGAACTATTACCACGTTTGCAATATCCTACGGAAATGTCAACTAAGGCTAACAATCCATCCACCATTTTGGGTTACTCTAACCCCAGCTAGATCCTAATATCCCATCATTCTCTTAAATTATATATGTTAGCTCCCATAGGGCATAACTGAGTTGGGTGTGGCTAATTATACATACCTCTGTTACTGTTGAAGGTAACTCAGAATACTTATATTTCTCTGCCTGAATTGTAAAAACTGATAATCTTTACTAACTGGGTACCTCGTACCCTTCTTCACCTTGCTCCTTTTACTTGTTGAAACTTGTATCTACCTTCTGATTCTCTCGTTGCTTTTTTCCCGTATGGGTGGATAGATACTTAGGCCCTAGGGCTCCTTATCAAGAAGCTCAGACATCTTAGTACACACATGATCTGCTGAAGACCTAACATTTACGCATCATAAGCATGATGCAAAATCGAGTTCCTTTAACTCAACTCTTCTACAGCCACATTAAATCTCTCACCCACTGTTTTTCTTGATGTAGGTATCGTTGTATTACGAATAAAATAGAATTTAGGAGTTTGAATTCTTACAACTGAGCTCTACCACACGATCTAGAGTAAGAAGAAAGAGTGACAGTCCTAAATTTCCTGCAGCCTCCTGCTTATAAGTGTGGTGCATGACATACCCATAAAAAGGACTCTACTAGACACGGCTTGTAGACTCCCTAGGACAGAAGGACTCTGATATCAGTTTTGTCACGACCCAAACCGAAGGTCCGCGACGGGCACCCGATGCCTAACTCAACCGAGTACCAACGTAACATATCCGTCTTATCATACTATCATGGGTAAATGAGCTGGAAAGGCCGTCATGAGATAACCAGAACTAAACATAAGAGTATACTCGACATAGGACGACCCAACATGGTATACAAACTTATACATGTGACATAAAGACCTATAATCCGAAATGATCATTTGTACACTCAAAACATAGGCCGACAATACCATTTAATCATCCATATACATGACATATGTCTACAAGCCTCTAAGAGTACATAAACATCATAAAGGTCGGGACAGGGCCCTGCCATACCAACCAATACATGTCCAAATCATACTGACCAAATAGGTAACTCCGGAGCAAGTGGAGTGCCCCAACACCTTCCGCTGAGCTAATAGCCTACTAGGACGACTGTCAACCTGTCTATCGGGACCTGAGAGCATGAAAGGCAGCGTCCCCAAGCAAAAGGGACATCAGTACAAATAAAGTACGACCGAGTATGTAAGGCAGGAAAGCATAAATAAGAACAGTAATGTAATAAGAGGTAGAGAAGATACGACCTGTAACATCTGAGTGCCTCTGAGGGCTACTGACATGAAATGCATGATTCATATATATACATATACTTTTAAAAACATACGCCTCTGTGGGCATCATTATCATCATATCGTACCCGGCTTCGAAGAGGACTCGGTATGTAGCAACCCCTTTGGGAGGGTGTTACTTACGAAACAAATCTAATTTACTACTTGCTATATTAAGAAGATATTAGTTAAAACAAATTTTCAGAATAATTTAGTAGCAGAAATAGGCCCATGCAACAAGGTTCAAAGTGCAATATTTTTTTTTTAATAAAAATACATTTCATAATTTTTATTTTTATAAATGAAATACAATGTCAAAATATCAACATAAGGTGATATAACCCTTCTTGAATAATCAACACGTTAAAGAAACTTCCTAACAAAATTGTACTTTCATTCAACATAACTGCAAGTTTGTATTGTATAAATTTCAAACTATCGGGTATAAAAAGGGAAACTAGTTTTCTCCTTTGTACATATTTACAAGACAAAGTGTAAATATATTACAAGACTTGAGTTATTAATACACCCTAAAACAGCAAAACAAGTTACCAAATTCAAGTTACAAGATTTTGATCTTAAGATCCAACAAGCCTCCAAATAACATACATAAATGTGACATATATATATCATGTACATGTCCCAAAACTATACAAAACCAAGGCGCATATGCAAATGTGATCTCCATAAGTGCTCCCAAAAAGACTACTTCATAAGACCGTCTTCAAATTTCATCCCGTACATTACCTACGATAGAAAAATAACTATCACTAAGCATAAGCTTAGTGGCGTATAAACTTTGGGCTTGGAATCATTAAATTCTCCAATTCCCCCTTTCAGTCATAGGTAGCTCAATTTAACATAATTTAAAATAAGTGAACAAATATATCAAAAGTATCAAATATCAAACCTTGAATTGTTCCCAAATATCAATAACAATGTTCAAGATTCAAGAAAGTGTATACTATCAATCCAAGAGAGTTTGCCGAATATCCATTTTTCGCCCAATATGTACGTCATGCCATCACACTAAGCATAATCAGATATCACGATGGACCGAAGCCCCAAATCAAATATGGTCAAAACCCAATAGTCAAGAGAATCAAGAACCATATTAAAAATGGCTTCCCAATTCGTACTTAACACGGATAAATTCCATAATTTAAGACGAACTACAAATCCAAAGTCAAGATGGCAAAAGATCCAAATCAAGAGGCATGCCAAGATGAGTGACAAAGTCACTGCCACAAGAAGGATAAAGTCCCAACAAGAATGCAAAATGATCAAGCAAAATCTGTATGAGTGGGCGATTTAGCAAATATCTTACAATACTTGATATAACTTGAATACAACAATATAAATTGAAGACAAGAAAAATAAAATATCAGGTTATTTCAAAATATTCCAGCAAGCAAAAAGAGTACAAATTATACACAAACCTTGGTGTTTTACCACAAAACAGTTCAATCACAACTTGAGGACGTTCGAATCGTCTACGCCGTAAACAAACCAAATCCGTCCATTTCCTCAAACACTTCCCCTTTGATTTTACAAGGGTGTATATAACTTAAATACATAACCAAATATCTATATAAGTTCAGTGATTTAACATGTCAAACTAAACATTATATTGGTGAAAATTACCCAAAATCTTTAAAACAAAAATTCTGGACAGTATCACTGTTTCGTGTTGTGGCTCAGTTTTGAAGATCAAAACGGACATACTAGACTGTATAGTCTTCATGAAAGTTGTAGATATTTGTCTTAGTGTTTCAGAACATCTTGAATCACCTCCATATCAATTTTTTTCAAAAAGTGTTGCTAAAATTACTAACAATAGTACATGAGGTATTTCTAAAATTGAAAATCTGGGCAGCACCCGCCTTGTACTTTATGATCCCTTTTAGGGTAAATACAATAAAAATAGATTTTGTTTCCTTCATAAGAGTTATAAATATATGAAATAGCTTTCTATAAAGTCCTAGATCACTTAAAACGGAGATCTGTACAAACAGATATGTAGAAAACACTAATAGTTGTCTAGTGTAAAACCGGGTTTAGTAACTTACGACAAAAGAGAGGAGCAACTTGAGCTTCACCAACAACGAATTTTGCTGGTTGGTTTAGTGGGAATTTATGATGGTTTCATGAAATTTTCAGGAGATAAGAAGGAGAGAAGGTAGGGTTTTTTTCTTTGTCTTGCAAGAATGAAACAAGAGAGAAGGGTATGGAAAAGCAAGTCTTCCCAAAGTAATATCGAAACTTTGGATAAATATGAAAAATGTGGCTGTCCAACCTAATAAATATCTTTAGATAAATACAAAAGGGTGGCAGCCCAAAAACGTAATTATATAATGTATTTAGTAATAATTCATCAAAATAATATTAAGTGTTACACATAGCAACACCATAGAGCTTCTTTGTCAATATTAACACAACCTAATGTAAGGAATGTTTATATATTACCAATTTCACGTTTAGGAAGTGCAAAGTAAAATATATCCTCGTTATAAAAATGCTCAATCGAGAATGCAAATATTATTAAAAATTTGGGGTGTTACACGGTAAAAATGTACCCGGCCACTATAAGGCTCGATAGAATCGTATCAGGCCACGTGGAGCTCGGTAAAACCCAACTGATCAGTGGTGCACAATAGGTGCCGTACCCGACCGACTATAGCGCGACTCGGTAGAGTAAAATAGATACATGTATGATGCATGCTCGACTCATGGAATCACGTTCTAAACCTTTCGGAGTAACGTATGGTCGTTGCACCTTCTACTAACGTTATGAACATCATACCATCAATATGAATCTCAATATACTTCAAGAATCATACATACATGCTTAGAATAACTTTATAAGGAAATAACAACATGGACAACCTTAGTTGCTAGGAGTAGATCCGTTATGAAATAGCGTATCGTTTACGTTCGTTTCACTTTAGATCATGCCAAAAGAAATAAGGAAGTGCCTTTACATACCTTAACCCTGTTGAGTCCTTAATACCTTCCAAGCAAATCTTCAAAAAAGTCAACTATCATAGCATAAGAAGATTCAAAATCAATGCTGAGCAACTGCTAAGTCTGTAACTTAAGTTAGTAGCTCGTTTACGTAAATTCGGGCAGCATCTTCCCTGTAACAAGGGCCTCCTCCAATAGTATATACCAACAACAACAATCAGAGAAATCTAGCAACATATAAATATCAATAACAAGACACCATATAACAACAACAGGTCACAACTACTTCACGACGAGCGGCAAGCTCCGATTAGAATCCGTATAACCCATATCACCCCTTATAGACTTCTTTCATTAACTTAACAATATCATTAAAATAATAATAAAGTCATTCATCAATGATTCAATCCTTATACCATATATTTATAATAAAGGAGACCATCCACAACTCCACTATCTTCAATTAGCAACTTTATTCACTAGTTCATGTCTAGTCCATCCATTTAACTTAATAAACATCAAGATAACTTTAAGCAAATGCAAGAACACAATACACATATCCCCTATAGTAAATTAAAGTCTAAATCCAAGTTATATTTAGCTTACAATAGTCCTCAATGGCAATATAACACCATAGAAGTGACTTAAGATAATCCAAGTATTATCTTGTAATTTATCATCCTAACAACTTAACCAACATACAAGCAAGCTTAAGCATAATTAGTAAGCTGTTATAATCACCTTAGCCAGTAGCAACAACTTGAAATTTCAGCCAAACACAGCCCACAACTATCCTCAATGACAACACAACCTCAAAGACTAGAACTAACTTTTGATGTTGAAATATGGTGTAATCCATTTGCAAGAATTGAAATAACCTAGTGTTGATATGAGAAACATGGGAGAGTATTTTACAGATCTTAAACCACTTAAAACAACCTCCCACACGAGCTGAAACCATCCAAAAATTAGCAACAACAAGAAGACCAAGAAACTTACTAACGCGACGGAATTCCCGACACTTGATTTATGTTGTTTGCCCTTTGTTTGGGTATTGGATCGTGAGAGAACCTTGAGAGAGTGTTTTTAGGTGTATAGGGTCTGAAGATACTGAAAAAGAATGAGTTAAAACGGGGTTGAGGTGTCTTATATATATCAACATATCTAAACCGCCTATGTGGGTCTCATAGAGAGCTGCTTGGTGCAGTTTCCTAAAAACGTGAATATCTCTCTACTCCGACGTCGTATCGACGAACGATTTAATACGTTAGAAACTATACTCGTGGATCTTCAATTTGGTAGGTGTATCACCCCATAATTCAAAGTAAATGTGGAGAAAATCGCAGCTACATTTGACCTAATGTTCAGCATATTTATGAATGTAACTTGTGATGACCTTTGCCAACTTTTGTTTCACAACTTGTTTGACTTAAAAACATAACATACGCCTATCATACGACTAAAATAACTTATAACATAACCTCCTTATCAAATTAAAAACTCCAGTATCACCCCAAAAGTATATGTTATAACTTTCCTCGCTTGTCGACTTTCGACGAAATTTATTTTCTTCAATTCGTTTAGCTTCTAAGACTTCCAACACTCTTGGTACTTGTTATTTATGACATTAAATATTTGTAACCTCCAAGGTAACACTATTAACTTACTTTATGTACTTTCAAAGACAATCTCATTTCTGAGCTTACATCAATTAACTTATGATGTACTCTCATGTACGAAAATATGGGGTGTAACAACCCCCCTCCCCCCCCACACACATTATATATATATATATATA
>NC_031993.1:1840134-1950215 GCF_001879085.1 Nicotiana attenuata
TATATATATATATATATATATATATATATATATATATATATATATATATATATATATATATATATATATATATATATATAGATAGATAGATAGAGAGAGAGAGAGTTACGACCCGACCGATCGTTTTGAGTATTTTAGCCCCTTTTTCCCTATTCGATGCGCTGCATATGTGTATTTATGGTTACATGACTTGCGGTTCGTTGGTGATTGTATATGAAAACAAGAATAAAATTAAAAAAATTATGAGAAAGGTTGAGGGGAAATGCACATATAACCACTTTCGGGGATGTATTTAGAGATTAGCAAGTACTTATTTTGTCCTGAAATTTTAAACTAAAAATATTAACTTCAGGATAATTCAGGACGCTTTTGTCCAAAAAAATTAATTTGAAAAACTTAAATTCAGGACACACTAGCTAATTCCTAAATAACAACCTTTTAGAGTGGCTACTTGATGTCATTTCTACAAAGACTGAGCGGACAAGGCCTACTACATATGAAGTTGGGCCGGTCACATGCGGATATTTACCAAGTGGGGCTTTTCCATCTATACCCGATTTTAGGGTCACAATTGAACCTATGCCCACTTTGCAAAAAAATTTACAAGTCTACCCACTTTAGGATTTACTTCAGACTTATCGGGTCTAAGATTAAAAAAAAAATAATCTGGAGTGAAAAAATTAGATTTCTGATGCACTTAAGGCCATTAAGTCTGAAGTGAAAAATTGCACTCCTGATGCACTTAAGGCCAAAAGGTCTGAAGTGCAACAAACGTTTTTCTACACTTAGGGCCAATAAGTCTGAAGTAAAAAATTGCACTTCAGATGCACTTAAGGCCAAAAGGTCTGAAGCGCAACCAACATTTTTATGCACTTAAGGCCAAAAAGTCCTGAAGTGCAAATTGCTCAGAAACAGAAATTTGTTTTTCGAATTTTAACAATTCAATATACGATTTAATACCTAAATCTACTCCTAATGAGCTCAAATTTGAAACATAACCTCCAAATATCATCTAGAAGAAACCCCAATTATCAATTTGTCAAAACAACAATAAATCTAACGAACCCATTTTGCAGTTAAGAAAATGAAAAAGAAGAAACCCTAAGCAATAAAAAAATAAAGTCCCACAACAGCTCACTACTGTAAAACATCCTAAATTGTCTTAAAATATATATGTTCACAAATACCATATAAAATCAATGTTACCTGAAGAAGAAGAAGAAGAAGAAGAAGAAGAAGAAGAAGAAGAAGAAGAAGAAGAAGAAGAAGAAGAAGAAGAAGAAGAGGAGGAGGAGAAAAAGGCCTAAAGTTTTTTATAAAGTGGGTACAAGTTTAAAAAAAATTAAAATGGGTACAGGTTAAATGGGAGCGACCAAATAGGACACCCTTGCAATTTTACTTACCAAGTTGGGCTGCCTCGACACGTGACATGCTTGTTCCAACCCACTTGACATGAATATAATCAATAATATAGAGTTTGAAAGGAAATGTATGAATCATATACCGAGTCCAAGACTATTGAAATTGGACACACTATCCACTCATTGTGCCTTGGTGTGTGGTCCTTACTGGTGGTGGCAAAATAGTTAAAAGAAAATAGTTATCTACCCATATTATTCACTAAAAAATGGGTTGAATAATGAACTTTTTAAAAATGCTTCAATATGGATAAGAACCATATTATTCATTTAAAAAATGGATAACCAATGGGTTTAACTTTTACATTTTTAAAGCCTCAAATTGGGGTTTCTCAAATTTGGGAAACTAGGAATTCTCCCAAAAGTGATCAGATCAAGAAGTCATGGATAATATGGATTATCCATATTATCCGCAGGTTAATCCATTTTTTATCCGTATTAAATATGGATCGAATCGGAAAATTTATCCATTTTTGCATTACTCGTTTTTGACCCGCCCCGTCCGTTTGCTGCCCCTAGTCCTTACTATTGTACTATGCAACAACAACAACAACAACAATATATCCAGTATAATTTCACAGATGGAGTTTGAGGATGATAGTGTGTTCGCATTCATTACCCCTACCCACTGCAGGTAGCTAGAGAGGCTATTTCTGATAGACTCCCAGCTCAATGAAAGAAAAATCACAATAATAATCTGGTTCATTTTCGGCACTACGTTCAAAACCTAATAAAAGCTAATTCCACTGTCAGGACCCAAATTTCATTATAGGCCGTGATGGCGCCCAACACCGTTGTCAGGCAAGCCAACACTGATCAATTAGTGAATTCCCGTTTTAAATAAATAGGTAAGTGATAACTTCTCCTGATTTGATAAAAAGTTTAGGAGTTCGAAATTTTAACATAAATAAATGGAAGCAATAAGTACGAATCGTAATCAGGTAAGTAAACCAAAATCATAAGTCTACTAGCGTGTGTGCCAAGACCTGGTGTCACAAGTATGTGGGCAATCTAGTAGAATATACAAAATCATACTATCCTACTGTCTGAAAAGAAATAGACAGGAAAGTAAAGACACAAGAGAGACACTAGCTGCTGCAGAACGGCTCAAAAGGGCAGCTCACCGGGAAGTCTCAAGCTGGGTAGTCAAGTCTACACGCCAGACTGATGGCCAGATGCACCTGCCTCACATCCTGTACAATCAAGTACAGAAGTGTAGCGTGAGTACATAAAATTATATACCCAGTAAGTATCTCGTCTAACCTCGAAGAAGTAGTGACGAGAGGTCGTTTCCGACACGTACTAGGGCCAATAATATAATAATATGAAGTTCCAATTTTAAATCATAATATATGCAGATAACAACAAGCTCAAACAAGAATAATAGCTGGGAAATCCTTCTATCATATTTAAACAGTCAAGGCACTTTCTTTATTTAAAACAGGTGACCTTTCAAGCAACAATTCACACACTATAAAGAGTTCCAGTTCTATTATCACACACAAATACCACCTAGGACGTTCGGCCTGATCCAACATAAAAGTAAACTTTGCACTGCCGAGGGTCGAACGACGCGAACAATAGATGCATCTATTCTCCCCGCTCGCGAATCATACAAGCGACGCGGTCAAACATAATTTTATCATTTAAATCATAACCCTTTCTTGATTCTTTTTAATAGTGCAGACAATTCAACTTGAAGCCTTTAAATCCTTAGAAATCCTCAACTTAATTCCTTTCGTTACAATTAGCACATATAATCAAATAATGGTGTCCACAAAGCATGGTGTAAACCTAAAGCTATCCGGACATAACAGAAATAGTAGCTACGTACGGACTCTCGTTACTTCGTGCGTACGTAGCCCCCACAAATAACCACATATTAATTAAGTTCACCTATGGGGAAATTTCCCTCTTACAAGGTTAGAAAAGAGACTTACCTTGCTTCAAAGCCTACTTCCAAACTCAAGAATGCGCTCAAACCCTCAAATCAGACCAAACAATCCAAAAGTATTCAAACAGTGTAAAAATCAATCATTATAGGTTCAAAAGTTCATATTCTAACTATTAAAGTGATTACCCAACCCCAAAGGCAAGATTCCTAAAATTCACCCCTGGGCCAAAGTGCCCGAATTCCGGAAATTTTCGAAGAAAGTTGTTACCCATAACCTAAGGAACATAAATATATGATTATCACTACGTTTCATGGTCAATTTTGTGGTGAAAATCTCATTCTTGTCAAACCCTAGGTTTTTCCTCTAAACCCATGATTTTCACATTTTATACATGTTAATATACCTATAATCTAGGTAATTAACTCACATATGGTAGAAATTACTTACCTCGAAAATCTAGATGAAAATCCATCTCAAGAAGCTCCAAAAATCGCCCAACAATGGAGTGAAAATGAGTCAAAAATGCCTAAGTCCCGTATTAAATGAAGTGCACTGCCTCCAGCTTCTCCGCACCTGCGGTCATTGGGCCGCATCTGCGCCCCTGCTTCTGCGAAAATGGGCTGGATCGGCTGGCATTGCACCTGCGGACGGGCTCCCGCTCCTGTGGTCCCGCTTCTGCGGAAAGGGATCCACTTCTGCGGCGCCTGGGCTGCCCTTCCTTGGCCGCTTCTGCAGTGCTTGACCCGCACCTACGAGCTCGCACCTGGGGCTGACCAACCGCAGGTGCGGTTATGACAGCAGCTGGAGCTTCAGCTCTTGCTCCAACTTTCAACTTGGTCCGGTCCTCGTCCAATTGACGCTCGGGGCCCCGGGGCCCCGCCCGAACATACCAACACGTTTGGAATCATAAAACGGACTTGCTCGAACTCTCGGAACACCCGAAACAACATTAACGCTAAGAATCACACCCTTAAACCAATTGAATCAAACTTATGAACTTCACGTTCTTCAATTTACTTCCAATGTGCCGAAACGTACTTATACTACTCAGAACGACACCAAATTTTGCGTGCAAGTCTTAAATGACATTACGGAACTATTCCCTATCTCGAAATTCTGTTTGGACCTCGATATCACCAAGACCCGCTCCAAACCAAATTTAAAGAACTTCTAAAAAACTTCAAGAACCAACTTTCACTATTAGGTGCCAAAACACTCCCGGGTCATCCAAAACCAGCTGGTTCGGGCTTATTCTGAATATAGATGTGAGGTTCTGGTCTTGTGGATGATTTTGGAAAGTGGAATGTGGTTCTATGATTTATAGGCTGGACTGGATTGTGTAATTATAGTTAAAATGCGTTGCCGGACCTATGTGAGATAGGGTGACGTGGAATCACCCCCGGGTATATGCATGGAAGGGTTATTCAGTGATTGGTTGGCTTTTAGCAAAGCTCTGGGTACGCTCGAGGACGAGCGTTTGTTTAAGATGGGGAGGATGTGACGATCCGACCCGTCGTCACGTGAGTTAGCGCCCCGTTTCCCCCATTTTATGCTTCTTCATGTTTCATCATCGGTATTTGGTGTGTTAGATTTTATTTGGGTTGGTTTTGGTAGGAAATGAGGCACTTAGTCTCTTTAAGGAAGGTTTGGTTTGGAAAAGTCAACCGGATGTTGACCTATGAGTTAGAAGGCTCGGATGTGATTTCGGTGATTTGGTTAGCTTAGGGGAGTGATTTGGGACTTAGGAGTGTGATCGGAAGTGAATTTGGAGGTCCGGTGTAGAATTAGGCTTGAATTGGCGAAGTTAGTATTTTGGCAAATTCCGGTTGATAGGTGAGAATTTGATCCGAGGGTTGGAATGGAATTCCGAGAGTTGCAGTAGCTTTGTTAAGTGATTTGGGATGTGTGTGCAAAATTTCAATTGATTCAGAGGTGTTTTGGTCGGGTTTTTGATCGAATGCGTGTTTCAGAAGTTTTGGAAGAACTTAGGCTTGAATTCGATGAGAAATGATGGTTTTAGTGTTGTTTGAGATGTTTTAATGATTGGAGCGAGTTAGAATAAGGTATTGGATCAAGTTTGTGTTGTTGGTTGAGGTCCCGGGGGCCTCAGGTGTGTTTCGGATGCCCAACGGGTCATTTTTGGGACTTGTTGACTGCTGGTTGCTGGTATCTGGTTTCCTTCTTCGCGAACGCGAGGGGAGTCTCGCGAACGCGAAGAGGAAAATGGGAGGCTGTGATGTTGGCCTTCGCGAACGCGAAGGGGGAGTCGCGAATGCGAAGGAGTGGGTCAAGGTGCTACGCGAACGCGGGAGAGTAACCGCAAACGCGTAGAAGGAAAATTGGGCCTGGGGGCATTTGGCCTACGCGAACGCCAGACTTGCTACGCGAACGCGAAGGGCCTGGAAATTGGCCTTAGCGAACGCGAGATACTGTACGCGAACGCGATGAAGGATTTCCTGGTCTGGGCAGAAAGGTTAAAAGATTTCATCCGCGAACCCAAACCCATTTTCCACCATTTCTAAGCATTTTTAGAGCTACTTAGGAGCATTTGAAGAGGGATTCGAAGGAGTTTGACTGGAGGTAAGTTTTACGAGTTAAAAACACGATTATATTGTGAAATTATCCTTGAAATTCTTGAGAATTTAGCCAAATTGGAAGAAACTAGGGCTTGGATTTTAAGATTTTTAAATTGGAATTTGAGGGGTCATTTGGACTCCGATTTTGGTGTTCTTTATATGTATAGACTCGGGGCGAGATAAGGAACCCGTTGGTGTAAGAATTTCTAAGTTTCGAGATGCAGGCCCAGGGCTCAGTTTTTTGCTAATTTCGGAAATTTCACTATTTTTCGATTGTTTTAGATTGGGTATTGTCCCATTAGCAAATTGTGACGTATTCGTTGTGGTTTTGGTCAGATTCGACGCACGAGGAGGTTAATTTGAAACGCAAGGGCATAGCAAGCTAGGACTTTGGCCAGCTTGAGGGTAGTAATAAATATAAATGCTGTGTTGAGGGTTTGAAACCCCGAATTTGCACAATGCAGTGCTATGTGAGGTGACTTGCACGCCGGATAACGGGCGTGGGGTAGAGCACCGTCGAGGATTGTGACTTGGTCTGTCCCGCTTAATAAAATTACTACCTAATTGATTGTAGTTTTGTGATATCCTTATAAAAATAGATTAATTGTCATAATTGGGCTTCGTGCCAACTACTTGAATTCTTCAGGGATTATTTTTTCTGGTTTCTTACCATATTTCTAGATATTGGACTCAGTCCTGGTATTTAACACTGTTTTGTAAACTCAGCCATTTTTCTAAAAGTAGAAACTAAAGTAATATTTTTAAATGAAGTTTGGACTGAATATTTTTGTATTATTGTGCCGAAAGGCTTATGTGATTTTGGACTGAGTATGGGATCGGACTGAACGCCGCAGTGGTATGATATTGATATTGATATGAGGCTGAGGTCCTGTTTGATGCCACGATATGGCTTATTATTGCGCTTGGGCCGTAAGGGGCCCCTCCCGGAGTCTGCACACCCCCAGTGAGCGCCGTCGACGTTAAATAAATGGAGCGGGCTGCACGCCGCAGCGAGGTACTGGAGAGTACCGGTTTATGTGTTACATTGCATATTTAATTGTCATTTATTCTTAATCTAATGTGATTTTATTATAATTGTTTTCAATGTTTACTGTATTATGCTATTGGTTCACGTTGTTGTATTTATAGCTTTGCTTTGTGTTTATTTAGGATTTCTTATCCTCAGACTTTATTTATATTTATTACTTTCTAAGTTGGAAGTACTCACAATACTCCCTGCACCTTGTGTGCAGATTCAGGTGCACCCACTGAGGCTGAGTGAGATTTTTCTCTATTGAGCACCACATCCGGGAGCGTCAAGGTAGCTGCATGACGTCCGCAGTCCCGATCTTCCCATCTATCCTATTTATTTTTATTCCGTTTTTCTTCAGAACATTATGTAGTAGGTGGACACTCGTATATTAGAGGCTCAGACTTGTGACACCGGATTCTTCGGGCTGTGTAGTAGTATTTCTACTTGGGTTTTCTACACATTTTAACTTTATTTCAGATGTTCAGTATTGTGATTTAGTAATTCATCCAGGTTAAGTAACTCATGAGTTGTAAAAATGGTTAAAGTTATGGAATTGGTCGGGCTAGCCTAGCAGTGTGTTGGGCGCCATCACGATCGGGGATGGGATCGTGATACTTTACCACGAAAATCCTCTTGGATCTCAACTGGCGATCCGATCTAGCAACAATAGCAACTGGCTCCTCCTCATAACCCATCCTCTCATCTAGCTGAATAGTGCTGAAGTCTAGCACATGTGACAAGTCGGCGTGATACTTCCGAGGCATAGACATGTGAAAAATTGGATGAACCCGGAGAGGCTGGGAGGTAAAGCAAGCTCATAAGCAATCTCCCCAACGCGCCTCAATACCTCAAATGGGCCTATAAACCTGCGGCTCAATTTGCCCCCTTCTTCCCGAATCTCATAATACCCTTCATCGGCGAGACTTTCAAGGGAACCTTCTCACCGACCATAAATGATACATCACGCGCCTTCTGATATGAGTAACTCTTCTGTCTGGACTGTGCTGTGCGAAGTCTCTCCTGGATCAACTTTACCTTTTCCAAGGCATCCTTTACCAAATCAGTACCATATAACTTAGCCTCACCGGGCTCAAACCACCCGATAGGAGAACGACATCGCCGACCATATAAAGCCTCAAATGGAGCCATCTCGATGCTGGACTGATAATTGTTGTTGTAAGAAAACTTGGACAAAGGCAATAACTGATCCCACTGTCTTCCAAAATCAATCACACATGCTCTTAGCATGTCCTCCAGTATCTAAACTGTCCGCTCCGACTGCCCATCGGTCTGAGGATGAAATGTTGTGCTGAGCACTACACGGGTCCCCAACTCACTCTTTACGACCCTCCAGAAATGTGAAGTGAACTGAGGGCCTCTATCTGATATGATGGAAATAGGCACACCGTGCAACCGAACTATCTCCCGAATATAAATCTGGGCCAACTTCTCTGAAGTATACGTAGTCTCAACCGGAATGAAGTGTGCCGACTTGGTCAACCTGTCCAAATGACCTAAACTGCATCGAACTTCCGCAAGGTCCGCCGCAACCCAACTACGAAGTCCATAGTAATGCGCTCCCATTTCCACTCAGGTATAGTCATCTGCTGAAGAAGGCCACTTGGCCTATGGTGCTCATACTTGACCTGCTGGCAATTTAGGCACCTAGCTACATACTCCACTATGTCTTTCTTCATCTGCCACCACCAATAATGCTGTCTCAAGTCATGATACATCTTTGTAGCACCTGGATGAATAGAATACCGTGAACTGTGTGCCTCCTCTAGAATCCTCTCCCTCAAGCCATCGATATTAGGAACACATAGGCGACCCTGGAGTCGAAGAACACCATCCTCGCCAATAGAAACCTCTTTGGCACTACCCTGTAGTACCGTCTCTCTGAGATTTGCCAAATGCGGATCATCAAACTGCCGAGCCTTGATCTACCCCAATAATGAAGACTGGGTAATAACACATGCAAGAACTCGGCTGGGCTCTGATATATCCAACCTCACAAGTCTGTTAGCCAAGGACTGAATGTCCAAGGCTAGTGGCCTCTCCTATGCTGAAATGAATGCCAAGCTACCCATACTCTCTACCATCCTGCTTAAGGCATCCGCGACCATATTTGCCTTGCCCGGATGATAAAGAATGGTGATGTCATATTCCTTCAGTAACTCAAGCCATCTATGCTGCCTCAAATTGAGATCTCTTTGCTTGAACAAATGATGTAAGCTGCGATGATTAGTGTAAACCTCACATGACACCCTATAAAGGTAATGCCTCCAGATCTTAAGAGCATGAACAATCGCGGCTAACTCTAGATCGTGCACAGGGTAATTCCTCTCATGAATATTCAGCTGACGTGAAGCATATGCAATAACTCGCCCCTCCTGCATCAATACACAACCCAAGCCAACGCGTAAAGCGTTGTAATACACCATATGCATCCCCGAACCGGAAGGCAACACTAGAACTGGTGTTGTGGTCAAAGTTGTCTTGAGATTCTGAAAGCTCGCCTTACAATCATCAGACCAACGGAATAGAGCACCCTTCTGGGTCAATCTAGTCAAAGGTGTTGCAATGGATGAAAAGCCCTGCACAAACCGACAATAATAACCTGCTAACCCCAGAAAACTCCTAATCTCAGTCACCGAAGTGGGACGTGGACAACTCTGAACTGCCTCAATCTTCTTGGGATCCACCTTAATACCCTCTCCTGATACAACATGCCCCATGAATGCAACAGACTCTAGCCAAAACTCACACTTGGAGAACTTAGCATATAGCTTCTGTTCTCGCAACGTCTGAAGCACCACTCTCAAATGCTGCTCGTGCTCCCCCATGCTACATGAGTAGATCAAGTTGTCGTCAAGGAAGACGATAACAAAAGAATCAATATAAGGCTTGAACACCTGGTTCATCAAATCCATAAACACCGCTGGGGCATTAGTAAGACGAAGGACATCACTAGAAACTTATAATGGCCATATCTAGGACGGAAAGCAGTCTTCGAAACATCTGAGTCCCGAATCTTCAACTGATGGTACCCCGATCTCAAGTCGATCTTAGAAAACACCCTAGCACCCTGAAACTGGTCAAACAAATCATCGATACGCGGCAACGGGTATTTGTTCTTGATAGTAACTTTGTTCAACTGGCAGTAATCAATGCACATCCGCATAGTCCCATCTTTCTTCTTCACAAATAACACTGGTGCACCCTAAGGGATACACTTGGTCTGACAAACCCCTTTGCTAATAACTCCACAAGCTGCTCCTTCGGCTCCTTCAACTCTTTCGGAGCCATATGGTACGGCGGGATAGATATAGGCTGGGTACCTGGAGCCAAATCAATACAAAAATCAATATCACGATTTGGCGGCATGCCGGGAAGGTTAAAAGGAAACACATCGGCAAATTTCCGGACTACTGGCACTGAATCAATCACTGGAGACTCTGTGGTGGTGTCCCGAACATAAGCTAGATAAGCCAAACAACCCTTCTCGATCATATATCAAGCCTTCAGAAAAGAGATAGCCCGACTGGGCGTACTAATGGAGGAACCCTTCCACTCCAATCTCGGCAACTCTAGCATCGCTAAAGTAACAATCTTGGCATGACAATCAAGGATGGCGTGATATGGGGATAACCAGTCCATGCCCAGGATGACCTTAAAGTCGATCATATCAAGTAATAGAAGGTCCACTCTAGTCTCGTAACCACAGAATGTAACCACACAGGATCGGTAGATCCGATCCACAACCACAGAATCGCCCACAGGAGTGGACACAAAACAGGAGTACCCAAGGACTCACAAGGAATATACAGGAAATGAGCAAATAGGGATGACACATATGAATAGGTAGACCCTGGATCAAATAATACCGAAGCATCCCTACCGCAAACAGAAATAACACATGTGATCAAGGCATCTGGTCTGGGCGGAAAAGCATAAAATCTAGCTGGAGCACCGGCTGGCTGGACTCTGCCAGGCTGAACAATAGCTGGCTGACCTCCCCCTGCCTGGCCTTCACCTCTAGAACGACCCCAACCAGCCTGTCCCCCACCTCTAGGCGATCGGGCGGCTGGTGCTGCAATCATGGGCTGATGACCCTGCTATTCTGCCTTGCCCCGAAGTCTGGGGTAGGTCCTCTTTATGTGACCCGGATCTCCACACTCGTAACAACCTCTCGGTACCATAGACTGTTGTCCTGAAGTCTAACCCTGATGGCTGAATACCCACTAGAAGAACCCTGAATGGCTGGTGGGCGGTATGGACTCTTTGGCATGGCATTGAAATAGGCACTGGAAGAACCTGATAAACTTGTGGGTGGTAAGAACTCTCTGGCATAGCGCTGAATAGGGTTGCGCTGGAGCACCCCGAGGAGGTGGTGGTGGTGCTGGATATGTGGGCCTGCTAGGCTAACCCCTCCCAAACTGACCTCTGCCCCTAGCTGGGGCACCTCTAAACTCTCCAGAGAATCGGGTTCTCTTGTCCTGCTGCATCTGCTCTCTACCCTCTGGAAATAGCCCTCAATTCTCCGAGCAATCTCCATCACTAGCTGATAGTTAGTACCCATCTCAACCTCTCGGGGCATGCTAGCCCGGATACCGGGGTGCAACCCAGCAACAAATCTCCGCACTCTCTCTGCGTCCATAGGATGTATCATAAGTGCATGGCGAGACAACTCAGAAAATCTAGCCTCATAACCGGTCACAGACATCTGAACCTGCTCGAGCTGCTCAAACTGGCACCGCAACTCTTCCCTATGAAAGGGTGGAATATACATGTCCAATATAAGCCGTGTAAACTGATCCCAAGTCATGGGAGGAGAACCCGCTGATCTGCCAAGAAGGTAAGACTGCCACCATCTACGGGCCCTGCCCTCCAGCTGGAAAGCGGTGAAATCTACTCCATGGGACTCTAATATCCTCATGTTGTGCAGTCTGTCCCTGCACCGATCAATAAAGTCCTAGGGATCCTCGTGGCGCTCACCCCCGAAGATAGGAGGGTGTACCCTAGTCCATCTATCCAGTAGCTTCTGCGGATCGCCGTTCGCAGCTGGTCTAGGCTCAGGTGCTGCTACGGCAACTGGATGGGCACCGCCCACGGGTAGTGTACTCGGAGTCTGATATACGGCAGTTGCGTGCCCAGGAGTCTGAGCAGTAGGGGTCTGTGCTCCCCCTCCTGCCTAAGATGTAGCTGGGTCTACTGGAAATAAACCAGCGTGAGTCATAGTGTCCATGAACCGCAGCATACGGTCCATGACCTCCTGAAAGCCCGGCCCCGTCATGAAATCCACCAAGGCTGGCTCTGGAACAGGCACCTCGCCCTGCTCCTCGATGACGGGGTCCTCTACTGGATCCGCTGGTGGTACTACTGGGGCAGCTCTGGGGTGCCCTCCCCCGACCTCTGCCTTGGCCTCTAGCAACGGGGGGAGAAGCTCCTCCCGGGTCTGGAACGTCCGCCGTACGCGTCCTCACCATCTGTGAGAGAATAGAAGAAGGAAATTTAGTATACCATCAACTGCATGATAGGAGATGAATAAAGAGTAGTTTCCTAACACCCTATAGCCTCTCAAAGATACGTACAGACGTCTCTGTACCGGTCCACAAGACTCTACCAGGTCCGCCCATAAATTGTGAGACCTACGTGAACCTAGTGCTCTGATACAACGTTGTCACGACCCAAATTCCATTATAGGCCGTGATGGCGCCCAACACCACTGTTAGGCAAGCCAACACTGATCAACTAGTAAATTCCCGTTTTAAATAAATTGGTAAGTGATAACTTCTCCTGATTTGATAAAAAGTTTAGGAGTTTGAAATTTAAACATAAATAAATAGAAGCAATACATACGAATCGTAATCATGTAAGTAAACCAAAATCATAAGTCTACTGACATATGTGCCAAGATCTGGTGTCACAAGTATGTGGGCAATCTAGTAGAATATACAAAACCATACTATCCTACTGTCTGAAAAGAAATAGACAGGAAAATAAAGACATAAGAGAGACTCCAGCTGCTGCAGAACGGCTAAAAAGGGCAGCTCACCGGGAAGTATCAAGCTGGGGAGTCAAGTCTACGCGCCGGACTGATGGCCAGATGCACATGCCTCAAATCCAGTACAATCAAGTACAGAAGTGTAGCGTGAGTACATAAAAATATGTACCCAGTAAGTATCTCGTCTAACCTCGAAGTAGTAGTGACGAGGGGTCGACTCCGACACATACTAGGGCCAACAATATAATAATATGAAGTTCCAATTTTAAATCATAATATATGCAGATAACAACAAGCTCAAACAAGAATAATAACTAGGAAATCCTTCCATCATATTTAAAGAGTCAAGGGACTTTATTTAAAACAAGTGACCTTTCAAGCAACAATTCATACAAACTATAAAGAGTTCCAGTTCTATTATCACACACAAATACCGTCGAGGACGTTTGGCCCAATCCAACATAAAAGTAAATTGTGCACTGTCGAGCGTAAAATGGCGCGAACCATAGATGCATCTATTCTCCCCGCTCGTGAATCATACATGCGATGCGGTCAAAACATAACCCCGCTCGCGAATCATACGTGCGACGTGGTCAAACATAATTTTATCATTTAAATCATAACCCTTTATTGATTCTTTTCAAAAGTGAAGACAATTCAACTTGAAGCCTTTAAATCCTTAGAAATACTCAACTTAATTCTTTTTGTTAGCACATATAATCAAATAATGGTGTCCACAAAGCATGGTGTAAACCTAAAGCTAGCCGGACATAACAGAAATAGTAGCTACATACGGACTCTCGTTACTTCGTGCGTACGTAGCCCCCACAAATAACCACATATTAATTAAGTTCACATATGGGGAAATTTCCCTCTTACAAGGTTAGAAAAGAGACTTACCTTGCTTCAAAGCCTACTTTCAAACTCAAGAATGCGCTCAAACCCTTAAATCGAAGCAAGAACAATTTGAAACTATTCAAATAGTGTAAAAACAATCATTATAGGTTAAAAAGTTCATATTCTAACTATTAAAGTGATTACCCAACCCCAAAGGCAAAATTCCTAAAGTTCACCCCAGGCCCACGTGCCCGGATTCCGGAAATTTTCGAAGGAAGTTGTTACCCATAACCTAAGGAACATAAATATATGATTGTCACTACGTTTCATGGTCAATTTCGTGGTAAAAATCTCATTCTTGTCAAACCCTAGTTTTTTCCTCTAAACCCATAATTTTCACAATTTATACATGTTAAATCTACCCATAATCTAAGTACTTAACTCACATATGGTAGAAATTAGTTACCTCCAAAAGCTAAATGAAAATCCCTCACAAGAAGCTCCCAAAATCGCAGAACAATAGAGTGAAAATGAGTCAAAGATGCCTAAGTCCCGTATTAAATAAAGTGCACTACCTCCAGCTTTTCCGCACCTGCGGTCACTAGGCCGCATCTGCGCCCCCGCTTCTGCGGACAAGGGTCCGCTTCTGCGGAAATGGGCTGCGTCGGCTGGTATCGCACCTGCAGACGGGCTCCCGCTCCTGTGGTCCCGCTTCTGCGGAAAGGGAGCCGCTTCTGCGGCGCCTAGGCTGCCCTTCCTTGGTCGCTTCTGCGGTGCTTGGCCCGTACCTGCGAGCTTGCACCTGCGGCTGACCAAACGCAGGTGCGGTTGTGACAGCAGCTGGAGCTTCAGCTCTTGCTCCAACTTTCAACTTGGTCTGGGCCTCGTCTGATTGACGCTCGGGGCCCACGGGCCCCGCCCGAACATACCAACACGTTTGGAATCATAAAACGGACTTGATCGAACTCTCGAAATGCCCGAAACAACATTAAAACTAAGAACACAGCCTTAAACCAATTGAATCAAACTTATGAACTTCAAGTTCTTCAATTTACTTCCAATGTGCCGAAACGTACTTATACTACTCGGAATGACACCAAATTTTGCGTGCAAGTCTGAAATGACATTACAGAACTATTCCCGATCTCGGAATTCCGCTTGGACCTCGATATCACCAAGACCCACTTCAAACCAAATTTGAAGAACTTCTAAAAACCTTCAAGAACCAACTTTCACTATTAGGCGCCAAAACGCTCCCGGGTCATCCAAAAACCATTCCGGACATACGCCCAAGTCCGAAATAATCATAAGAACCTATTGGAACCATCAAATTCCGATTCCGGGGTTGTTTACTCAAAATGTTGACCGAAGTCAATATTGGCCTTTCAGGCCAGCCTTAAGGAACCAAGTGTTTCGATTTCAATCCAAACTCTTCCAAATCCCGAACCAACCATCCCCGCAAGTCATAAATCAGTAAGAGCAAGTACTGGAAAGCTTATTCAGGGGAATGAGGTTCTAGAAAGTAAAATGACCGGACGGGTCGTTACATCCACTGATGAACAAATTTGGTTCCAATAGTGGATATACAGTTATCTGATACCTATACTGATCGGAAATAGTAGGTTTCCCATAAATTAGTCGAGGTACTCAATTTGACCCGGACACTACTGTTATAAAAATGGTTATTAGGCGATCTCGACAAACGGCCATTAAAGATAGGGGTATTATCACTTTTAGCCCGCACCAGAAACTATTTATATCTGGTAGCTAAAAAAAGTGTATAAAATTTGTATAATTTTGTGTATAACATACAGAATGTATATATATACAAAATATATATAAATTTTATATATTTTTTGTCTATTATTTTACAGCGCCTATACGGTGTTATTTTTCCTTTAAAGAAGATATATGCATTGTAAATCGATATGAATTGTGGTTTTGTGCTGGATTTTCGTAAAAATCAAAAAGGCCACCTACTTGTGTCGATGAACCCAACCATAAGATTAAACAGTAAAAATAGCACGGGCTAGCCAGTTTTTGGACTGGTCATTCAAAAATAGCCAGCATTTGCAAATTCATTAAAAAATAGCCACTATCTTGCTGCAACACTGAAAGTTCCAACATAATATACTGGAGATCGGTGCACCTGTATATGAACTTCTAGCATATTATGCTGGACCGGAATATTATACTGGAACTCCAGTATAATATGCTGGAAGTCCAGTATACTTTGCTGGAACTCCAGTATAAGTTCCAGTATATTATACTGGAGTTCCAGTATATTATGTGGAGTATTTTCCGGATATTGAACAGTGTTTTCGTTCAGATTTATCTTTACATGAAAGGTGCTAAATTTCGATTACTTTTGAAACTGTGGCTATTTTTGAATGACCACTTGTATATCTGGCTATTTTTTAATTTTTCCGGATTTAACGAAAAACAAGAGCAAGCTTTTAATTAAAAGAAGAATTAACCCAAATAATAGCAAAAAATTAACCCAAATAGCATCCCACCCAATCGCTTAAACTAAAAATAGCCCATGAAAATAGGACACCTCTACAATTTTTACTTACCAAGTTGGGCTACCTCGACATGTAACATGCTTGGTCCAACCCACTTGACATGAATATAATCAATAATATGGAGTTTGAAAGGAAATGTATGAATCATATACCGAGTCCAAGACTATTGAAATTGGACACACTATCTACTTGTTGTGCCTTGGTGTGTGGTCCTTACTGGTGGTGGCAAAATGATTAAAAGAAAATAGTTATCTACCCATATTATTCACTAAAAAATGGGTTGGATAATGAACTTTTTAAAAACGCTACAAATATGGATAAGAACGATATTATCTATCTAGAAAATGAATAACCAATGGGTTTAGCTTTTACATTTGTAAAGCCTCTAAAATTGGAATTTATCAAACTTGAAAAACTAGGAATTCTCCCGAAAATGATCAGATTCAAGTAGTCATGGATAATATGGATTATCTGTATTATCCGCTGGTTAATCAGTTTTTTATCCGTATTAAATATGGATCGAATCGGAAAATTTATCCGTTTTTGCATTACTCATTTTCGACCCGATCCATATCCGACGACCCGCCCGTTTGCCTCCCCTAGCCCTTACTATTGTACTATGCAACAACAACAACAATATATCCAGTATAATTTCACAAGTGGGGTTTAAGGAGGATAGTGTGTACGCATTCATTACCCCCTACCTTGTGCAGGTAGCTAGAGAGGCTATTTCTGATAGACTCCCAGCTCAATGAAAGCAAAATTACAATAATAATCTAGTTCATTTTCGGCACTACGTTCAAAACCTAAAAAAAGCAAATTCCACTGACGAACATATTTGGTTCCAATGGTGGATATAGAGTTATCTGATACCTGTACTGATCGGAAATAGCAGGTTTTCCATAAATTAGATTTGACCCGGACACTACTGTTATAAAATTGGTTATTAGGCGATCTCGACAAGCGGCCGTTAAAGATAGGGGTATAATCACTTTTAGCCCGCGCCAGAAACTATTTATATTTGGTAGCCGAAAAAAGTGTATAAAATTTGTATTATTTCGTATATAACATACATAATGTATATATATACAATAAATATATAAATTTTATATGTTTTTCGGCTATACAGTGTCATTTTTCGTTTAAAGAAGATATATGCATTGTAAATCGATATGAATTGTGGATTTGGGCTAGATTTTTGTAGAAATCAAAAAGGCCACCTACCTGTGTCGATGAGCCCAACCATAAGATTTAATGTAAAACGGGAGAAAGCTTTTAATTAAAAGAAGAATAACCCAAATAATAGCAAAGAATTAACCCAAATAGCAGCCCACCCAATCGCTTAAACTAAAAAAAGCTCATGGGTATAATATATGCATATGTATGATATGTATATAATTGTGTATAAACAATGTATAATCTATGTATATGGCGAAAAAAAATGTAAACAATTAATATGGCAGGCTATTTATATAAAGATCCCCTTTTAAAATGCATACACAGTAGTGTAACTTTTACAAATGATGACGAATATTGTGTACAGATTAATTTGTATGATTAACATATTAATTTGTTTAAGTTTTAATGTATTAGTTAGCTATTGTAAGAAATGTGACCGATATTTACATTCTTTTCTAAGTCAATTTCTTTGTACTGTGTTTCATACAATATTTTCAGTTATGCATAGATGAAATAAAAAATACTACGTTATCAATATAATTTAACAAGCTATAGCGTACAGAAAATTTTGGAAAAATGACATTGTATAACCGCTGTAAAAATAAAAGCCGAAAAAATGTATAAAATTTGTATATTTTTTGTGTATATATACATTCTGTATCTTATATACAAAAATTATACACTTTTTCGGCTACCAAATATAAATAGTTTCTGGTACGGGTTAAAACTGATAATACCCCCAAAAAGTTTAACTTAGATTCAAAGCCTTTCTCGCATTATATACAACTCATATTACCTGATACACTTTCACGACACATACTGATCTAGAATTTTGTTACAAAAGGTAGATGATATTATCATGAGAGAAAAGAACACTACAAAAAAAAATAGAAATTAGCGACGGATAAATTCTGTGGCTAAAGAGCAAAATTCGTTGCTAATCTTACTTAGCGACGGATTAGTGACATGTTATTAAAAAATTCTGTTATCTACGAGCTATTTAGCGACAGATTAGCGACGAAATTCGTAGTAAGAGGAGATTTGTGAAAAGGAAGAAATAAAGAGTCATTTCTACCAAACAAGAGAAAATAAAAGAGATTGTAACATTATTGTTTGCTCAAAAGTTATCACATATCTTATGAGTGCAAAACAATACAAATAATCACGGGAAAATCATAGCAAATCATAATAATCCATTGGACCAAATGGAAGAAACGAAAATAAGTACTCAGAATTAGGGGGAGAATCATTAAAAGCCTTTATTGATAATATTTGTTTGGTCTGCCTCTCCATGAAGAGGTTCAGAGCCTTACAATGGTGTTTTTCTCTTCCCATAAGATGGGTATATTTTTTTGTTTCTCTCTCTTCTCACTAGTGGTGAAGAAGCAACCCCCCCCCCCCGGTTTCTAGGGTCCCCTCTCTTGGTATTTATAGCTGTGGGCTTCGTGAGCTGGCAATAAGTGGCCGTGACCACGTTGAGATCTCGCCTCTATAGTGGCGGATAGGCCAGGGCCTTGTTGACCGAGCCAGAGGCGGGTTGAACGTCGTCAATTATGAGTGGTCGTGCCACTAATTAATCATGAATTAACTTAAAACGGGATTAGCCTCGTTAATTGTCGTGGGGTCGGATTCTGACCCATACAGTTAGTCCCTCCGCTTATTGAGGTCGTGTTTCGGCCGAGCTCGATGAGCGGACTTCATCGATTGTGATTTGAAAACAACTCGAATAAGGAGGTCGACTTATTGGCGGCGGCGGCCTTATTCGTTTACACGTTGGAGATGGCCGTAGCCTTTCATATATTAGAGGTGGCCGTAGCCTTTCATGTGTTGGAGATGGCCGTGGAAAATGAGTATGCGCCGGGTACGTATTTGGTCACGTCCAGAATTTTGAAGGCGTACGGCGCATTCTTTCAGCGTTTGCAGGCCGTTGCGATTATTCTGTCGGTGGTATGTTGGCGGATGGCCGGGAAGCCGCTTTGCGGAGCTCATCGTAATGACGCTTGCTACGGCAGGACCGAATCGTTTTACGGTTGGTCGTGTAGTTAATGATGGCTATTGGGTTTCGCGAAAGCCATTTATGTTGCCTATAAAGGTGGGTTGAGGCATTCATTTCTCATATCTTCATTGTTCATCTGAGAGAGAGACTCTGAGGAAACTTTTTCGTTTCGCTAATTCATCTTCTCTTTTCTTTCCTTTGATTGTGGTATCATTTGTCTTCAGTAGGTCAAAAATGGCAGTCAGTTCTTCCCACGGTGCTCTTCCGGTAGTCGGAGGGCCATCTCCAGCGATGGGAGGTGCAGAACAGATGGAGTCTGGCGAAATTCCGTCGGTTGACGAGGTGGTTCCTCGGCCCGGAGGTCTGGCGATTGATTTCACCGTCGACGGTGGAGAGGAACCGGTGGATGAAGCCCCGTTAATGGGGAGATTGGGATGGCCCGATTACGGGAACAGGGGGTCGTTCCTACCCATGCAGATATTGTTCTAGCTAGAAGCGAGGAGAGGGTCCACACCGATCGCCGGGGATACTGCGTTTTTTACGCCTATCCTTTCAGGTTGGGGTTCAAGATCCCGCTCCCAATGCTGGTGGTGGATTTCTGCCGTTATTACGGGGTATGCCCGGGTCAGCTCACTTCTTCCCTCTTCAAATTGTTGGCAATGTTCATCAAGTACGCGGAATTGGCCCGTAGGGAGGTCACGCTGCAGCATGTGCTGAGTCTCTACGCTCCCCAGAGAGTCCGCGACACCATGATTCAGGCGTGCCCTCGTGGGTCGAGGGGCCTGGTCATGAAGTTGGATGACGAGGTCGACCCTCGCCCTTTCGAGCATTTCTTTTATATCAGGACCAAGCACCTGGTGGCGGATGCTACTGGGTTCCCAGAGGCTTGGAACCATGCACGTAAGTTCTTTAGTGGTTGAATTCCTTTTTCTTTCCCTCTTTATGATTTGTGATCATGGGCGTTAACTCGTGTCTTTTTTGTAGCTGACAGGTCGCCGCCGGCCCCATTGTCATGGATACGTGAGTGGGTCGAGGCCGTACTCCCTCATACGCGGGGGATACGCACATGGGCGTCTTTCTGGGAGAGGCATGGCCGTAGGTCCGTGGCAGGTAAAAAATTGATTTCTTCTTAGGTTCTGCTTTGTTTCGACTCTATTCGTCAACCTTATTTTCTTGTGATTAGGGAGGGCACGCCGCGTCAGGGCCCCTCAGCTGGCCTTCCGTCGGCCTGGTGCAGTTGCTCGGCTTACTGCAGCGCCGGTGTCGCGCTCAACACCGAGGGCGGCATCAGTCGAGTCTTCAGCGGTTTCTTCTCCATCACGGACCCTACTTTGGGACGAGGGGCCATCGGGGGTTGCGCGCTTTAGAGCGGAATCGTCATCAGATGGGGAGGAGGAGAGGCCGTTGATAAGGCGTAGGGTCGCATTCGCGCCGGCTCCTCCTGTGGTAATTAATTTGGACTCCCCGCCGGCGGACGCGGAGAGGAATGCGGCTGCGGCGCCTGCCCTCGAGGGCGGACAATCATGGGGGTTGCCCCGGTTGGCTTAGGCCGTGATGATATTGTCGCTTTGGCGACTCAATTGGTGGTTCCAATCGCTGAGACGGGAGGTAGTTCCTCAGCGGCTGCTGATGCGGGTGAGGATGAGTCTGAATCCGACCTGGATCCCGACGACGTCCGTATGTTCCAGGAAGGCTCCACCAATTCAGCGGTACGCGCAGAGGGGCGATCTCGCTTTATCGAGGTTCCCACGGAACTGAACTTATTGCTCCAAGGGGAAAGCTTGGTGCCGCAGTTCGAGCCGCTATGCTCGGAGGCCGAGAATGCGTCGTTGAGGGGCGTTACGGATGTCGGGCTGATGAATGAGGTAGCCGTGATGGGCTTGAGGGTATGTACTGTTACGTCGGTTCGCTTCTTCTTTGCCTTAGGTTTCTTCTTTTATTTTAATCGTTGTCTTTGCTTTGTAGTCTTATCTGTTGGAGGTGGAGAGCATCCGTCGAGCCAAGGTCCGCTCGGGGATATTTTTGCGGGCGCTGGAGAAGTATCGCCGCTATCGAGATCAGTGCCGAGAGTTGCGCGTGCGCTTGAGGAATGATCCTCGCAGCCGGGCCTTGATCGAAGAGCTGGCGAGGCGGGAGCTTCAGATGCAGCAAATACTTGGCCGGACGAGTGCTCTAGAGGAGCAGCTCCGCCGAAAGGATGAGGAGCTCGAAGCGGTGAAGAGGGTCGCAGCTGAGTGCGAACGCCGGGGCGAGGCCAAGGCGGCGGAGGCCGCTGCGGCATGGAGCGGGAAAGTGACCGCATTGGAGGGTGAGGTCGCGGCATTGAAGCTTCAAGTGAGGGATGCTTCGTTGAGGGCCGGGGCGTTGGAGGAGGCTATCCGCGTGCACGAATCCCAACGGGCATTGGAAAGGGATGTTGCGGCCTTTAGAGAGGCGAGTCTCGAGGAGCGGATTGGTGTCTTTGAGCAGGACGCCCAGGTCATGGCGGACCGGATCAAAACCTTAGAAGAAGAGAATCAGCGGCTACGGGATCAGGCCGCTTCTTCCAGCCAGGCTCGGGAACTTTGGGTCTTTGCCGAGGCCCAACGTTATGTATATAAGAGTTTGTGGGAGGCTGGAGTCGTGACCGAGTCTGCTTTCGAGGGGGCACGTCAGAAGGCTCGTGAGGCACGTGCCGATTGTGGTTTTGACGCGGCGACGCTAGAGGCTGACGCTGGTGCAGACGGTGGCGCAGACGGTACCGAGTAAAAAGATTATGCATTTTTTGTCTTGTTCGCCGCTTGGCGTTTTAGGCGTTTCTTGTATTATTATTCTTTTTATTTCTTGTATTGATCGGCCTTGGCCGGGTGTAAGCGGGGATGACCCGCAATTGACTTTGTAAATTTGCCTGCCTTGTGCTTGTTTTTTGTCACTGTTTTTCTTTCGTTCTTTAGAGTTTTTGTTGCGCTTTTTGTTGACCGTTCACGTTGGCGGCCCTAGTCGAATTTAACTCGACGACTGTAGTCATGATAGAATCGACGGCCTTAGCCATAGAGGCAACTTCGACCGTCGTCGGGTCGTTTACTTCACCGTAGTCGAATCTAGGTCGACCGTTGCCGGCGATGGCCCTAGCCATAATATAGTTGATGGCCTTGCTTTTTCAGCTCGGTGCGGGCGAGCCTTGGCCGTTATTTGGCGATAGCGGCGCTTAGCCTTAGTTCCAGTTCGGGCGCGATCGAACTACCGGTCATGATAGTAAAAAATGCGGCCTCGTAGTTTGACCGGGGCCGAACTTTACGTGGCCCGAATCTTAATTCGAGTTGGGGGAACTTACTTGAAATGGCGAGGGTGCCTATCCTGCGCTTTAATTTGTTGGAGGTCGGGCTTTGCTTTCACAGATGAAAGCGTTTGGCCTGAGTCTCGGTTCGACTGTGGTTGGACTTGCTAAAGTAGAGGACGAAGGCGTCCATTCTTGTAGTTCGAGCGAGGTCGAGCTCGTTGGATTCAATAGCGAAGGCGCATAGCTTGAGTCTAGGTTCGACCGTGGCTGGATTTATTGGCGGAGGTACGCAGCCGGAGTCCCCGTTCGACTGTTGTTGGACTTTGTTAAATTTGGTGGCGAAGGCTCGTAGCCTGTTTTGGTTCAACTGTGGTTGAACTTGTTGGTGAAGGCGCGTAGCCCGTCTTGGTTCAACCGTAGTTGAACTTTTGGCGAAGGCGCATAGCCTTGATATAATGGCGAAGGCGCATAGCCTGAGTCCCGGTTCAACCGTAGTTGAACTTTCTGGTGAAGGCGCGTAGCCTGTCTTGGTTCAACCGTAGTTGAACTTGGTCGATTTTGACGACGAAGGCTCATGGCCTGAGTCCCGGTTCAACCGTAGTTGAACTTTCTGTTGAAGGCTCATAGCCTGTCTTGATTCAACCGTAGTTGAACTTGGTTGATTTTGACGGCGAAGGCTCATGGCCTGAGTCCCGGTTCAACCGTAGTTGAACTTTCTGTTGAAGGCTCATAGCCTGTCTTGGTTCAACCGTAGTTGAACTTTCTGACGAAGGCGCATAACCTTGATATAATGGCGAAGGCGCATAGCCTGAGTCCCGGTTCAACCGTAGTCGAACTTTCTGTTGAAGGCTCATAGCCTGTCTTGGTTCAACCGTAGTTGAACTTTCTTTGGTTCGTGGGTTTTTGGGAGCTGAAGCTCGGTTTTGATTCGAGATCTTGAGCAACTTAATCGTTATCTTCCCAACCGGGGTATGTAGGCTGTCTCGAAGCGCTTCTCGATTCGAGATTCCTCCGTGCTGGTTTCCGGCTGGAGCCCTTATCAGGGATGTGGGGACCTCTTACGAAGATTCTCCCCAAAAGAAGGGGGGCTGCTTCTTCTTGTTTACACCATTAGATAGATGAGGGACAGAGGAACCGGACCTGGATTCGAGATCTTCGAGTTCCATCGGCCTGATATGCCGTTTTGGCTTGTTTTTGCTGGGTTGTTTTTCCCATCCGGCGTTTCTTTCCTTTTGGTCCATGGAAGAACTACGCGATTTTGCTATGAAATCCCCACAGACGGCGCCAAATTGTTTGCTCAAAAGTTATCACATATCTTATGAGTGCAAAACAATACAAATAATCACGGGAAAATCATAGCAAATCGTAATAATCTATTGGACCAAATGGAAGAAGCGAAAATAAGTACTCAGAATTAGGGGGAGAAACATTAAAAGCCTTTATTGATAATATTTGTTTGGTCTGCCTCTCCATGAAGAGGTTCAGAGCCTTACAATGGTGTTTTTCTCTTCCCATAAGATGGGTATATTTTCTTGTTTCTCTCTCTTCTCACTAGTGGTGAAGAAGCAGCCCCTCCCCCTCCCCCTTTCCAGGGCTTCTNCTCCCCCCCCCCCCCCGGTTTCTAGGGTCCCCTCTCTTGGTATTTATAGCTGTGGGCTTCGTGAGCTGGCAATAAGTGGCCGTGACCACGTTGAGATCTCGCCTCTATAGTGGCGGATAGGCCAGGGCCTTGTTGACCGAGCCAGAGGCGGGTTGAACATCGTCAATTCTGAGTGGTCGTGCCACTAATTAATCATGAATTAACTTAAAATGGGATTAGCCTCGTTAATTGTCGTGGGGTCGGATTCTGACCCATATAATTATCGTATTTATTTTCTATCATATTTTGATATAGGTCGTTAAATAGTTAGTACGTAGTATTGATTAAGAATAAAGTAAGGTTCTCTAGTGATAGCAAATCTTTAGACTTTTTAGTAGTGCATGTGCTTGACGGAAATGTTTTCTTTATAATGACCAGGGGCGGACGTAACCGTTCGGCTACGAGTTTATCTGAATTCATAACTTTCAAAAGTTAAATATAGATATGTAGGTAAAAATCTATTAAAATTTCAACAAATATTAGATTTGAACCTATTGTATACGGGTAAAATCGGGGATAACGCATACCCTAATTTTCCGATGAAGAAAATGGAGTGATAAGGGCATGAACACACGAGATTGATATCGAGGCTGGGAGCCCTTTGTATCGAGATCCGTAAAAAGTAAACGATGTGATCGGGCATGATAAAGCAACGTACCCCGACTCGGGACGAGTTCTAGACCTCAAAAAACACAATAAACGGTTACACACGACGGATAGAGGGCCGTGATATTCGCACCCAACCGGATATCACGGCGCGGATATCGCTCGATGTCCATTACGGATCAGTAATTAATGAGAAATGAGATTTTTACCTTTTTTAGACTTGTACTAGGGATGAAACTCTCCTACTATACAAAGGAAACGTTTTTCTTTTATAAGGGACATTGTAACACACAAATCAAAGCAATAAAAATTCATTTTCTACCTTTAATTTAGCTACTGCAGAAGTTCTTATTTAATTAATATGTCCTCTATTCATAATTGGGCTCGAACCAAAGATCCAATCGAAGGCAAAATCACTGTTCAACCTGGGTTTGGACTAGGCCATAATATTACAACTGGTGTGGTCGTTTATTTTATTTTTAACTCGTTTATCTAATATTCTTGATTATGTCACGACCCGGAATCTCCACAATCGGTACCGTGATGGCGCCTAACTCTTGCTAGGGAAGCCAACGTTAGAGTTTTAATTATTAGCCAAATTCTTTACGTTTCAGTGATTAACAATAAACAAGATAAAACCAGTAAAAATAAATGCGGAAGTAAGTAAATAGCCTCTTTGTTCATATACTATTACCAATACTATTACTATTACTACCCAGAATCCGGCGTCACAATCCACGAACACACTAAGATTTTGCTACAAACATTTGTTCGAAAGAAGATACAACTTTTTATGAAGGGATGTAAAAACAGTAAATATAGGAGCATAGAAGGGGACGCCAGGGCCTGCGGACGCCAGCAGGACTACCTTGGGTCTCCTAGCTGAAAATATCTGCACCCGACCTCTCGATCAGCCACTACCTGCTCCAAAATCTTCACAGGAAGTACAGAGTGCAGTATCAGTACAACCGACCCCATGTACTGGTAAATGCCGAGTCTAACATCGACGAGGTAGTGACGAGGCTACGGCGGGCAATTCACTATAACCTGCGTACAGTGTATAATAAAAACAGAAAGAAGGACACGACAAAATAAAGCAATAACTTGCAAGGACTGAATACAGAACTAAAGTGTCTTATTAGTATCCAGCTATACTCTATCCTTAAGTGAAATGCAAAGCTATAGAATAACTTACACAGTAGAAGAAAGATACATAAACACATAAACTGATGCGGCGCGCATCCCGATCCCACCATATATTAATATCAATATGAATATTCACCCTTATTACTCCATATCAATCAACCCTTATTCCCCCTGTTGCGGCGTGCAACCCGATCCCACCGTATAATATCATTTCACCCTTATTCCTCCTCAATATATCACCCTTATTCCTCCTGTTGCGGCGTGCAACTCGATCCCACCATATCAGCATCAATTACTCAACAAGTATAGAAATTTCACAATTTAACTCAAAACTCTTCACAATATTTAAACCTCAAACCCAAGCAAATGAAAAGCTTGTATATTATGAAACTTCACACAAATAATACTACTCAGCGAAACCAATCAGAAATATACTATAAAACACTGATAAACCAGCTTAAGCCAATAATATGAGATAATGAAACTACGAGGTAGCTAATACCTTCAACAATGAAAAACAATGTCTGACAAATAGCAATTAAGCATGGAAATACCAGTAAAGCATGTAGCAGTTAAGGCACGAAAAGGGCAATATAAGAAGAACGGGAAGGAAACATGCAAACTAGATAAATTGGCGGCGCATAGGTACTCATCACATCACCTATACTCACATGGATTTTCACATAGCAAATAAGTCAAGGGTTCCTAATCCCTCGAGTCAAAGTTAGACACGACACTTACCTCGATCCACATGCCACTCACTGCTCAATTACCGCTTATCCTCTAGATTCCACCTCCAAACCACTCGTATCTAGCCATAATTAACTTAATAACATCAAATATTGCTAAAGAAATCAATTTCAATACATAAATTGAGGTTTTCCAACATTTCCCCCCAAAAGTCAAAAATCGACCTCGGGCCCGCTTGGTCAAAACTTAAGCTTCGGACCAAAATCCGTTCACCCATTCACCCCCCTCCCCCCCGAGCCCGGATATGTAATTAGTTTGAAATCTGATCCCAATTTGAGGTATAAATCCCAATTTTCCAAAAATTCCTAATTCTACCCAAACCCCCAATTTCTACCATGAAAATCCTAGATTTTTGGTTGGAAATTCATAAAATGTGATGGAAAATTGAAAGAAAGTGGGTTAGGATCACTTACCAAAGTTTTGGGGAAGAATTGGTCTTGGGAGAATCGCCTCTAGGGTTCTAGGATTTGAAAAATATGGAGAATGGGAGAAAATCCCGTCTAACTTAAGTTTTGATCAGTTGCAGATGTCGCATTTGCGACCTGGGGTTCGCAAATGCGAGCCCTGCAAATGCGAAGAACCTATCGCAAATGCAAAGGTTTCACATTCTTCTCTTCATCGCATTTACGACAAATAGTTCGCAAATGCGAACTCTGATCCTTCCGCAAATGTGACCAGTTGATCGCATATGCGATCACTGTTGCCCAGCTCCCACTTCGCAATTGCGAAGATTTGTCCGCAAATGTGAACACTGGCTCCCCGCAAATGCAACCTCCTGATCGCAAATGCGAACTAGTGCTGCCCAGGTACACTTCGCAAATGCAAAGAATTTGCTCGCAATTGCGAGTCTGCCAGCATGGGGAATGTTCGCAAATGCGAACACTGATCTCGCAAATGCGAGATCAGACACCAGTCACAGAAATTGCAGAACCAGCAATGCTCTAAGTCAAATTTTCACTCCGTGGCCTATTCGAAACTCACCCGAGCCCTCGGGGCTCCAAACCAAACATGCACACAGGTCTTATAGTATCATACGAACATGCTCGCGCGATCAAGTCGCCTAAATAACACCTACAACTACGAATTTAGCACCAAATCTAATGAGATTCTCAAGAACACTTTAAAATTTCTATTTTCTCAACCGCACGTTCGGATCACGTCAAACCAACTCCGTTTCTCACCAAATTTCACACACAAGTCATCATAATGAACCTGTATCGGGCTCCGAAACCAAAATACGGACCCGATAACAACGAGATCAAACATTAACCAAATTCTTAAAACCATTTAATTTTTAGACTTTCAATTTTCATCAAAAATTCATTTCTTGAGCTAGGGACCTCGGAATTCGATTTCGGGCATACGCCCAGGTCCCATATTTTGATACGGACCCACCGGGACTGTCAAAATACGAGTCCGGGTCCGTTTACTCCAAACGTTGACCGAAGTCAACTAAATCAACTTTTAAAGGCAAACATTATTATTTTTATCAGCTTTCAACATAAAAGCATTCCAGAAATACGCGCGGACTGCGCACGCAAATCGAGGAGGAATAAAATGAGATTTTGAAGGCCTCGGAACAAGGATCGAGCTCTAAAACATAAGATGACCCTTTTGGGTCATCACAGATTATTTGTGTTGAATCAATCCACATATCCTTAGAACCGCGTACAAATTTATTTGTTACTTGATTTTAAGGTAAACACTTATAAGTTTAACAATATAATTAATTTAATGTACAATTAAGCCCATTTTAATCCTGGATCCGTCTCTGTTCATAACGAACACTAGAAAAATGAAGTAATGTCGTCCACTTCAAGATCAAAGTTCGGTATTAATCTCTATCAAGGCGAATGGTTGGTCAACCTTTCTCCATATAAAATTAATTAATTAATTAATTTCTGCCTTTTTTTTTTTTGCAAGTATCTAATTTTCTACTCCTTGATTTACTTAGCATGAAATTCAGAATACGAGAGTCAAACCACCTAATTTTTAATATGAGTTCGTACATATGATTTTTAAGTTTTTAAACAAAAATTATTTTATATTTAAAAATTATATAAAAAGTACTATAAGTCATTATTTATTAATAATTAAAAATATTTAAAAGTATTTTAAAAATCATGGTCAAAATTAAATAATATTTGTTTTGACTCACCAATTAGTAAATGTATCACATAAGATGCAATTAGATATTCTTACGTCATTCCGGTTTCTTAGTTGATAATACCTTTTCAAACCTGCCAAACAACATCTTTTGCTTCTTCTTTGACTGACTAGTGAATCTTAAACATATTTAACTTACTGACTTTCTAAAGAATTATTAGACTATTGATATAATTTAACATGTTAAAAGAAATTGTGTATTTTATTTTTTAAATAATTAATTCTACTTATATAGATTAAGAGCAGTTCCGTGCACAAAGTATCCCACGTTCGCGTAGGTTCCGAGAAAGGTCACACCTCAAGGGTGTGATGTAGACAACCTACTTTAATACAAATATTAATGGTTGTTTCTGCATTTGAACTCGTAACCTTAAATCACGCAGAAATAACTTTATCGTTACTTCAACTTTATCGGTATGAAAGTAATGGATACGATGTGTAGAGGTTATCTTTTGATTGAATATCCATTATTTTGACGTTTGAGGGATCCGTTGGTCCTTCACAACTGAATTGATGACGCAATTGGTCCAATATTGTTGGACCTATAGCATCATTCGTGTAGGAAATCACTCCACATAAATGGCTATATATTTTGTATGTTATATATAAAAATTATGCAAATTTTATATTTTTTTTTTACTACCAATTATAAATACCTTCTGGCGCGGGCTAAAAGTGATGATATACCATCTAAAAACTTGCATTTAGGGATTACATCATTCATAATAACAAGTGGGGTTTCTACATAGACTAAATGTGGATAATGAGAAAGGCCATTTGAAACCTGATTCTCATGGTTTTTTCACGACTAAATTATATTTGTTTGGCATGCTGTCTTGTTTGGTACGAGTATAACTAATTCCAGGATTAGTTATTCAGGGATAATAGTATTATTTTCATCCCAATATGAAAGGATGGGATAATAATCCTGAGATAACTAATTCTGGAATAATTATTGAGAAATTTTTATAAAGCACTATCTTTTAGTAGTAATTAGCCATCTATAGATACCATTTGCTATATTACGGATTATAGATACATTTTATGTGGTTATAAGATGTATTTGATGTATTTAAGCTATTGTATTCATGAATACAGTAGCAAAAATAGGCGTGAATCAGGGAAGTCCAGCTAATCAGTTGTTATATTCGAGTGTATTCGACTGTATTCATGGAGTGAAACATGGGATTACAGCTGGACAGATTATTATATTCGACAGTATTCGATTGTATTCACGGCGTGAAATAGGGGATTACACTGTTTTTAAAACGGAAAGTGAATCAATTAACATAATAGACTCCTAATATAATCAACAAACTCAATTATAACACACAAATTTTGTATTTTCAGTTATAAAAAAGATTCTCATCCCAAAAAAATACCCCCAAAAACATAGCAAGAAGAGAAATTTTCATAAAGCACTATCTTTTAGTAATAATTAGCCATCTATAGATACCATTTGCTATATTACGGATTATAGATACCTTTTATGTGGTTATAAGATGTATTTGATGTATTTAAGCTATTGTATTCATGAATACAGTAGCAAAAATTGGCGTGAATCAGGGAAGTCCAGCTAATCAGTTGTTGTATTCGAGTGTATTCATGGAGTGAAACATGGGAGAACAAAGTGATTGGTTTGGTGATTTTAGTGACTCGTTCCCCGCGGAGAACGAGCATTGCTTTGGGTTAGATGAAGTTTGCTGCCTTTCCAAGAATGCGAATACCAATTCTACAATTGAACCCCACAACCCAGAAAACAAAACTGAAACTATTCCAAACTCTCCACTTGTTGTAGAACACGAGGAGAAGAAGAACAAGAAGGCAAGAGGTTCAATGCAATTATCAAGAATTGAAGAAGGCAAGGCGTTTTCTTATCGTGGAAAGAGTACAGAAAGATATGAAATATTGACTGAGAAATTGAGTGAGGCGGATCAATGGAGATGGAGAAAGTGAACCTGCTCTGAAGTGGGCTTTGCACAAATCCGGTGGAAGGAGGAGGAGATCGGAAATTTTAATTGGATGGGGGAAGAGAATGGGATGTATCAAAGTAGAGAGAGAAAGAAAAAAGTGTAACTGATTAGCGTATTTAGTTGCTTAGGGTTAGGAGGTAACCAAAATTAAATATTTTGCTATAAACCTTAAAAGGTATTTATAGAATATAATTTTTTTAAATGATGTTTATTTAAAATAAATAAGGTGTTAAACTTTGCTATAGGAGGTAAAAATTCCATAATTTCTTTTTTTGTGAAATGAGAAGTCTTTATTAATCACCAACACAAAACTTACAAGGATTCAATTACAAGAATTCCCTCCCCTTGCTTACTTCCTATATCTAATTCCTGCTATGTATGCTTCATGTTCCTATCTATTCAGTAAGCTATTTACATTATCTTCTTTATCCATAGTTTTTGTTTTCTTGATGTTGACTTTTGTTCCATGATTATTTGTATCTTCATCCTGCATTCTTCCTTAACCATGCTTACTAGCTTGTGAGGTCTGAGAACTTTTTGATTCCACAATGCTTCATTCCTAACTTTCCATATATGGTAGATTGTAGCTACCAACACTGTGCTGACAGCTGATCTGCATGCTTTACCCCTGATATTCCTTGTCATTCTTCTCCATATACCACTTAACCTGTGCTGTTGTACTTAAATTCAGCCAATCAAGCAGCTCATTTAGACAGTTTCTGGAGTACTTAATCAAAGAACAAATGGTCAATTATTTCAGCTTTTTCTCCACATATGACACACTGATCTTCTTGACACATTCCTAGCTTTGCCAGCATCTCCCTCGTTAGGAGCCTTCTATGCATAGCTAACCAGCATATAAAGCTATGCTTTGGAATGTTATTTCTGTCCCACACCCATCTACCATGGCTCCAGCTATCTCTTCTTCCTTGTTTCCACTGGTATCCACTCTTTGTTGTGTACTTCCCGTCTGCTTTTAGCCACCCCTGTTGAGTGTATCCTGCTGCAAATTGGTCTCTAATTGAGCAGATCTTCCTCTAGTACCGGCAGCAGTCTTTTGGTGGTTGGTACTCCCACCAGTCTTTCCCTTTCAGATATATATGATTCACCCATTGTACCCACAAATTGTCTGCTTTTTTTGCTATATTCCAAACATATTTAGCAATGGCTGCTTGGTTCCAAGCCTCACATTCAATTATCCCTAGCCCCCCTTCTATCTTAGGCCTGCAGATAAGATCCCAAGCTATTAGAGGCACTCTATTGGTGTTCACTTTGCCATCCCATTGGAAGTTCCTACAAATAGTTGTTATGCTCTTTAGTATTTTCTTAGGGAGAATGAAGATAGAAGACCAATAGGCATGGATATGCATTAGTACTGAATTGAAGAATGAAGATAGAAGACCAATAGGCATGGATATGCATTAGTACTGAATTGATTAACAGAACCCTTCCTGCATAGGATAGGTTCCTAGATCCCCAACTTTTTATTCTAGCAGACATTTTCTCTACCAGCATTTCACAGTCCACAGCCAATATTTTTTTTGCTAAAATTGGCACCCCTAAGTATCTGAAAGGCAGGATACCTTATTTGTACCCAGTCAGCTCACATATATCATACACTTCTTGCTGCTTCATGTTTGCACTATATATATTAGACTTTGTGGCATTAGTATGCAACCCAGAAGCTTCTGAGAAAGCAGCCAGTCCCCTTAACTTCAACATCACTGATTGTACCTCTCCTTTACAGAATAGTAGTACATTATCAGCGAAACACAGATGATTCAGCTTCAGCCCTCTGCATTTTGTGTGGTACTCAAATCCCTGCATTGTAGCTACATGTTGCATAATCCTAGTGAAGTACTCCATGCATATGACAAATATTAGAGGTGAGATGGGGTCACCTTGTCTTAACCCTCTTTTCCCTTCAATGTTACCATATATCCCTCCATTGATTGCTATAGAGTACTTTGTAGTTGTAATACATTGCATTATCCATTGTATGAACTTGCTAGGGAAGTTTAAAGCATGCAATATCTCCTGTACAAAATCCCATTCCACAGTATCATAGGCCTTCCTTAAATCTATCTTTATCAGGCAGCTTCTAGTAGATGCTTTCCTGTTATATAGCCTGACCAGATCTTGACAGATTAGGACATTCTGAACTATACTTCTCCCTGCCACAAATGCACTCTGATTTGCTGAGATGATTTCTGGTAACACGGTCTTCAATCTCATGCATAGCATCTTTGATATTATTTTGAACAAGGTGTTGCAACATGCTATTGACCTATAATCTCCCACCTCTTCTTCATGACTATTCTTAGGGACTAAGATAATCATGGTTGAGTTTAGGCTTTTTAGGCATTGTACCTTTTTGAAAGAACTCCACCACACCAGTAACAACATCCTTGCTAATAGTATCCCAGCAGTCCTTGAAGAATTGGCTAGTGTACCCATCTGGCCCTGGGGATTTGTCCCCTGCTATTGACCATACTGCTGCCTTGACGTCTTCCTCCTTATAGCTCTGTATCAGCCATTCCCTTTGAGCCTGTGATAGTGTTGATCCATTCCTTACTAATTCACTACACACATGTTTCCTGTTCTCATCTTTTTCTCCAAGTAACTTCTTGTAAAATTCTATAAAGGCCTGAGCAATCTTGTCTGGATCTCTTCTAGTTACCCCTTGAGAATCAATAATTGAGAAGATTCTATTCTTGCTCCTTCTCTCCTTTATTGCACTGTGGAAGTATTTTGTGTTGTGATCTCCTTGAGTGAGCCATAACATTCTACTTTTCTGCCTCAAAAACAGGTCTCTAGCTTCGGCCCAAGTTCTGCATTCTTGTGCTAAGTATATCTTTTTTTCAATTAATTTTTTATTTCTTTCATCACCTTGCAGTTCCGTTTGACATCTCTTCAATTCTTCCATAGCATGCTCAGCCTTCCTTTCAATATCTGAAAACCTGTCCTTGTTCAGTTTTGTCAAGACTGCCTTCAATCTGTTCATTTTGCCTATCACCTTAAACAATTTGGTGCCTGCTATGTCTGCTTCCCAGCTATTCTTTACTCTTTCCTTGAAATCATCAGCCATTTTCCACATATTGAAGTACTTGAATTGTCTTCTCTGATTTCCTTTGCCATTATCCCAATTTACTATAGCAGGACAATGATCATATAGTCCCTCATTCATGTAGTGCACTTCTGAGACTAGCAATGCAGTGATCCAGTCTGCATTCACCATCACCCTATCTATTCTGCTATATACCCATTCCTCCCCTTCTTGTTTGTTATTCCATGTAAAGAAAGCCCCAGAGGACCTCAACTCCTGAAGACCACATTCTGCTATACATTCTCTAAATTCCCTTATCTCAGCCATAGTAACTGGTCTCCCTATTTTATCCTCCTTATTCAAAACACAATTAAAGTCCCCCATCAAAGCCCATGGGCCATTTATACTTCTTTTTATATCCCTCACCTCTTGCCATAAAGGCCTTCTAATGGCTGGATCATTGAATCCATATACAAAAGTGACATAAAAGTTTGCTCCATTACCTCTGTACATTACTACACAGTGGATGACTTGTGCAGATACAAACTCAATTTGCACCTGCATGATTGCAGGTTTCCATACTATCCAAATTCTTCCCCCCCGGATGAGCCCCTAAGTTGTTTGTTAAAGACCAACCATTACAAAGATTAAGAGCAGCCTTTTGAGCATTATTCCTCTTAATCTTTGTTTCCAGGAGCCCAAATAGACTAACTTTACATTGCTGCAGAAACAAGTTAATTTCCTTCTGCTTTTCTAGTCTATTTAGCCCCCTGGTGTTCCAGAAGCCAATACTATCCATTTCCTGGGGGAGGGCTTCCCCCCTTCCCCAATATTTGTTCTCCTTCTCCATTTTCCATCTTCTTCTCAGGTCCCTTCTTCCCCTGCTCCACTACTCCCAGGTTACTAGTCTCTCCCAATGCACCAAAAGAATTCTCTAAGTTGATGTTGTTTCTGGTTATATCCTTCCCTCTTTGTGCTCTACTCCCCTTTTGTATGTATGTTGCCTTACCCCCCTCCTTTACATTGTTGTGCTGGTTTTCACTAGCATTTTGTTCCCTTCTATTTTGACTTTGGTATCCTTCCTACTTCCCTTCTTTGTTCTGCTCCCTTTCCTTTTCTGCATATTCTGCTTATCCCCTTCTTTTATATTTGCCATCTATTTTTCTGCCTGAGTATGCTTCCTACACTCCACCATCTCATGCCCATAGTTGTTACATTCTTTGCATAGTGTTGGCTTACGCTCATAATGCACCCTTTGATCAACTATTTTCCTTATTTCATTCTCAAACATTATGCTCTGTGGATAAGGCTGATCTAGTGTAACTTCCACCAACACTCTAGCAAATGTCATCCTCTCCTTCCATGTTGTGGCTCTATCTGCTTTTAGAGGTTTACCCACTAATCCTGCAATTTTTGTCAATGCATTCTTTCCCCAGTACTTGATGTCCAGCCCTGGGAGCCTAATCCATATTGGCACAGTACTGAACACCTCCTTTCTAGTGTCTACATCTGGTGACCAAGGCTTTATGATGACAGGCTTTTTATCAAACATCTAGACTCCATCTTCCAACACCTTCATTCTACTTTCAGCTTGCGTAAATCTAACCAAAAATACACCTCTGTTAACCTGAGCTACCTTGTCTATTCCCAATTTCCCCCAGATTCTATGAAAGTAGCCATTCAGAACTATTAGAGGTGGATTCGATCCAAGTACATAACAAATCACAGCATTACTCCAATATTCTACTTCCTCTTTGATATCCTCCATAGTTATTTTAACATTTTGTTTTGTAGATTCATTAGTTTTCAATTCTAATTCCTCTACATCAGGACTATTAGCCACAATTCTGCTCCATAACCTCATTTTAGGTTCAATTTGAGGTTCAACCCCAACGTACCTTCATGTACTACTTCATTCTCCTCAATATCTGCCCATGACTGTTTTCCTGATGAATTGTGCTCCATCGCACCTCCATGCATGACCTTCACTGGTGTTTCCTGTTCCATTGCTGCCTTATTTAACTCTAACGGAGTGATTCCTTGTAGCACATTAATGCTCCGAGTTTTCTTCGCATCAGCTGAATTCGGAACTCCAATTCTAGCATTGGATGGTTGTTGAACATTCTCCCGACTCTGTTGGCTTCCTCCTCTAGCTTTCGATTTCCTCGTCATTTTCAGCTTTCACTGAGAGGGAATTTCATTCTAGAGAGAAACTTTATGTCGGAATATAATTATTTTTTGATAACTTATTTTCCAACCAAACGATGAGCCCGTTAAAGAACATAGAGCGACCACGTTATGTAAAAATCGTTGAGTTCGTTCGAAGTCGTATCTAATATTGTACTTCGCCCCTAAAGTAGAAAGTAATGAGCAAATATAATATTTTATGCATGTGAAAAACGAACGTCGACAGTCAACAGTTCTCGAAATGGAAAAAAAATAAATCATTGCTGGGTAATAATTACTTGGAAACAATTCATAGAAAAATTTATGAAGTCAGAGCAATGATTAAATCCCATCCCCTGTCAATATATATTCAATATGCTAGCTATAGCTATTGGCCTGCACCATTTAATAATCATGTTGTCAATTTTTCATATTCCACCGCCATTTATGACTACCATGTTAAAATTAAAATCTCATTCATACTCTGATTGCTGCTATATATTAAATATATGTTGAATAATATGTTTCACTTACTAAGGCTTTATATTATTTGTTGTTTCCATTTTTTTAATATTATTCTTTGTTTGAAAGATTGTGTTATACTGTACTCATCCTTAGTTGTTTTGTGCAATTTAAAGATAAAAAACTCTAAAAACTTCCCTCTGATGTTTGTCTTTGCAATACGATTGAATTTGTTGAGATTTGATGAGATATTGGATTTAATTCCGTTGTTTTTAGTTTGTATAAAAAAGAGTGTAATATTTTCATATTTGAAAATTGATGTTTTATACGTCAATACCACACAAGAGGGGGTGATTTGTGTGGTACCCAATTTTCGCTTAACTTGATTATAGAAGGACATGGTTCTTTTATGTGTTCCAACTACTACTGTTGCGGAATAATAACTACAGAAAATAAAGAACACAGAGATTTTACGTGGAAAACACCTGGCTCAAAAGGTGAAAAAACCACGACCTACCTTCCAGTAGGATTTTCCCAAACTCTCCACTAAAATCACTGAGCCAAAAACTGCATTTACAAAAACTCTTTTGTAAACCTAGGATTAACTCTAATCCCGTTGTGGCACACAGCCTCAACTGTTGCGACAACTTCAAGTTAACTCTAACTTGAAAACTCTAAGTACCTAGTACAATTGCTTCTAAATAAGCTGAAAGGTATAATGTAAAATCACCTACTACAATTGAACTAGAATAAAAGATAGACTCTTGGAACTGGTTCTTCTATCTGGTTCAAGTAGCTTCAGGATTGCACGCTTGAATCACACATAAATTGCTTGCAAAATTGCCTTGCTATTTTGCTCTCAATTCACGTTTAACTTCTGCTTGTGTGCATTACCTGTAAAAAAGAACAACACTGATATTTAAGGAGTTAGCAATTAGAGATTGACTAGGATACAGACGCTACTCTTCCATGGTGGAAGAGTTCTAGTTGATCTCATACTCTAACTCTATCCTTTTCCTAAACCGTGTCCTCTTTGTGTAAGGAGTCTTTCTCCTTATCCAATATGAAACCTTTTTGATCATAATCAGGAGATATCACTTCTGATAAGTTAGGTTTATCTCCTTCACGTGCATCTCACATGTTTGAGTTGATCACAATTGTGCTGCACAAGATGGACCTGGTCCATGTCTGAGTTCCTTTGTCAGTCTTCAAAACTTCACCTTTACTTGGGCCAACAAATTCCCCCTTTTTGATGATGACAAACTCTATGCTTCTCACTCACTTAGGCCCTGTCAGAACTCAGCTTATTCATCAATACAAAGTTAGAAAAATTTACTTATCATCAAGGACCAGGTTCATTAGGTTATAAACATCACTTATTTAGAATATTCAAAGCACAATATCTCTTCCCCCTTTTGGCATCATCGAAAAGTTGCATAATCAAAGTGTGAGTCCCAAAATTTTAACAATTACTAATGGCCACTGGGGCAACTGCAAGTGCAATCATGGATCAATCATCAGTATTCAGACAAACATATTTAAACTATCAAGGAAATATTAACAGTCAACAAGAGCAAAAATAGTAGATATTATTTTTAGAAGATATGTTGCTACCACAATCCATAAATAGAAAGCAAAAATATTCAAAACATGAGCAAAAAGAAAGAGAAATCCCTAATCTGGGTCACTGGTGGTACTAGACAGGTTCAGGAGATGAAGGCTAGAAGTCCTAAGGCTTGGGGGAGCTAGAGGGTTGGTTTTGGGCTTGGAGAAGGTTCACCATATTTTTAATAATGCCATCATTCTTCTCCTTTTCCTTGGTGAGCTCAGTTCTGAGAGCATCCCTATCAGATTCAACCTCTACTAAGCAAGCCTTCAGCGTAGCAATCTCAGCATCCTTGGCCCCACTTTCCTGAACTAGAGCCCTGACTTTACTGTTGACAGGTTTCTTCTTTGATGAACCAGGTTCATTGGGAATGGCACTAGATAGTCACAAGCAATCAAAGTATTTATGCTAAAATGGTCCTTGCTTGTGGCCATTTCCCACTTCTTCAGAGGCACCTTACACCGATCCAGAACAGTGTCAGAATAAATCCATAAGGGGTGGCATGGGCCTTGGAGCCATTGATAACCCAGTCCAGTAGCTTGATGATGAATACAGGCCAGTTTATTTATCTTCCACTTTCAAGACACTCCATCAAAACTAAGTCCATATAGTTAGCAATGTGCCTTCTTTCATGTGTTGTGGATTTGTGTTGTGGATTTTGTGTTGTGGATTCATTTCACTCTTGTGCACAAACTTTGCCTCATTCACTTCTACAACATCACAGAATCTTCTAGTATTTCAAGGGCAGAAGGAAGGGAATCCAGACTGGGCCATCTTTGCCTAGTGTAGTCATCATATCTCTCAGCAGGGATGTCAAGAATCTCACCCAGCTACTCTGTATCGAAGGTCACCTGAACTCCTTTCACTTGGCTGGTAACACTCCCATCCTTCACTTCTGCATTAACCATGAATTCAATGATTTCATTTCTAGCTAGCCTTCCATCCATCTGAAGGACCATGTCCTTCCAGCCCTGAGTGGCTAGTGCATCAAGCAATCAAACCATTCCTGGTTCCACCAAGTCTTTCAGCAGTCTACCCTTCAGAATTTTTCTTTTGCCAAACTTGGCAAGCTTGTCCTGTTCACCATCAGACTCACTATCTTCTTCACCACTCCATTTCTCATCATCAGCAACTTTAACTAGTTTGTTTTTCACTACAGACCTTGTCCTTTTTGCCAATGAAGATTCAGCAGCCTTAGACGCTGATGGAGACTTCTTGGAAGAAGTCTTGGTCTTTTTAGGCTTGGGGGTATGAACCTCCACAGTTGTATGTTTCTCATGATGGACATGTTCCATCTCCTCAACTTCAACAGTCTCAGAAGGCTCTGCAACCTTAGTTTTTCCTTTATCCATACTCTTCTTCTTGCTTTCAGCCAAAGCCTTTTGTAATTCACTCTCACTCTGTTTCACCATACTTCTTGTGGCTATCCCCTTTGGCAAGGGAATTTTAGCAGTTGTTGGAGAAGAAGTCTTTCTTTTCTTGGAAGGTTTGGCAGTGTTGGGGGCTTTTGGTGTTGTGGTTCTCCTTTTATTTGGATCATAGCTAGCACCCACTTTCTTCAGAAGGTCTGCTAAGGTCTGCTCAATAGATGAACCAGGTTCATCTGCCTGTGAACTAAGACTATCAAACCCTTCAGCAGCCTTCCCTGAGCCACTTCCCCATGTCTTCTTGCTACTTTCTTCCTCAGTTGCACGATCAACCCCACAGATAGCTGGTACCACCAATTCAGAAGTGGGTAAAGAACCAGCCACTTCTTTCCCTTTTCCCCTCACATTACTACGCACACCCTCACTCTCCTTTTCTTTTTCACCTTTATTTTTACCAGCTCTCCTTCTTGACTCAGGCAATTCGACATTTCTAATAGAACCAACCAGAACAAACCTATTGTCTACATTCTCAACCAAAATAGAACATACCTCAAAAGAGAAGTTTTGAGCCTTCTCAGAGTCAGAAGAACAGTTCCTTCCCCCTCACTCGCAGATTTGAACGAATCACGGAGTTCTCTAAATCTTGGGCTTGGCTTGCCTTTAATTTTTTTTCAATTTCCTTGAAAGAGCACCAGTTGCCACCGGTTTGCGAGAAAGCATTTTCACTCGCCTTCGCATGGGTTGAGGGGTTGTGCTGGGTGGAGGAGGGGTGGATGAATCAGAGGGGGTAGGTTGTGGAGGGGTGCCTAGGTTATCTTGAGGGTTAGACATTGTTAGTTTGCCTTTTGGAAGAGAGAGCAATTTGAGAATGAAACAAGAAATTTCGACGGTTTAGAGATTTATGAGAGTGACAGAGGGTGATGATGGGTTTTTAAAGAGAGAAACTTAATTAATGACTAACGGTAGCTTTTTGCAGTCAATTAGAAGTCAGATCAACCTGAAATTCCAGGTTGAATGAGCGGTTAAGCTTCCCTAGATATTAGGCATTTTTGTGGTAAGAATTATAGTAGAGACGGAACTGGTTCAAAAATAAACGGATAGGATTTTCTAATGTTTTTGAACATAGGTAGGACTTTGCTCATGATTTAAATATTTATATTTCTAATTGTGCAGAGTATAGAAAACATACCTCGTTATTCAGATGAACCAATACTGATGAACCAGGTTCTTCATTTAGAATCCTCTTGATCATGCCTCAATTTACCAAAATAGAGAAACTTTATTAGAGATCAGTGAGTCATATCAACACATGTCACAGCAGTATACTATTTACAGTATGAAACTGAGTAAAAATTAATCTAGATATTTACACAAGTACCAGATTTCCTAGCCAAAAAAATATTTTTTTTTCGTTGTGCATTCTGAGCTGGTCCCATTAGATGATCTTAATCATCCCTAATTCTAACATGTTCCTTTCAATGCTTTCTCTACTCAGTGCTTTAGTAAAGATGTCAGCAATTGTTTATCAATAGCACAGAATTCTACAGTAATCAATCCTTTCTCATAGTTGTCCCTTAAGAAGTGATGTCTAATATCTATGTTTTTAGTCCTCTTATGATGAACTGGGTTCTTAGTCATACTGATAGCACTAGTGTTATCACAAAAGATAGGGATGCAACCAACTTCAATGCCAAAATCCATCAGCTGATGTTTGATCCACAGCAGTTGAGCACAACAAGAGGCAGCAGCAACATACTCAGCCTCAGCAGTGGATAAAGCCACTGAATTCTGCTTTTTAGTGGCCCATGATACCAGACATGAACCAAGAAAATGAGCCATACCTGAGGTGCTTTTCCTATCCACAAGGAAACCTGCATAGTCAGCATCAGCATATCCTACTAGATTAAAGTTACTACCTTTAGGGTACCAAAGGCAAAGGTCAGTAGTGCCTTTCAAATATCTCAGTATCCTCTTGACAGCAGTCAAGTGGGATTCCTTAGTATTTGCCTGAAAACGAGCACAAAGCCCTACACTGAAAACAATGTTAGGTCTACTAGTAGTAAGATACAGAAGTGAACCAATCATACCCCTATACAACTTCTGATCAACAAATGAACCAAGTTCATCTATGTCTAATTTAGTAGCTGTTGCAATGGGTGTGTCTATTTCTTTTGACTCATCTATTTTAAACTTCTTAATCAACTCTTTTGCATACTTCTGCTGATGGATCATGATTCCATTTGGGTTTTGTTTGATCTGTAAACCTATGAAGAAGTTAAGTTCACTCATCATACTCATCTTAAACTCACTCCCCATTAATTTAGCAAATTCCTTATAGTTTTTCAGTGGTTGCCCCAAAAATTATGTCATCGATATATATTTGTACTACTAGTAGATCCTTACCTTTTTTCCTCAAGAATAGAGTGTTGTCAATCTTACCTCTTTTGTATCCATGTTCAAGCATGAATTTGGATAGGCGTTCATACCATGCTCTAGGAGCCTGCTTCAGTCCATATAGGGCCTTGTCCAGTTTGTATACGTGATCTAGACACTCCTTACTTTCAAACCCTGGAGGTTGTTTGACAAAGACTTCTTCCTTTAAGTAGCCATTTAGGAAGGCACTCTTCACATCCGTTTGGACAAGGGTAAATTCCATGTGTGCTGCAAAGGCTATGGGGAGTCTTATTGTCTCCAGTCTTGCAACTGGATCAAAGGCCTCATCATAATCTATGCCTTCCTCTTGGCTATAACCTTGGACCACCAATCTTTCCTTGTTCCTTGTAACCGTTCCATCTTCATCAAGTTTGTTTCTAAAAATCCATTTAGTGCCAATGACTGATATGTCCTTGGGTCTTGTGACCGGATGCCACATTTGACTTCTTTCAAACTGATTGAGTTCATCTTTCATTGCATTCACCCAGTCTTCATCCTGCAAAGCTTCAACAACATTTTTAGGTTCAATAAGAGATAAGAATACATCAAAAGCATACAGATTCTTTAATTGAGATCTGGTTTTAACTCCAGAAGTTGGGTCAGTAAGGATGTTCTCAATGGGATGAGAACTTTGATACTTGTAAGGTTTCACAACCAACTGATTTCTGTTTGGAGTTTCTCCCATGTTCTGTTGCTGAGGAACAGGATCATGGACTGGTTCCATTTGGAAATTTGATTCACTTCTTCTTTGTTCAGTTCCCCCTATCAGGTTGCCCTGGATGGAAGAACTTGTTCCGTCACCTGTTCCTNCAGTCTTGCAACTGGAGCAAAGGTCTCATCATAATGTATGCCTTCCTCTTGGCTATAACCTTGGACCACCAATCTTGCCTTGTTCCTTGTAACCGTTCCATCTTCATCAATTTTGTTTCTGAAAACCCATTTAGTGCCAATGACTGATCTGTCCTTGAGTCTTGTGACCAGATGCTACGCTTGACTTCTTTCAAACTGATTTAGTTCATCTTGCATTGCATTCAACCAGTTTGCATCCTTCAAAGCTTCAACAACATTTTTAGGTTCAATAAGAGATAAGAATGCATCAAAAGCACATAGATTCTTTAATTGAGATCTGGTTTTAACTCCAGAAGTTGGGTCAGTGAGGATGTTCTCAATGGGATGAGAACTTTGATACTTGTAAGGTTTCACAACCAACTGATTTCTGTTTGGAGTTTCTCCTATGTTCTGTTGCTGAGGAACAGGCTCATGAACAGGTTCCATTTGGAAATTTGATTCACTTCTTCTTTGTTCAGTTCTCCCTGTCAGGTTGCCCTGGATGGAAGAACCTGTTCCTTCTTTTGGTGCAGCTTCACTCAATTCTTTTACCAGCACAATAGCTTCATCTTCATGTTCCTGTCTCTCAAAAAGAATGTTAGTTTCATCAAAAACTACATGTACACTTTCTTCTACACACAAAGTTCTTTTGTTGTACACTTTATAAGCTTTGCTATGTGAAGAATATCCCAAGAGTACTCCCTCATCACTTCTGAGATCAAACTTACCTAGGGAGTCCTTTCCATTATTGTACACAAAGCACTTGCATCCAAATATCCTAAGATGGGATATATTTGGTTTTCTCCCTTTAAGTAACTAATAGGGAGTCTTCTCTACAAGAGGTCTAGTCATGCACCTATTAATGATGTAACATGCAGTATTTACAGCCTCTACCCAGAAGCTATGGGGCAGTTTACTAGAAAGAAGCATAGTCCTAGCCATATCTTCAAGAGCCCTATTATTTATTTCAACTACTCCATTTTGTTGAGGAGTCCTAGGGGCAGAGAAATTATGATCTATATCATGCTCATCACAAAATTTAGCAAACTTAGCATTTTCAAATTCAGTTCCATGATCAGACCTAATTGATGCAAGTTGATTACCTAGTTGTTTCTGAGTTTTTCTAACAAAGGCAGTAAACCTGTCAAATGCTTCATCCTTAGATGTTAAGAACATTACCCAAGTAAACCTAGAGTAATCATCAACAAGTACCATCACATATTTCTTACCACCTCTGCTCAATGTTCTCATTGGACCACAGAGATCCATATGAACCAGTTCCATCATCCTGGTCGTGCTTACCACTTTCTTGTTTTTAAAGAGGATCTTACCTACTTCCCCCTTGCACAAGCCTCACAAACTTTGTCTTCCTTGAACTTGATGTTAGGTAACCCTATCACCAGGTCCTTGGAGACTAATTTGTTGAGTTGATTTATACTTGCATGACCAAGTCTTTTGTGCCACAGGGAGGGGATCATTTGTCCAACATACTCAAGCAAGTGAGTTCATTTTCTGAAAGAGTGGACAAATCTACAATGTAAATATTGTTAACTCTTTTTCCCTGCAACACAATATTGTCAGTGGTAAGATTAATTACAAAATATTTAGTAGAGGTGAATGCTACCAGGTTACCTCTGTCACACAGTTGTGATACACTAATTAGGCTATATTTCAAGCCATCTATCAGGTAGTCTTACCTACCTTTCCAACCCCAATGATCTCACCTTTCTTCCCATTTCCAAAAGGAGACATTACCTCCTTTTAGGTCCTCAAGTGAAAGGAACTGGTTCTTACTTCCAGTCATATGCTTTGAGAAGCCACTATCCATGTATCATATTTGGCTACTTCCCCTCACTTGGATCTGCAAAACGAAATCAAGGATTAGTCTTAGGAACCCAAACTAGTTTGGGGCCCTTTCTATAGGAAAATGGGTGAATTAAATTCTTTCTAGCCCATCCAGGCAGCCTAATTTTCTCTTGAACAAAGGTTTTGTTCATTTGACTGGCCTTTTCTTTTGCATTACATTCACTTTTGTAATGACCAGTCTTGCCACAGTGTGTGCAGATTTTGTTCTCAGGAAGTGTGATGTACTTGCTTTTGGGATCCCACTTAGGTGCTGGGGTCCCATAGACAAGTCATCTCTTATTGCTACTGTGGTGCTCTTGTAGCCAGGATAGTGCATCAGAGGACTTATTCCATTTGCAAGATCTGTCTTGTTCATGCTTCACCTTGCCTAGATCTTCTTTTAGGACTCTTATCTGCTTATCTTTCTTGTATAGCTCATCCTTCATTTTTCCTAGATTTTCTTCTAAGGTGAGATGTGTGTGATCAGCTTTCTTCTTACCTGTTCCTAGTTTTAGTTTTAAATTTTCAAACCTATGTTCTAAGACTGTGGTGTCAAGTTCAAGAACCTGGTTCTTCAACTCAGTATTTTTACTATCACTTTCACTAGCCCTGAGTTCCAGATTTTTGCACTTGGCTTTTAGGATCACACATTCCCTAGACAGCTTCTCCTTCTCATTGTTTATGACCTCAGACTCATCAATGAAGTCTAGCAGTAATTCAGATAGCCTTTCTTTAGACAAAAATTTGATCTTGTCTTTGAGATGAATCACACTTACCTCTTGTCATCGTCTGATTCTCCAATGGCCATAAGTGCTTGTTCATCTCTAGTTTCATCTTTTGAATCCTCATCTGAGCTTTCTCCCCAAGCAGCAACCATAGCCTTTGTTGATCCTTTGTTCTTCTTGGGTTGAACCTGTTCCTTCTTCCTGTTTCTTCGTTCAGCCCTCTCCTTCTTCCATTTAATTTCCCACTGAGGACAATTCTTGATCATGTGGTCAGTCTTACCATATTTGTAGCAGCCCTTGTTGGTCTTTTTTTTCAGGAGCCCTTGGTTTGTTGAAGGTTTCACTTCTTGAAGAACCCTTTCCTCTCATTAGGTACTTCTTGAAATCCCTTGTGATCATAGCCATTTCATCATCCTCCAAGTCTGCACCTTCAGCTATTCTGAGAGCCAGGCTTCTTTCCTTCTTCGGTGCATCCATCTTCATGGTTTGCCTTCTCAGTTCATAGGCAGTTAGATTTCCAATCAGCTCATCCAACTTGAGAGTAGCAATGTTCTTTGATTCCTGAATAGCAGTGATTTTGCTTTCCCAAGTAACTGGCAGGACCCTTGTCAAGATTTTCTCAACCTTGTCTTCTTCAAGGATAATTCTTCCAAGAGACTTAAGTTCATTTGTTAGTGTTGTGAACCTTGTGTACATCTCTTGGATGGTTTCTCCTTCCTTCATGGTGAAATTCTCATATTGAGAATACAGTAGTGTTCCTCTTGATCTCTTTACTTGAGGAGTTCCTTCATGGGCCACTTGTAGAGTGTCCCAGATCTCCTTAGCAGTGGTACAGCTTTGAATTCTACTGTACTCGTCTGGACCTAGTCCACACACAAGCCATTTCTTGGCCTTGGTATTCTTTTCCCATTTCTTCAAATCTTCAGCAGTACAGTCAACTCTCGTCTTTGGCACGTCCACTCCTTCAGCATTCTTCTTTGTAGTAGCCAGGGGATCATCAGTAACAATGTCCCAAAGTTCATAGTCTTCTCCTATGATGTGGTCTCTCATCCTGTCTTCCACTAGGAATAGTATTGGCCATTAAAGAGTGGAGGCCTAGCAGTGGATTGTCCTTTCAAGTTTCCAGGTGGTGCACTCATATTGATCTGTTCCTAAGGTGTTAGCCTCTTCAAGGATAACCTGCTCTGATACCAATTGATGTTTTATACGTCAATACCACACAAGAGGGGGGGGGGGTGATTTGTGTTGTACCCAATTTTCGCTTAACTTGATTATAGAAGGACTTGGTTCTTCTATGTGTTCCAACTACTACTGTTGCGGAATAATAACTACAGAAAATAAAGAACATAGAGAATTTACGTGGAAAACACCTAGCTCAAAAGGTGAAAAAACCACGACCTACCTTCCAGTAGGATTTTCCCAAACTCTCCACTAAAATAACTGAGCCAAAAACTTCATTTACAAAAACTCTTTTGTAAACCTAGGATTAACTCTAATCCCGTTGTGGCGCACAGCCTCAACTGTTGCTACAACTTCAAGTTAACTCTAACTTGAAAACTCTAAGTACCTAGTACAATTGCTTCTAAATAAGTTGGAAGGTACAATGTAAAATCACCTACTATAATTAAACTAGAATAAAAGATAGACTCTTGGAACTGGTTCTTCTATCTGGTTCAAGTAGCTTCAGGATTGCACGCTTGAATCACACATAAATTGTTTGCAAAATTGCCTTGCTATTTTGCTCTCAATTCACGTTTAACTTTTGCTTGTGTGCATTACTTGTAAAAAAGAACAACACTGATATTTAAGGAGTTAGCAATTAGAGATTGACTAGGATACTATGACGACTCGGCCGGTCGTCTTAAGAATTAACGCCCCGATCCCCTATTAACTGCTTCCCCTAAATTCATTTCTGCTATTTTGGTTTGCCGGGACGTTCGGTGTAGAGTTTCGGATAGTTTTGGGGCACTTAGTCCCTAAATGAGAGCTTAAGTATTGAAAAGTGGTCCGTAGTCGAAACAGTGTGAAGACGACCTCGGAATGGAAATCTGATGGTTCCGTTAGCTCCGTTAAGTGATTTCGGGGTTGGGAGCGTGTTCGGAATGTATTTTGGAAGTTCGTAGCTCATTTAGGCTTGAAATGCCGAAGGTTGAATTTTTGAAGTTTTCGGTCCGATAGTGAGTTTTTGATCCGAGGATCGGATTGGTATTCCGAGAGTTGCAGTAGCTCCGTCATGTCATTTGGGATGTGTGTGCAAAATTTCAGGTCATCCGGACGTGTTTTGGTTAGGTTTTTGATCGAAAATGTATTTTGATGGAATTTGAAGTTCTTAGGCTCAAATCGTTAAATTTATCGAGTTTCCGACGTTGTTTTAGGTGGTTAAAGGATTGGTAGAAGTTTGAACGAGGTATTAGGTAATATTGGTGCTTTTGGTTGAGGTCCTGGGGGCCTCCGGATGATTTCGGGTGGTTAACGGAAGAATTTTTGAAGTGCTGCAGCAGCTGAACCATTGCTGCTTCTGGTATTTTCGCATCTGCGGCTTGGGAACCGCAGATGCGGCGCCGCAGAGGCGGCTAAATGGCCGCAAAAGCGGCTTTGCTCCTTTCCCGAAGAAACCGCAGAAGCGGTGCTATTCCCGCATAAGCGGAGCCGCAGAAGCGGCTCAGGCATCGCAGATGCGGCTCCAGCGTTTCGTTAGTTTCTGCAAAAGCGGATTGTCCCTCGCAGATGCGCTTCCGCACCTGCGGTTCATTTCTCGCAGATGCGGTCCTGGCCATTTAATTGTAGATCGCAGAAGCGGCTTGTTTCCGCATAAGCGGGATCGCAAAAGCAGTCCCTTGTCCGCAGAAGCGGAAATCCTGTGCAGATATAGAAATTTCGAGGGTTTGATTTCATAAAGTTGAAAAATCAATTTGAGCTCGGGTAAGGGCGATTTTTCGAGAGGGGTTTTTTGAAGAGGGAGTATTATTAGGGTAAACGTTTTCGTCTAAATCCCCTTCTAGTTATATTTTCATTCATTTTTTGAGTTAAATCCATCATNGGAGGCGGATGAAGAAAGATATAGTTGGCGTATGTGTCTAGATGCCTCAACTGCCAGCAGGTGAAGTATGAGCACCAGCGCCCGGGTGGGTTGCTCCAGCAGATAGAAATTCCGGAGCGAAAATGGGAGCGCATCACCATGGACTTTGTATCTGGACTTCCACAGACCTTGAAGAAGTTTGATTCCATTTGGGTATTGTGGACCGGCTGACCAAGTCCGCTCATTTTATTCCTGTGTGTACCACTTATTCATCGGAGCGGTTGGCGGAGATTTATATCCGGGAGATCGTCCGTCTGCATGGTATTCCAGTCTCTATTATTTCGGACAGAGGTACTCAGTTCACACGCGGTTCTGGAGAGCCGTGCAGCAGGAGTTAGGTACTCGGGTGGAGTTGAGCACAACATTTCACCCCCAGACGGACGGACAGTCCGAGCGCACTATTCAGATTCTTGAGGATATGCTCCGTGCGTGTGTGATTGAGTTTGGAGGGTCTTGGGATCATTTCTTGCCACTGGCGGAGTTTGCTTACAACAATAGTTATCAGTCCAGCATTCAGATGGCGCCGTATGAGGCCTTATATGGTAGGAGGTGTAGATCCCCGGTGGGTTGGTTTGAGCCGGGTGAGGCCAGGCTTTTGGGCACAGAGTTAGTTCAGGATGCATTGGAGAAGGTTAAGATGATTCAGGATAGACTCCGTACAGCCCAGTCCAGGCAGAAGAGCTACGCGGACAGGAAGGTTCGTGATGTTTCATATATGGTTGGTGAGCGGGTTCTGCTTCGGGTTTCGCCTATGAAAGGCGTCATGAGGTTTGGGAAGAAAGGAAAGCTGAGTCCGAGGTTTATTGGCCCTTTTGAGATCTTGAGGCAAGTTGGGGAGGTCGCTTATGAGCTTGCCTTACCTCCCAGTTTGGCCGGAGTTCATCCGGTATTACATGTTTCGATGCTCCGGAGGTATCACGGTGATCCGTCGCACGTGTTGGATTTCAGTTCAGTCCAGCTGGACAAGGATCTATCTTATGTTGAGGAGCCAGAGGCTATTTTGGACAGGCAGATCAGAAAGTTGAGGTCAAAGAACATAGCTTCAGTGAAGGTTCAGTGGCGGGGTCAGCCGGCCGAGGAGGCGACTTGGGAGACCGAGCAGGATATGCACAGCAGTTACCCTCATCTTTTCACTACTTCAGGTATGTTCTCTATGCTCATTCGAGGACGAACGAATGTTTAAGTGTAGGAGGATGTGACGACCCGGCCGGTCGTCTTAAGAATTAACGCCCCGGTCCCCTATTAACTGCTTCCCCTAAATTCATTTCTGCTATTTTGGTTTGCCGGGACGTTCGGTGTAGGGTTTCGGAGAGTTTTGGGGCACTTAGTCCCTAAATGAGAGCTTAAGTGTTAAAAAGTGGTCCGTAGTCGGAACAGTGTGAAGAAGACATCGGAATGGAAATTCGATGGTTCCGTTAGCTCCATTAAGTGATATCGGGGTTGGGAGTGTTGTCGGAATGTATTTTGGAAGTTCGTAGCTCATTTAGGCTTGAAATGCCGAAGGTTGAATTTTTGAAGTTTCCGGTCCCATAGTGAGTTTTTGATCCGAGGGTCGGATTGGAATTCCGAGAGTTGCAGTAGCACCGTCATGTCATTTGGGATGTGTATGCAAAATTTCAGGTCATTCGGACGTGTTATAGTTAGGTTTTTGATCGAAAATGTATTTTGATGGAATTTGAAGTTCTTAGGCTCAACTCCGTGAATTTATCGAGTTTCCGACGTTGTTTTAGGTGGTTTAAGGATTGGTACAAGTTTGAATGAGGTATTAGGTGTTATTGGTGCTTTTGGTTGAGGTCCCGGGGGCCTCGGGATGATTTCGGGTGGTTAACGGAAGAATTTTTGAAGTGCTGCAGCAGCTGAACCATTGCTGCTTCTGGTATTTTCGCATCTGCGGCTTGGGAACCGCAGATGCGGCGCCGCAGAGGCGTTTAAATGGCCACAGAAGCGGCTTTGCTCCTTTCCCTCAGAAATCGCAGAAGCAGTGCTATTCCTGCATAAGCGGAGCCGCAGAAGCGGCTCAGGCATCGCAGATGCGGCTCGAGCGTTTCGTTAGTTTCCGCAGAAGTGGATTATCCCTCGCAGATGCGCTTCCGCACCTGTGGTTCATTTCTCGCAGATGCGGTCCTGGCCATTTAATTGTAGATCGCAGAAGCGGCTTGTTTCCGCATAAGCGGGACCGCAGAAGCGGTCCCTTGTCCGCAGAAGCGGAAATACCTGTGCAGATATAGAAATTTTGAGGGTTTGATTTCATAAGTTAGAAAAATCAATTTGAGCTCGGGTAAGGGCGATTTTCAGAGGGTTTTGAAGAGGAGATTATTGGGTAACGTTTCTCTAATTCCTTATAGTTATATTTCATCATTTTGTAGTTAAATCCATCATTAAAATTCGAATTTGGGATCAAAATTGGAAGAATTTGGGGTAAAACTTCATAGGCTAAACCATTGCGTTTTGGGTGGGCATTTGACCTCCGATTTGGGAGATTTTTATATGGTTAGACTCGTGAGAGTACGCGGGTTCTGAAAATGTGAAAATTATTCAATTCTAAGGCGTTGGTCTGAAGGCATTTTGGTCATTTCACCTAATTTCACGCCGTAGCTTTGAATTAAATAGCAAAACCAGTTGTTTGCTATGTTATTTGCTATGTGTAATTGAATTGAATAGATTTGGGCCATTTGGAGTCGGATACTCGTGGCAAGGGCGTGGTTTCTAGTTGATATTGAGCCGATTCGGCGTAAGTGGCTTGTCTAACCTTGTGTGGGGGACCTTTCCCCCTTAGGATCTGTTATTTGTTATTTTGAGTGCCATGTACGCGAGGTGACGAGCGCGTACTTGAGCCAATTGTTGAAAATCCTAATTTTACTTAAGATAGTGAGATTGAGTTCCTTTCGTATTTACTTTATTCTACTTGCAATTATAACCTGTGCTAGATTAGGAAAGCATGTTTAATTGATTCAACTTGCCTAATTGCTTAAGTTGCCTTGACTGTACTACGTGAAGCATGCTAGGCCAGTACTACCTGTTTGCTTGTCTTTTGTACTTCGTTTCCATGTACCTTCTGGTTGTGATTGTGCATTTATATTGGGACTACGGATGTGGGATTCCGGTAGCTCCCCCCTCCCTCCTTTGTTTGTTTAGATCCCCCTGCACTTTTACTTTGGGACTACGGGTTCGGTTCCCGGTAGATCCCCCTGCACTTTTACTTTGGGACTGCGGGTTAGATTCCCGATAGATCCTCCTGCATATTGATGGTTGGACTACGGGACGGTATCCCGGGAGATTCTTCGGTTTGGCACATGAGTTGGACTACGGGACGGTATCCCGGGAGATCCACTGGACAGTTGAGGAAAGGGCTTTAGGACGGTATCCTGGGAGACCCTCATTGTTATCCTTCGTATTGAGCTGTAGTCATTCTGTGTTTATTTTGTTCTTTGTGTAGTTGTTATTGCCTCGTTGACCTGTCTTATCTAACTGTTGTACTCATTATTTCTGTCAGATTTTCATACTGTTGATTATTATTATATTTTACCTCAGTAGGGCCCTGACCTTGCTCGTCACTACCCAACCGAGGTTAGGCTTGGCACTTACTAAATATCGCTGTGGTGTACTCATGCCCTTCCTGCGCATGTTTTTCATGTGCAGATCCAGGTACCTCTTCCCAGGCGCACTATCCTTAAGGCGAGGAGATACACAGAGACTTCGAGGTATATCTGCCGCGTCCGCAGACCAGGAGTCTCTATTCTGTTCCAGCTTTAGTATTTAGTTTATCCCTTTTCTCTCAGTTGTTTAGATATTCAGGAGTTAGAGCAGCGTACTATGTTTCTGTTAGTCTATGGTTCCCGTGAGTTTCCGGGTTTTGGGATTGAGTTGCAGACTTCCGCATTTCTTTTGAGTTGTATAGGCCGAGCGGCCTCATATGCAGTTATTATTTTAATATGTTTAGCTTTATTTAACCATTTCGCTAGTTAAGTTGTTATTTCCGCAGTGATAGGCTTACCTAGTTGTAGGAACTAGGTGTCATCACGACATGTTCATGGAGGGTGAACTGGGGTCGTGACAGATACAGACGCTACTCTTCCATGGTGGAAGAGTTCTAGTTGATCTCATACTCTAATTCTATCCTTTTCCTAAACCGTGTCCTCTTTGTGTAAGGAGTTTTTCTCCTTATCCAATATGCAACCTTTTCGATCATGATCAGGAGATATCACTTTTGATAAGTTAGGTTTATCTCTTTCACGTGCATCTCACATGTTTGAGTTGATCACAACTGTGCTGCACAAGATGGACCTGGTCCATGTCTGAGTTCCTTTGCCAGTCTTCAAAACTTTATCTTTACTTGGGCCAACAAAAGTAATTTTATCTTGTACATATAGTTGTTTTAGGACGGCTTAAATTATCCGAAAGTATTAACTTTTCACATATATTTATCTTTAGGACGACTTCAAAAGGCAGTAGCGTTTTAATTCAGACAATGAATAAAAATGGTTTTTAAGCACTTGAGAACTAGTTATATAAATAAGCAATTACTTATTCGGATAGAAGTAATAGAGCCAAAAATAAGCTCATGTTGTGTTTAGTCAAAAATGCTGAAAAATATTTTGTGTTAAAATGATTGAAATACCTTTAGAGCTGTTAAAACAGAAAATGAGCTTGTTATTGCAACATCTTTATTTTTAAAAATAACTCAAACATAAATTAATTTATGTCTCGATTCAAAATAAATCGTGCAAGGTTGTTTTTATCAAACACAAATTATTTATTGAAATAAAATATACAATGATTTGACTTAATAACGTGATTGAAGTTTTTTAGTAAAATAGGAGAAACCTCAAATAATTCCTTCATAGTTTTGTTTTTTTGGTTCTAATCTATTTCGAAGTCACGTTGGCACGTAATCATATTCAGAGGCGGAGCTAGGATTTAAAGTTTGCGGGTTTATGATTCTACTTTGTTTATATAATTGGGTTCTAAATTAATAATTTATGTATATTTAATGAATTTTTAAGATAAATACATGATTTGAACCAAAGTTATTGACCCTATGCTAGCTCCGTCTTTGCTCATATAACAAAATAAGTTAAAACACTTGCAGCTGCAGATCAAGAATAAATATTTATTTTGGGAAATTGATAGACATTAATACAAGAGTCTAATGGCTAGCCTGTTTAATTTGGCCAAGCTTCTCCATAGTCGAAAGCATTTTTTTTTTTCAAAAAAGTACTTATTTTTTAAAGTTAAAGTGTTTGGCCAAACTTTTAAAAGAAAAAAAGTGATTTTGAGGCGAAGTAGAAGCAAAAAAAAAAAAGTAGTTTCTCCCCAAAAGCATTTTTTGAAAAGTAAAGCACTTTTGAGAAAAATACATTTAGAACCACTTTTTAAAAGCTTGGTCAAGTACTAATTGCTGCTTAGAAGTGCTTTTAATATTAATTAGTTAACCGCAAACTATTTCTCACCAAAAGTACTTATTAGAAAAACACTTCTGAGAAAAAGCACTTAATTCTCAAAATAAGCTGATTTTTAAAGCTTGGCCAAACAGGCTATAAGCATCTTAGCATTATATACTGTTATTCTATTGCTAATCTATTGGCATTAATCTCAAACTTGAGGACTTTATAAAATTCTATCTTTGTTATAAATAGAATTGTATTTATGGTGAATGTCTATATTTAGAGAGATTCTAGGGTTCATTGCTTGGTGGTTAAGTCACCCTCTCCCTATAAATAGAGGGTTCTATTCTATTGTAAGTCATCCCAAAATTCAATAAGAATTCTCTCTCTACTTTTCTCTGCAATATTCTTCCTCTTCTTTTTATTGTTCATAACACGTTATCAGCACGAGACTCTACCGTCTCAAGAAGCTCTTTGAGAAGATTAAGCAAATATGGATACATCGCAAAATAAATTTGGATCAAAGTTCAATTGTAAAAATATTTGTTTAATTGATTCATGTACGACACATACAATATTCAAAGAGAAGAAATATTTCTCTCATTTAAGTATGTGTAAGGCAGATTTTACTACAATTTCGGGTAGTAGTAATTTAATTGAAGGCTCTGGAAGAGCTACTATAACTCTGCCTAAGGGAACAATACTTGTCATAGAGAATGCAATGTTCTCCTCCAAGTCCAAGAGGAACTTGTTGAGTTTTAAAGATATCCGTCAAAATGGATATCATATTGAGACAATAGATGAGGATAATCTTGAATATCTCATCATTACCAAAAATGTCTCTGGCCAGAAAAGGGCTATTGAGAAGTTCTCATATTTGTCTTGTGGCCTGTATTGGACAAGAATTAGTGCAATTGAGGCACATTCTATTGTAAACCAAAAGGTTACCGATTCCAATACTTTTGTACTTTGGCATGATCGATTGGGACACCCTGGATCAATTATGATGAGACGAATTATAGAAAGTTCAAATGGGCATCCATTAAAGAATTTAAAGATTCTTTTAAATGATGAATTTTCTGGCACTTCTTGTTATCAAGGCAAGTTAATTATTAGACCATCACCAACAAAGGTTGGAATTGAGTCCCCTGCGTTTTTGAAACGTATACAAGGGGACATTTGTGGACCTATTCACCCACCTAGTGGGTCGTTTAGATATTTTATGGTATTAATAGACGCATCTTCTAGATGGTCCCATGTGTGCCTATTGTCATCACGCAACCTCGCGTTTGCAAAATTAATGGCACAAATAATTCAATTATGGGCGCAATTCCCCGATAATCCAATTAAGTCTATTAGACTTGATAATGCTGCTGAGTTTTCATCCCAAGCATTTAATGATTATTGCTTATCAATTGGGATAAAAGTGGAACATCCTGTAGTTCATGTTCACACTCAAAATGGCCTTGCAGAGTCTTTAATTAAACGTCTGCAATTGATAGCAAGACCTTTACTCATGAAAACGAGGTTACCCACTTCTGTTTGGGGTCACGCCATTTTGCATGCAGCAATGCTAGTTCGTCTCAGACCGACAAATTATCATAAATATTCCCCGTTGCAATTAGTTTTGGGTCATGAACCTAATATATCCCATTTAAGAATTTTTGGATGCGCAGTATATGTGCCTGTAGCACCGCCATATCGCACCAAAATGGGTCCCCAAAGAAGGTTAGGAATATACGTTGGGTTTGAATCGCCCTCCATTATTCGCTATCTTGAAACATTAACGGGGGATTTATTCACTGCTCGATTTGCAGATTGTCGATTCGATGAGACACTTTTCCCAAAATTAGGGGGAGAAGTTGGTGAAACCAAACGGGAAATTTTGTGAAAAAATACATCATTATCTCATCTTGATCCACGCGCCTCAATTTGTGAAAAAGAGGTGCAAAAGATTATTCATTTGCAGAGAACAACAAATCAAATGCCAGATGCATTTACGGATATGAAAAGGATAACAAAATCACATATCCCTACAGAGAATGTTCCAATCCGTATTGATGTCCCTATTGGACAATCTTCTAGTGTCATAGCTAATGAGTCAAAAGCACGCCTGAAACGTGGCAGACCATTAGGTTCCAAAGATCGAAATCCTAGAAAAAGGAAAACAAATGATCAAAATGACACTACGAAAGAATCTCATGAAGAAATCCACGAATTAATAAATTCTGAGATTCATGAGGAATCCACTGAGCCTGAGGTTCAAGAAAATAAGGAACTATCAATAAATCCAATCGATATTGAGACAAATTTGAATCGAGTGGATATAGTGGTGGATTATGTCTTTGCATATAATGTTGCATCTAGCATTATGCAAGAAAGTGAGGATCTTGAACCTCAATCTGTTGGAGAATGTCGACAAAGACCTGATTGGCCAAAATGGCAAGAAGCAATCCAATCAGAGTTGAATTCGCTTGCAAAACGTGAAGTTTTTGGGCCTGTAGTCCAAACACCTAATGGTGTTAAGCCTGTTGGCTATAAATGGGTCTTTGTACGCAAGAGAAATGAGAAAAACGAGGTACAAAGATATAAGGCACGCCTTGTTGCACAAGGATTTTCACAAAGGCCTGGTGTCGATTATGAAGAGACATATTCACCCGTTATGGATGCTATAACGTTCCGTTATCTCATTAGTTTTGCTGTCCATGAAAAGCTTGACATGCATTTAATGGATGTGGTTACCGCCTACCTTTATGGCTCACTTGATAATGAGATATACATGAAAATTCCCGATGGATTTAAAATGCCAAACGCACATAATTCAAAGTCCCGGGAAATGTTTTCAATCAAATTGCAAAGATCTTTGTATGGTCTAAAGCAATCAGGACGAATGTGGTATAATCGTCTTAGTGAGTATTTATTAAAGGAAGGCTATATAAATGATGCCATTTGCCCATGTGTTTTTATAAAGAAAACAACATCGGAATTTGTTGTACTTGCCGTATATGTTGATGACATAAACCTTATTGGAACTCCTATAGAACTCCAAAAGGCAATTGATTATTTAAAGAAGGAATTCGAGATGAAAGATCTCGGAAAGACAAAATTATGTCTTGGTTTGCAAATTGAACATTTGGCAAACGGAATTTTTGTTCATCAATCTACCTACATAGAAAAGGTATTGAAATGGTTTTACATGGATGGAGCCCATCCATTAAGTACTCCGGTGGTTGTTCGATCACTTGATGTGAATAAGGATCCATTCCGACCTCAAGAAGAGAATGAAGAGCTACTTGGTCCTGAAGTACCATATCTTAGTGCAATTGCTGCTCCCACAAGGAAACATTGGAATAGAATGGAATGGAATCAAACACATATTGCGGTATCTAAAAGGAACTACCGATATGTGCTTATTTTATGGCAATAGTTGCAGTCCTGATCTTGTTGGTTATGCTGATGCTGGGTATTTATCCGATCCACACAAGGCTCGATCTCAAACAGGTTATGTATTTACCTGTGGAGGCATTGCCATATCTTGGCGATCAACTAAGCAATCAATTGTGGCTACTTTATCTAATCATGCTCAGATAATTGCTATTCATGAAGCAAGTCGAGAATGTGTGTGGTTGAGGTCTATAATACATCTTATTCGAGACAAATGTGGTGTGAAATGTGACAAACTACCCACGATTTTGTATGAAGATAATGCAGCATGCATAGCTCAATTGAAGGGAGGATTCATAAAAGGAGATAGGACAAAGCACATTTCACCAAAGTTATTTTTCACACATGATCTTCAAAAGAATGGTGATATTAATGTGCAACAGATTCATTCAAGTGATAATATGGCTGATTTGTTCACAAAATCTCTACCAACGTCAACCTTCAAGAAGCTAGTGTACAAGATCGGGATGCGAAGGCTCAAGGATGTGAATTGATGCTCTTATCAGGGGGAGTTAATGCGCGTTGCACTCTTTTTCCCTTACAAGGTTTTGTCCCACTGGGTTTTCCTTGCAAGGTTTTTAACGAGGCAACCAATAGGCGCATTTCTAAACATGTGTACTCTTTTTCCTTTTCTAGAATTTTTTTTCCCATTGGGTTTTCTTTTAGCTAAGGTTTTAACGAGGCACATTATCTGTTGAATAGACATTCAAGGGGAGTGTTATAAATAGAATTGTATTTATGGTGAATGTCTATATTTAGAGAGATTCTAGGGTTCATTGCTTGGTGGTTAAGTCACCCTCTCCCTATAAATAGAGGGTTCTATTCTATTGTAATTGATCCCAAAATTCAATAAGAATTCTCTCTCTACTTTTCTCTGCAATATTCTTCCTCTTCTTTTTGTTGTTCATAACAATCTTCTTATAATTATTAATACACCATTTCTATCTTATTTACCATTTTCCATGTGACGAATTAGATTATTTGGTTTTTATTTCAGGAATCGTAGGGCTTGACTATGATTTGTTAAGCTGGATCTGGAAGTATTAGGCTAGGGTTTGTGGGAAGAGAAGATAGGAAGAAAGAGAATATATGAAGGAGAAAAAGAAGGGAATATCTCCAAAATCCCTAATCTTCTAAAATTTGTTGGAGGTTGAATATGTAAATATTGTTATAATACTATTGCTAGTTTTTGAAAGTCATGTTCAATAGTTAGATAGAATAAATAAAGCCCTAATTTTGCATAGCTAGGAAAATCTCCTAATTTAATTAATCGGGTCAGTGGATTCTGAGTAGTAGCCAGTGGTTATACTGAAACAGATGTATAGTGTAGTTAGAGGTGGATTCAGGATTTAAGTTCTACGAGTTCAATTTTTAAAGCTATCAGTTCATATCTATAATTTATGACAATTTTGGTAGATTTTTATATATAAATTTATATTCCGTGTTGGGTTGAGATGAACTGTTACTGATACATTGCATTCGCCGATGAATGTAGAACGTTTTATATAAAAAAGCAGCCCGGTGCATAAAGCATCTCGTATTCACGCAGGGTTCAGGTGAAGGGCCGCATCCCAAGGGGTGCGATGTGCACAACCTACCTTAATGCAAGCATTAGTAGCTGCTTCTATAGTTCGAACCTCTGACCTATAGGTTATACAAAGACAACTTTACTATTGCTCCATGGTACTGTTAGGGATATAATAGATATGCCCTAGATCCAATCTCATATTTGATGATTTGAACATATTTTTCTGAACTTTATTTGATATAAAAATATATGGCATCTGATATTCTTTTATCATAGTTAATATTAATTACATGATTAATTTGATAAGGTCCTTGATTAAATTTTGAGACTTGACATTGTGATGGAGATCATGATAATAAGAGTGAAGTTTCTTATAATTTAATTTAAATTTGTTCTTGATCGTAGGATTACTAATTTGGACATTAGTAATCCGGATAGATCAATATTTATGTGATTGTCTTTGTGGGATAAAGATTAGTTGATCTCATTAACTAAATCACCTAGATAGATGATGCATATTGTGAAGACCCAAAGGGTCATCTTTTGTTTTAGAATTTGATTTTGTGTTCCGAGGCCTTGAAAACCTCATTCTCTTTCTCTTTGATTTGCGTGCGCAGTCCGTGCGTCTTTTCGGAAAGCCTTTATATGAAAATTTGAGAAAAATACTGAGTTTTGCCTTTAAAATTGATTTAAGTTGACTTCGATCAACATTTTGAGTAAACGAACCCGAACCCGTGATTTGACTGTCCCGGACCCGTGATTTGACGGTCCCGGAGGGTCCGTAGAAAAATATGGGACTTGGGCGTATGCCCGGAATTGAATACCGAGGTCCCTAGTCCGAGAAATGAATTTTTGAAGAAAATTGTTAACTGAAAATATAATGGTTTTTAGAAATTGAATAATGTTTGATATTGTTGGTATCGGGCCCGTATTTTGGTTTTGGAGCCCGGTACTGGTCCGTTATGATATTTATACCCTAACTGTGAAATTTGGTAAAAAACGAAAGTGATTTGACGTGATTCGGACCTTTGGTTGTGAAAATAGGAAGTTTGAAACTATCTTGAAAATTTCATGCGTTTTGGTGTTGAATTCATAGTTCTAGGTGTTATTTCGGCGATTTGATTGCATGAGCAAGTTCGTATGATGTTTTAAGACTTGTATGCATGTTTGGTTTGGAGCCCCGAGGGCTCGGGTGAGTTTTAGATAGGCTACGGAGTGTTTTGAAACTTAAGAAAATTTGCTGGTATGTTCAGGTCTACAGACTTCGCAATGGTTCGCAAATGCGAGCATCGCATTTGCGATGAATCTTCGCATTTGCGATCAGTAGGGCTGGGAGAGGACCTTCGCATTTGCGAAGCTCCGCGTCGCACTTGCGATGAGAACTGAGGCCGCATTAGCGAACACATGTTCGCATTTGCGATGCTAGCAGGCCAGGCCAAGCTTCGCATTTGCGAAGCAATGGCCGCATTTGCGAGTTCGCATTTGCGAACCTGTGATCGCAAATGCGATAATTGCAACTGTTCAAAACCATTTTGGACGGGATATTTCATTCATTCTCCCATTTTTCAAAACCTAAACTTCAAGAGGCGATTTTCCAAAGACCATTTCTTCCCCAAATCATAAGTAAATGATTCTTAACTTATTTCCTTCAATCTATTTCATCGTTTTAGAAGATTTCATCTTAGAATCTAGGATTTTTCATGGTGGAATTGGGTATTTTTGGGTAGAACTTAGGAATTTCAAAATTTGCGGATTTAGACCTCGAATTGAGGTCGGATTCCAAAACTAATTATATATCCGGGCTCGCGGGTGAATGGGTAATCAGGTTTTGGTCCGAACTTTGAGTTTTGACCAAGCGGCTCCGGGGTCGATTTTTGACTTTTTGGGGAAAATATTGGGAAATCTATGATTATGCATTGGAATTGGTTTCTTTAGCGTTAATTGATGTTAAATAAGTTAATTATGAATAGATTCGAGCGGATTGGAAGTGAAAACTAAGGAAAAAGTGGTATTTGAGGCTTGAGTTTGGCCATGGAATCGAGGTAAGTGTTGTGGCTAACCTTAGCTTGAGGGATTAAGGTATTGTTGCCTTATTTGCTACATTTTTAGTTGTTAAGTACGACGTATATGTGAGGTGACGAGTATCTATACGTTGTAGCCGGGTTATAGCATGCGAGTGAGTCTTATACTTGTGACCGCTGTGTTTCTTTATATGTAGTTACGTACCGTTCCTGCTTAAACTGGTTACTACTCATGTTAAACAAGTCTTATTTTTTTTTCGTGGTTTTGGATATTGGTTGAGTATTGGCTCAAGTTGATATTTATGTTGTGAAGTTAAGTGACGAAATGAAGTTGTTTAATTATGATGCCCTTGCCGGGTTGTTATTGTTTCTGTTGTTTCTTATCATGAGGAAGAGTGATTAAGCACGAAGGGTGATGCCGTGCAGGTTTCTATTACTTATGTGGTGAGGAAGAGTAATAAAGCATGAAGGGTGATGCCGTGCACATTTCTATTATTCATATGGTGAGATTGAGTGGTAAAGCACGAAGGGTAATGCCGTGCACGTTTGTATTATTGATTACCTGGTGAGGTTGAGAGTAAAAGCACGAAGGGTGATGCCGTGCATTACTGTTTGCTGCGTTTACTTGTTATTACCGGTTCAAAGTGTACTAGCTGTTTAAATTCCTCTACTGCTGTGATTCTTTATTTTGGTACCCCCCACAGCATGTTGCCCCTTCCCGTTAATTTCTGCTTAGCTTCTATTAATTGTTATTCTGTTAGTATATTGTTTAACTGCACAAGTTTATTTTATTTGTCGTGTCCTAGCCTTGTCACTACTTCGCCTAGGTTAGGCTCGACACTTATTGGTATATGGGATCGGTTGTACTTATACTGCACTCTGCACTTTCTGTGCAGATCCCGGTACTGGACCATACTGATCAGAGTTTCGATTGCTGCCTTCAGTCCATAGGAGACCCAAGGTAGATCTGCCGGCGTTTGCAGACCCTGGAGTCCCCTTCCCTCTATTTCAGATTCCTGTTTTCTTTCATTCCGAAAACAAATGTATTTCCTTGAAACCAGTGTTTGTAGAAATTCTTAGACGTTCGTGGATTGTGACACCATATCTTTTAGGTAATATTGTATTAGAGTATTTAAACTGTTATATAATTTCCGCGCTTCATATCTGTTTAGTTTTTAATTATTGTAAATTTCTGTTTTGGTTAATAACTAATGTGTTGGAACTGTATCTGTTGGCTTGCCTAGAATTATAAGAGTTAGGCGCCATCACGATCCCGGCGGTGGGAAATCCGGGTCGTGACAAGTTGGTATCGAAGCACTAGATTGCCTAGGTCTCACAATTCACGAACAAGCTTGGTAGAGTCTGAGGGATCGGTACGGAGACGTCTGTGCTTATCCCCTAGAGGCTACAGAGTTAGGAATAATTTCACTTCTATTCATCTCTGTCGTGCGTTTTGATCTCTCAGTGCTAATTGAACTTCTACTCTGTTCTTCCGCAGATGGTGAGAACACGTACCGCTTCATCAGCTGATCAGCAGCCCGAACCCCCAGTGGCAGCTCCTACGAGGGGCAGAGAATAAGGCCGAGGCCGTGCTAGGGTCCGAGGCAGGGGCAGGGCTCAGCCTAAAGCTCGAGCAGCAGCACGAACGGCGGAGCCTCAAGTTGAAATCGATGATGAGGTTCCGGCCCAGACCATTCTAGCGGGCCCAGCTCAGGTCCCACAGGGGTTCATAGCTACCCCGGTTCTTAAGGGTGGTTTGGTCTGTCTAGTGGGCCTTATGGAGAGTGTTACTCAAGCAGGCATACTTCCAGTAGCACCAGCTGTGTCTCGAGCTGGGGGAGGACAGACTCCCGCTACTTATACTCCGGAGCAGATGGCTCCCCAGTTTCAGACTCCAGCAGCTCAGCCAGTTGGGATAGTTCCGCCGGGTGTTGTAGCCCAGACCTGTGATGGATTAGCTATGTCTTCTGATGCTTTGTGGAGATTAGATAGGTTCACCAAGCTTTTCACTACCACCTATGGCGGTACATCTTCAGAGGATCCCCAGGACTATTTGGACAGTTGTCACGAGGTGTTACGGAACATGGGGATAGTGGAGACCAATGGGGTCGACTTTGCTGCCTTTCGTCTGTCAGGTTCTGCCAAGAAGTGGTGGAGGTATTATTGTTTGGCCAGACCAGCTGGGTCGCCTGCTTTGACTTGGGATCAGTTCTCTCAGCTATTTCTTGAGAAGTTCCTTCCTGTCACTCAGAGAGAGGAGTACCGCAGGCGGTTCGAGCATCTTCAGCAGGGTTCTATGACTGTCACTCAGTACGAGATTAGGTTTATTGATTTGGCTTGTCATTCTCTTCTTATACTCCCCACCGAGAGAGAGAGGGTGAGGAGGTTTATTGAGGGACTCGCTCAGCCTATCAGATTGCAGATGGCTAAGGAGTCAGGGAGCGAGATTTCTTTTCAAGATGCGGTCAATGTGGCCAGGCAAGTTGAGATGGTTCTAGCTTAAGGGAGTGGTCAGGGATCGGACAAGAGGCCTCGTCATTCTGGCAGGTTCAGTGGTGCCTCGTCTGGAGGCAGGGATTCTTTTGGTAGAGGCCATCCTCCCAGGCTGTTTCATTCAGCACTTCAGGCTTCTCACGGTGCTTCAGGTGGCTGTGGCCCTCATATACAGTATTCTGATCAGCTACCTTACAGTGCACCACCAGCTCCTATCAGTGCACCATCACTCTAGAGTTTTCAGGGTGGTTACCCAGGCTGTCAGGGTCAGTTTCAGGGTCAGCAGCCGAGGTCTTGTTATACTTTTGGCTATCCGAGGCATATTGCTAGATTTTTCCCTCGAGCATCGAGCAGTTCTCAGCATCAGGGTTCTCGTGCCATGGTTCCGGCACTGGGTGTTCCTCCGCTCGCTCAGCCAGCTAGAGGTAGGGGTCAGGCAGCTAGAGGTGGAGGTCGAGGTGTTAGAGGTAGAGGTCATGCCGCTAGAGGTGGAGGCCAGCCAGCAGGAGGTCGTCCCAGGGATGTAGTTCATAGTGGTGGGGCCCAGCCCCGATGTTATGTTATTCCAGCCAGGCCTGAGGCTGAGTCCTCCGATGCAGTTATAACAGGTATGGTTTCAGTTTGCAGTAGAGATGCTTTAGTTCTATTTGATCCAGGGTCTACATACTCCTACGTGTCATCTTATTTCGCTCCATATTTGGTTGTGCCTCGTGATTCTTTGAGTGCTCCCGTATATGTGTCCACGCCAATGGGATTCTATTATTGTAGATCGTGTCTATCGTTCGTGTGTGGTTGTTATTGGGGGTCTTGAGACTAGTGTAGATCTCCTACTTCTCGATATGGTTGACTTCGATGTTATTATGGAGATGGATTGGTTGTCACCTTATTATGCTATATTGGACTGTCACGCCAAGACCGTTACCTTAGCATTCCCGGGGTTGCCTCGATTGGAGTGGAGAAGGACTCCTGGTCATTCTATCAGTAGGGTTATTTCTTATATGAAGGCTCGGCACACAGTTGAGAAGGGGTGTCTGGCTTATTTGGCTTATGTTCGTGATTCTAGTGCTGAGGTTCCTTCTATGGATTCTGTGCCAGTTGTTCGGGAGTTTCCAGAGGTATTTCCTGCAGACCTGCCGAGGATGCCACCCGGCAGGGATATTGACTTTTGCATTGATTTGGCTCTGGGCACACAACCCATTTCTATTCCACCGTATCGCATGGCCCTGCCAGAGTTGAAAGAATTGAAGGAGCAGTTGCAAGATTTGCTTGATAAGGGCTTTATTAGACCTAGTGTCTCGCCCTGGGGTGCGCCGGTGTTGTTTGTTAAGAAGAAGGATGGATCGATGAGGATGTACATAGATTATTGGCAGCTGAACAAAGTCACCATCAAGAACAAGTATCCATTGCCGAGGATTGATGACTTATTTGATCAGCTTCAGGGTGCCAAGGTATTTTCGAAGATTGATTTGAGATCTGGCTACCATCGGTTGAGGATTAGGGCATCCGATGTCCCTAAGACAGCTTTTCGCACTCGGTACGGGCATTATGAGTTTCTAGTGATGTCATTTGGGTTGACAAATGCCGTAGCAGCATTTATGGATTTGATGAACCGGGTGTTCAAGCCCTATCTGGATTCCTTTGTGATTGTTCTCATTGATGATATCTTGATCTACTCCCGCAGCCGAGAGGAGCACGAGCAGCATCTTCGGATTGTTCTTCACACTCTGAGAGACAACCAGTTATATGCTAAGTTTTTGAAATGTGAGTTTTGGTTAAGTTCAGTGGCTTTCTTGGGTCATGTTGTATCAGCAGAGGGTATTCAGGTGGATCCTAAGAAGATTGAGGTAGTCAAGGACTAGCCTAAACCCACATCAGCTACAGAGATCTAGAGTTTCTTGGGCTTGGCAGGTTATTACCGTCGGTTTGTGGACGGGTTTTCATCTATAGCAGCCCCGATGACCAGGTTGACCCAGAAGGGTGCCCCGTTCCGGTGGTCGGACGAGTGTGAGGCGAGCTTTCAAAAGCTCAAGACAGCTTTGACTTCGGCGCCGGTGTTGGTGTTGCCCACAAATTCAGGGCCATATACAGTATATTGTGATGCATCTCGTATTAGACTTGGTGTGGTGTTGATGCAGAATAGCAAGGTTGTTGCATATGCTTCGCGACAGTTGAAGATTCACGAGAAGAACTATCCGGTTCATGATTTGGAGCTAGCAGCCATTGTTCACGCGCTGAAGATTTGGAGGCATTATTTATATGGCGTGTCGTGTGAGGTTGATGTTTTAGACTTCAATACCACACAAGAGGGGGGTGATTTGTGTGGTGACCAATTTTTTTCTTAAACTGATTATGGAAGGACCTGGTTCTTCTATGTGTTCCTTCTACTACTATTGTGGAAAAATAAATGTAGAAAGTAAAGAACACAAGTATTTTTACGTGGAAATCACCCGGCTCAAAAGGTGGAAAAAAACCATGACTTACTACTCAGTAGGATTTTCCCCAACACTTCACTAAATCACTGAGCCAAAACAGCATTTACAAAACTCTTTGTAAACCTAAGGATTACCTCTAATCCCGTTGTAGCAACCAGCCTCTAACTGTTGCGACAACTTCAAGTTAACTTTAACTTGAATGCTCAAAATACCTATTACAATTGCTTCTAGATAAAGCTGAAAGGTACAATGTAAAATCACCTACTACAATTGAACTAGAAATAAAAGATAGACACATAAAACTCTTTATGGAGCTGGTTCTTCAATCTGGTTCATGTAGCTTCAGGTTTGCACACTTGAATCACACACGAACTGCTTGCAAAATTGCCTTGCTATTTTGCTCTCAATTCACGTTTAACTTCTGCGTTTGTGCAACACATGTAATGTGAGAACATCCTGCAATTTATAGACTTAGTAGATGAAGAAATAACTAGAGTTCTGATGCAACTCTTCCTTGGTGGAAGAGTTCTAGTTGATCTCAACTTCTAACTCCTTCCCTATCTTGGATAATGTTCTCTTTGAGTAAGGAGTCCTTCTCCTTATCAATTATGCAACCTTTTCGATCAGGAGATATTAAATACACCAAGTTAAACTTATCTTCTTCACGTGCATCCCACATGCTCGAATCTGCCCGTTCTTATGAACCTGAGGGATGGACCTGAGAGATGGACCTGGTTCATGCCTGAGTTCTTTGTTCAGTCTTCAAAACTAACCTTTACTTGGGCCAACAAATTCTCCCTTTTTGATGATGACAAACTCTGTGCTTTTCATATGCTTAGGCCCTGTTTAAACTCAGCTCAACATCAACACAATGTTAGAAACATTTTTCCGTTTATCACTTATCATCAAGGACCAGGTACATTAGGTTATAAACATCACTGTTCAAAGTCTAAACATCACTTGTTTAAAGCACAACCTTTTACCCCCTTTTGGCATCATCGAAAAGTTGCATAAAAAATGTGAGATAACCAGGTTTTAAAGCTTACTCATGGCCACTAGGGCTACTTCAAATGCAAACACGGATTAATCATCATAGATCAAGCTAAGAATTTTAACCATCAAAGAAATATAAACAAACAGTTAGAGCAAAAATAGTGAATTTCATTGATGATTGATAAGATTCTACCACAAAGCATAATAAGAAATAAAATTACTGAAAACATGAGCAAAAGAAACAAAAAGTCCCGAATTGGGTCACTAGTTGATCTACTATAGGCTAGGATTTAAGGCTTGGAAGAACTAGGTGCTTAGTTTTTTACTTGGAGGAATTTCAGCATGTCTTGAAGAATTCCATCATTCTTCTCCTTTTCCCTTGCAAGTTCAACTCTGGGAACATCTCTCTCAGATTGTACCTCAACCAATCGTGTCTTCAGCCTTGCTATCTCAGCATCCTTTGCCTCACTCTCCTGTAATAGAGCTCTGACCTTGCTATTGATAGATGTCCTTTTAGATGAACCAGGTTCATTGGGAATGGCATTGACCTCATAATCGCAAGCAAGAAGAGTATTAACCCCACTTCTTCATAGGTACCTTAAAATGTGCGAGCACAGTTTTGAGAATAAAGCCATAGGGAATGGTATGAGTCTTGAAGCCATTTATAACCCTATCAGTAGGTCCGCGAGGGTTTCCTGTTCAGATGGAACAGGTTCATCTATATTTTTTCCCAAATTAAACCAACCCCTCAGCAGCTTCGCCAGACCCACTTCCCCCTGTTTCGCTCACACTCTCTTCTATTTCAGTAAATTCCTCTCCCCAAACAACCATTGCACCAGTTTCTTTTGTTAGACCATCAGGAGTGGGTGAAGAATCAACCACTCTTTTACCCTTTCCCCTCACAGCACTCCTAGCACCCTTGCTCTCTTGTCTTTTCCTTTTTATTTTTAGCACCAACTTCTCTAGATTCTGTAGTCTCAAAACCCACTATAGATCCTACCAGTACAGATCTATTCTCTAAATTTGCAGCAACTTCAGAAATTGTCTCAGGAGTAACTTTAGAATCAGAAGATACCTGTTCAGTTTCGGAATACCTACTTTCTTCCCCCTTAGTAGCAGACTTAAATGAATCTTCAGATTTCTGGGATTCTTCTTCCCTACCTGCTTTCAATTGCTTGTTTATTTTCTTGATCTGCTCTTCTTCAGCGACAATCTTACAAGTCATCATCTTTACTCTACTTTTCTTAGAGATTGGTGTTGTAGAAAGTGTGGAAGTGGTTTCCTATTGTCGTGATGCAGGATTTTCAGAGGTGTTTGACATATCTGGGCTAGGGTATGGAAGAGAAGAGAATTAGATTGTGTTTGGAAGATGAAAGAAGAATGAGAGTTTTTGACGGCTTGAGAGAGATGAAGTAAGAAATACACTAAAGCTGATCAATATACAGAGGAATAATTGATGGGGTAACTACAACTTTCAGACACTTAGAAGTCTAATCAAACTGAAATTCAGTTTTGAAGAGACGTTGGAGTGTATCCATAGAATCTAGGTACTTCCATTCGGTTAAGACTCTTTTGAACGGGACTGGTTCACTTGTAACGGATAAGTCCAAAAGGAGTTTGGTAGGACTCTACTCATGATCCAAATATAGTTATTTCAAATTATGCAGAGTGTAGAAAACATACCGTGTTTTCTTGATGGACCAGGTTCTTCACCGATAATTCTCTTGTGTGAGTCTAAATTTGCCAAAATAGAGAAAATATCATTAGAGATTAATGAGTCATTTTAACACATGACACAAGAGTATACTATGGAAAGTATGAGACTGAGCAAGATTTAATCTAATTATACACAATTTACAGACTTTCTAACCAAATTTTTCAATTTTTTTCATTTTTTTCGTTTAACTTGAACTGGTCCTTTTAGGTGATCTTAATATTCCAACATGTTCCTCTCAAAGTGATCTCTACTTAAGGCTTTTGTGAAGATGTCAGTAATTTGCTTGTCAATAGCACAAAACTCCACAGTGATCAAGCCTTTCTTATAGTTGTCCCTCCAAAAAAATGGTGCCTAACATCTATGTGCTTAGTTCTCTTATGATGAACCGGTTTCTTTGTCATACTAATAGCACTAGTGTTATCACAAAAAATAGTAATGCAACCAACATCAATTCCAAAGTTCAATAATTGCTGTTTGATCCACAGCAATTGAGCACAACATGAAGCAGCAACAACATACTCCGCTTCAGTAGTAGATAAGGCAACTGAATTTTGCTTTTTGGTAGCCCATGATACAGGACATGAACCAAGGAAGTGTGCCATACCTGAGGTGCTCTTCCTATCTATAAGGAAACCTGCATAATCAGTGTCAGCATATCCCACTAGGTTAAATTACTACCTTTTGGATACCAAAGGCAAAGGTCAGTGGTACCTTTCAAGTATCTCAATATTCTCTTGACAGCAGTCAAGTGGGACTTCTTTGGATTTGCCTTAAATCGAGCACAAAGACCTATACTGAAAATAATGTCAGGTTTGCTAGCAGTAAGATACAAAAGAGAACCAATCATTCCCCTATACAACTTCTGATCAACAGATGAACCAGGTTCATCTATATCCAATTTCGTGGATGTTGCAATAGGAATGTCAATTTCCTTGGATGTTGCTTCCTGGTTTTGTTACTGAGGAATAGGTTCATGGACAGGTTCCCTCGAGGTTTGAGGATCAGTTCCTCTCTAGTCAGTTCCCCCTGACATGTTGCCCTGGGTGGAAGGACATGTTCCATCACCTGTTCCTTCCTGTGATGCATCTTTAGGCTGGACTGTGGTTTCACAATTTAAATTTCTTATCAACCTAATCTCTTCATTATCTTGTTCCTGCCTTTCAGAAAGAATGTTAGTTTTAAAAAAAATAACACATACATTTTTTCTACACACATAGTTCTTTTACTGTATATCTTATAAACTTTACTATGTGAAGAATATCCCAAGAATACTCCCTCATCACTTCTGGGATCATACTTAGCTAGGGAGTCTTTGCCGTTATTGTGCACAAAGCACTTGCATCTAAATGCCCTAAGATGGGATATATTTAGCTTTCTCCCTTTAAGTGACTCATAGGGAATCTTCTTAACAAGAGGTCTAGTCATGCAACTATTTATGATGTAGCATGCAAAAATTCAGCAAACTTAGCATTTTCAAATTCAGTTCCATGATCAAACCTAATTGATGCAAGTTGATTACCTAGTTGTTTCTGAGTTTTTCTAACAAAAGAAGTAAACATGTCAAATGCTTCATCTTTTAGATGTTAAAAACAATGTCCAAGTAAACCTAGAGTAATCATCAACAAGCACCATCACATATCTTTTACCACATCTGTTTAATGTTCTCATTGGACCACAGAGATCCATATCGACCAGTTCCATCGTTCTGGTGGTGCTTACCACTTTCTTGCATTTAAAAGAGGATCTTACCTGCTTCCCCCTTGCACAAGCCTCACAAACTTTGTCTTCCTTGAACTTAATGTTAGGAAGCCCTATCACCAAATCCTTGGAGACTAATTTGTTGAGTTGACTCAGACTTGCATGTCCAAGTCTCTTGTGCCAAATGAGGGGATCATTGTCCAACACACTTAAGCAAGTGAGTTCATTTTCTGAAAGTGTGGACAAATCTACAATGTATGTATTGTTTACTCTTTTTCCCTGCAAAACAATCTTGTCAATGGTAAGATTAATCACAAAACATTTGGTAGAGGTGAATGCTACCAAGTTACCTCTATCACAAAATTGTGATACACTGATTAGACTATACTTTAGGCCATCGATCAAGTAGACATTCTCAATAGAGTGAGAATCAGTCTTACCTACCTTTCCAACCCCAATGATCTCACCATTCTTCCCATTTCCAAAGGAGACATTACCTCCTTTGAGGTCCTCAAGTGAAAGGAACTGTTCTTGCTTCCAGTTATATGCTTTGAACAACAACCACTATCCATGTACCATATTTGGCTGCTCCCCTTCACTTGGACCCGCAAAAGGAAATTAGGGGTAAGTCTTAGGAACCCAAACTAGTTTGGGTCCCTTTCTATAGGCAAAAGGGTGAATCAGATTCTTTTTAGCCCAACCTGGCAGCCTATTTTTTCCTTGAACAAATTCTTTATTCTTTTGACTAGCCTTTTCTTTTGCAATACATTCACTTTTATAGTGACCAGTTTTACCACAGTGTGTGCAAATTATGTTCTCAGGAAGTGTGAGGTACTTGCTTTTGGGATCCCACTTAGGTGCAGGGGTCCCGTAGCCAAGTCCTCTCTTATTTCTACTATGGTGTTCATGTATCCATGAAAGTGCATCGGAGGACCTATTCCATTTACAGGTTCTGTCTAGCTCGTGCTTAACCTTGTTTAGATCCTCCTTAAGGACTCTTATCTGCTCATCTCTTTTGTACAACTCATCTTTCATTTTTCCTACATTTTCTTCTAAAGTGAGTTGTGTGTGATCAACTTTCTTTTTACCAGTTCCTAATTTCAATTTTAGATTTTCAGATCTAAGCTCTAGGACAGTGGTGTCAAGTTCATGAACCTGGTTCTTTAACTCAGCATTTTTACTATCACTTTCACTAGCCCTAAGTTCCAGATTTTTGCACTTAGCTTTCAAAATCACACACTCCTTAGACAGCTGTTCCTTTTCATTGTTTAGATCCTCAGATTCATCAATGAAATCCAGGAGTAACTCAGATAGCCTTTCTTTAGACAAAAATTTAATCTTGTCTTTGAGATGAATTATACTTACCTCAGATTCCTCATCGGGTTCTCCAATTGCCATAAGTGCTTGTTCATCTCCATCTTCATCCTCTGAGTCCTCATCTGAGCTTTCTCCCTAGGCAGCAACCATTCCCTTTGTTGATCCTTTGTTCTTCTTGGGTTGAACCTGTTCCTTCTTCTTGTTCCTTCGTTCAGTTCTTTCCTTCTTCCATTCAATTTCCCATTGAGGGCAATTTTTGATGATGTGATCAGTCTTCCCACACTTGTAACACCCCTCATTGGTTTGTTTTTCAGGAACCCTTGGTTTGCTGTAGCTTCCACTTCTTGAAGGACCCTTTCCTCTCATTAGGTACTTCTTGAAGTCCTTTGTGATCATGGTCATTTCATCATCCTCTAGATCAGCACCTTCAGTGATTCTGAATGCCAGGCTCCTTTCCTTCTTGGGTGCATCCATCTTCATGGTTTGCCTTCTAAGTTCATAGGCAGTGAGATTTCCAATTAGCTCATCCAACTTAAGAGTGGCAATGTTCTTTGATTCCTGAATAGCTGTGATTTTGCTTTCCCAAGAGACTGGCAGAACCCTTGTCAAAATCTTCTCACCTTTGTCTTCTTCAAGAATAACCCTTCCAAGAGATTGAAGTTCATTTGTTAGTGTTGTGAACCTTGTGTACATCTCCTGGATGGTTTCTCCTTCCTTCATGGTGAAATTTTCATATTGAGAATACATTAGTGTTCCTCTGGACCTCTTCGCTTGAGGTATTCCTTCATGAGCCACTTGTAAAGTGTCCTATATTTCCTTAGCAGTGGTGTTGCTTTGAATTCTGTTGTACTCGTCTGGTCCTAGTCCACACACAAGCCATTTCTTGGCCTTGGCATTCTTTTCCCATTTCTTCAAATCTTCAGCATTGCAATCAGCTCTTGTTTTTTGCACATCTATTCCTTTAGCATTCTTCTTCAGGGTAGCCAGGGGACCATCAGTGACATGTCCCATAGTTCATAGTCTTCTCCGATGATGTGATCTCTCATGCTGTTTTTCCACCAAGAGTAGTACTGGCCATTAAAGAGTGGAGGCCTATCAGTGGATTGCCCTTCCCAGTTTCCAGGTGGTGCGCTCATCTTGATTTTTTCCTAAGGTGTTAGCCTCTTTAAGGATAACCTGCTCTGTTACCAATTGTTGTTTTAGGCTTCAATACCACACAATAGGGGGGTGATTTGTGTGGTACCCATTTTTCACTTAACTGATTATGGAAGGACTTGGTTCTTCTATGTGTTCTTTCTACTACTGTTGTGGAATAATAAATGTAGAAAGTAAAGAACACAAGATTTTTACGTAAAAAACACCCGGCTCAAAAGGTGAAAAAACCATGACCTACTACTCAGTAGGATTTTTCCAAACTTCCACTAAAATCACTAAGCCAAAACAACACTTACAAAACTTTTTATAAACCTAAGGATTAACTCTAATCCTGTTGTGACAACCAACCTCTAACTGTTGCGATAACTTCAAGTTAACTCTAACTTGAGTACTCAACGTACCTATTACAATTGCTTCTAGATAAAGCTGAAAGGTACAATATAAAACACCTACTACAATTGAACTAGAAATAAAAGATAGACACATAAAACTCTTTATGGAGTTGGTTCTTCAATCTGGTTCATGTAGCTTCTGGTTTGCACACTTGAATCACACACGAACTGCTTGCAAAAAGCCTTGCTATTTTGCTCCCAATTCACGTTTAACTTCTGCGTTTTTGCGCAGCACTTGTAATGTGAGAACATCCTGCAATTTATAGAGTTAGTAGATGAAGAAATAGCTAGAGTTCTGATGCAACTCTTCCTTGGTGGAAGAGTTCTAGATTATCTCAACTTCTAACTCCTTCCCTATCTTGGATAATGTTCTCTTTGAGTAATGAGTCCTTCTCCTTATCAATTATGCAACCTTTTCGATCAAGAGATATTAAATACACCAAGTTAAGCTTATCTCCTTCACGTGCATCCCACATGCTTGAATCTGCCCCATTTTTTGCACATGAGGGATGGACCTGGTTCATGTCTGAGTTCCTTTGTCAGTCTTCAAAACTAAGCTTTACTTGGGCCAACGGAAGGACATGTGGGAAGTGTCATGCGGTGGTTAACTTTTAGAAGGCAAGGTGTAAGAAGCGGAGGTCGAGTAGTTTCTTGAAGAGGGAAGTTTGCCCAAAGTGAGAGAGTGGCATAGTGGCATATGGGTTCGGTGGAAAGATGGCTACACCCCCTTGAGGAAAGTTTAGAGTGACTTGGGAACTTTAGTGGACGCTGAATGGGTCTACGAGCTTAATTTAAATTATTGGCTAGCATATGGCGGGAGATTTGATACGACAGGAAGGAGTTGCTTGATATGAAGAAGGATACAACATGACTTCGAATTGGAAGATATTATCGCACATTTAGTTAATGTCCATAAGAAGTGAATGGACTAGTACAATTGGTGAATGAGTACGGACTCAGGATGGGTTATTGAAGTATTAGCGATTGTACCCCGTGCAGAAACATTGGAAGATGTCGTCGCGTAGTTTCCATAGTTGGGGTTGTCTCCGGTGAGCGGATCAACGGTCGTGTGGTTGGCGAAGCTTCTGCGAAGTATTCTACCGGCTATGGTAAGGAGATCGGTCATGTGAATGTGGTTAATGATTCAGATTATTCATAAAGGGTTTTTACAGAAGGATTTTGGGGAACTTGGCGGTTGATTGTGCAAGGTTATGTCAATAAAAGATAAGGAATCTTTTCGGGTTCCAGAGTTGTGTAATGGTGGTTTCAAGCTAAGTGGGAGAGACCCACCGCCTACGATTGGGTTGTATGGTTATCTTCTTGTGAGGTTTCGGGTTATCGGCATATTGGTAAGTTATTTTGGCTAAGGGGAAAAGAACATAAGTGGAAATTTGAGCAAAGGAATTGGTAAAGGTGTGCTATAGCTGGCCTTATAGGCTCATGTTCAGGCTTTGGGAAGACTCAAGATTTGTGTGTCGTATGAAGTTGATTTACAAGGAAGTAATTCAATCGATTTCACCATGGAGATGGGTGTTCATGTGCCAGCGGAGACTTGGAGTTGATTATATTCGGGGTCAAGCCAGAGTGGGTGACTCTCAACAGCGGTCCTAGTGGATTCAAAGGTTAAAAATGCGGTGCCTAAGGATTTAAGCCTGCAGTATAGTTAAGGATCAAGCTTTTGTAGGGACTATGATGAGAGACTCGGGAGGTTCTATGATACTTTCGGCTTGCAGTGTAGCATTTGGAGGAAAGAGAGAAGATGACTTCGGATTCGTAGAGGAATTATCAAAATGGGTGTATCAGTTGAAGTTGCGAATGTACGTGCAAGGAGGGTATGAAACGGTTCATGGGTTTAGAGACAATGTGGTCTCATGGAATGGGGTCACTCAAGATGAGTGCGGATTTAGGTTGGTGATGTAAGGAATGGAGCTAATATTAACTCTGAGACAAGGTAAGGATTAATAAAAATAAGCTAGATTGGTTAACCATGGTTGAATTGGTATAATGGTGGCGGTAATCAGTTCCTTCAGCGTGATTAAGTTGTGCATGTGATTTGTGGTGGTGCGTGCGAGGCTCGACGGCCGCCGTAATTGATTTTCGTTGGAAGTATTCAAGTAATATGGCCTGTATGTGTAGGTGGATCTCAGAAGAGTTATGGTGGTTTAGACCACTACTTGAGGATTTGAATGTTCCACGGTTATGAGAAGTTATTTGCGTGTTGCTATGGTTCTATTGGAACGAGTTCAGTAAAAGGTTCTGTATAATGAAATGTATACTCTATTAGTGGTTCAAGAGTTATGGTGAAATCCTTATACTGTCGCACATTGGCATGTTAGGTGCAGTGAGCGACATGAGGAACCAAGGTTGCGGTGCAGTGTTGGCAAGGAGGTTTGCAGTCCGGTATTGGCAAGGATGTCACAAGCTCGGAGGAGCAGGAAAGGGATTTGAATGTTAGAGTAAGCTGGTAATGCCTTCAGCGTCACCTGAGATTAGTGTTTTGTGAAAGAGGCTGCAACCTGGTTAAGGATTCTTGTTATGCTTTACAGCGTTAGTGCGACCGGTGGTATGGATGTGCAGACCTGTTATTGGGTGCAGAAGGTCGTGGGAGTGTGTCTCACGGGAATATTGTATAAATGTGGCATGTAGTCACTGATTGATTGGAGAATGAAACCAAGTATGAAGATTGTGGTGATATCGTTAATTTGAGAATTTATGCCTGGAGAGCACTCGGTTTATTGGGTTGTAGACTGTGGAGGATTACTTCGGTTATGATTGTTGTTCTTGTGTGTTATGGGAAAAAGGGGTTGTTATGGACCGAGAAAAGATTATTGGCCTAGTTCGGTACGATCAGAATCGGCTTGAGGTCTGTGGATGGATTTAAATAAGAATATGGGCTCTATATCAGGCCGAATGTGTTCGTTTCAGCATAGCACTACTTACGGAGGAGTATTCGGATGTTGGATGTTATTTCGTCGTCGACTATTTCTTGTAATACGATATTATGCCGTGTGAGTTGCGAAACGGCTTGGTAGATATCTTATGTGTTGAGGTTCCGCGTAGGGATGATGTTATGTGAGCATGATGGCTCTTTAGTTTCAGAACATATATCGCACCTTAGTTGTGCTTGAGTTTGTTAGCTTATGACGCTATATGTCCCCTCAGGGATGGTACTATGCACTTAGCGTGCTCGTGACCGATATTTGATATTGTGTTGTAATGAGCAATTTAGCTCGATGTGTATCCCCTTATGTGAATTTTATGTGAGGATCGGGTGGCATGCCGCCATGGGTATATTGTTTGGAACGGGTTGCACGCCGCAATAGTGTGATGATAATTACAGTCCATTATATTCTAGTCTGTGTGTTTTGTTTCCATTTTCGGAGGTGAGTTCATATTTAACTACGTGAGTGGAGTAGTCCCTTTTAGAGATCGTCTTTCTTATGTATCACGTTCGAGTTGGTAGCCTGTTGGCACATTGTGGCATCATATGAGACTTTTGGTCATGTCTCGGGTGGCTTGTTGCCTGAACAGATCGTACTGGTTGAGACAAGGTTATTGGATCTAGGATAAGCTCAATCGGATTGTATGAAATATATTAACGAGCAAAGATCATTTTTTGGTTCAGAACGAGGTAATATTCTTGTTAGGAGTGTAGCCTCAATGATTTGTTGACTTGGCAGTTGGTTATTAATTTCTATGCGTCTCCTCCATCGTATCAGTATTGCAAGAACTGGAACAAGACTTATACATGTTATGAGGTGCATTGTGAGAATCGAATTCGGGGAATGTCGGTTATTATGATCAGAGAATGTTATTATTGTCCTGCGGATGATGTGGTGCATGGTGAGAATTCGACAAAGGTATGCAGTCAGGTTATGGTACATTGCGTAGTGATTAATACGATGCTCATATGTTGAAAGCAGGCCTGGCAGAGAATTTCGGATGTTGAAACTGGGTTCCAAGGCTTATTTGCCTAAATGGAAGAGGTTATCCTTGGATTTGATCGAGCTAATGCGTCCAACTGGGTTGTGGCATCACGGGTAGGTGCACGAGGTGTTAAACAGTGATTTCGGACAACTCCAGCACAGTTCGTAGCATGTTCGAGGATGAACGTATGTTTAAGTGGGAGAGAATGTAATGATCCGACCGATCATTTTGAGCTCTAGTGCATCGTTCAGCGGTTTGAGGCCCTGAGTAGCTTCACTTAAGGTATAATGACTTGTATGCATGGTCGGAATTGAATTCCGGGAAGTTCGGAGTTGATTTGGAAAGAGAATTCCCGTTTCGAAAGCTTTAACTTGGAAGAATTGACTAAGATTGGATTTTGAGTAAACGACCTCAGAATCGGGATTCAAAGGTTCTAACAGGTTCGTGTGATGATTTCTGACTTGGGCGTATGCCTGAATCGGGTTTTGGAAGACCTGGGAACGTTTCGGCACCTATTGTGGAAGTTGGCATTTTTGAAGGAATTTCATAAGTTTGGGTTGAAGTGCATTTCAATGTTATCGATGTCTGTTTGGGATTTCGAGTCTGGGAATAGCTCCATATGGTGATTCTGGTGTTGGGAGCGCGATCGAAAGTGAATTCGAAGGTCCGTGGGTCATTTTGGAGTCATTTGGCTAAAGTTAGAAATTTGAAGGTTTTGAGGAGTTTGATCGGAAGTGGACTTTTTGATATTGGGGTCGGATTCCGGTTCCGGAAGTTGGAGTAGGTTGTAATGTCAAATATGACTTGTGCGCAAAATTTGAGGTCAATCGGACGTGATTTGATAGGTTTCGGCATCGAATGTAGAAGTTTGAAATTCTAAAGTTCATTAAGCTTGGATTGGAGGTCGATTCATGATTTTGGAATTGTTTGATATAATTTGAGGCCTCGAGCAAGTCCGTAATGTGTTTTGGAACTGGTTGGTGTAATTGGACGGGGTCCCAGGGGCCTCGGGTGGATTCCGGATGGTTAACATATCAGATTTGAAGTTGAGGAAGAGCTGAAGCAGTTGGGCTTCTGGTGTAACCGCACCTGCGAGAAAAAGGACTCATGTGCGATCACTCAAGTGCGGCTATGTGGTCGCAGAAGCGTGTTTGGGAAGATCTAGAAGGAAGCGCAGATGCGAGGGTATTTTCGCATCTGCGAGCTCGTATGTGCTTGGTAAGCTCCGCAGATGCGGAACGCGTGAGGGGCAGATGGGCCGCAGGAGCGGAAGGGCACGTGCAAGTGCGAAGGCGCAGATGCGCTTAAAGGACCGCAAAAGCGGGTTTGCCCAGCTTGAAGAGGACCACACTTGCGATGCGTTTCTGCAGGTACGGCTGGTCCACCGCAGGTGCGAAAAGGCTGGAGGCAGTGTGTTCTTTTAAGATTGGGAATTGGTCATTTTTCTGCCATTTTCATTTGGTGTGGACGATTTTGGAGAGCTCCAAGGGGAAATGTTCTTCAAGTATCTCAAGGTAGGTTGTCCCTACTCATTATAAGTTAAATACATGATTTAGATATGGATTTGAACATGAAAATTAGTGGAAAACTTGGGGTTTTGGTGGAAAGACCTAGAATTTGTGTTTTTGGATTTTGACCACGATTTTGGGTATGAAATTGAGTGAGGTTATGGGTAAACTTTATCTTCGAAAAATTTTGGAATCCGGGCACCTGGGCTCGAGGGCGTTTTTGTCAACTTTTCGATCGGGGTTAGGAATTGTTATAAATTGGATCATTAGGAGTAATTGAGCATATATTAATGGATTTGCATACTTATTGGCTAGTTTTGGAGCATTGTGCATCGATTTGAGTATTCGGAAGGGCGTGGAATGCCGGTTATGGAACTTCGGAGCGAGGTGAGTCTCCTTTCTAAACTTGTAAGAGGGAATTGTCCCCATAGGTGAATTAATTGAATATATTCTATTAATTGTGGAGCTACATACGCACGAGGTGACGAGAGTCCGTGCGTAGCTACTATATGCTTATGTCCGGTAGTCTGGTACCCTATAGCATGCTTTACTTGCAATAATNTACATTAGTGGAAAAATAAAATGTAGAAAGTAAAGAACACAAGTATTTTTACGTAAAAAACAACCCGGCTCAAAAGGTGGAAAAAAACCATGACCTACTACTCAGTAGGATTTTCCCCAACACTTCACTAAATCACTAAGCCAAAACAGCATTTACAATACTCTTTGTAAACCTAAGGATTACCTCTAATCCCGTTGTAGCAACCAACCTCTAACTGTTGCGACAACTTCAAGTTAACTCTAACTTGAATACTCAAAATACCTATTACAATTGCTTCTATATAAATCTTAAAGGTACAATGTAAAATCACCTACTACAATTGAACTAGAAATAAAAGATAGACACTTAAAACTCTTTATGGAGCTGGTTCTTCAATCTGGTTCATGTAGCTTCAGGTTTGCACACTTGAATCACACACGAACTGCTTGCAAAATTGCCTTGCTATTTTGCTCTCAATTCACGTTTAACTTCTGCCTTTGTGCAACACATGTAATGTGAGAACATCTTGCAATTTGTAGAGTTAGTAGATGAAGAAATAACTAGAGTTCTGATGCAACTCTTCCTTGGTGGAAGAGTTCTAGTTGATCTCAACTTCTAACTCCTTCCCTATCTTGGATAATGTTCTCTTTGAGTAAGGAGTCCTTCTCCTTATCAATTATGCAACCTTTTCGATCAGGAGATATTAAATACACCAAGTTAAGCTTATCTCCTTCACGTGCATCCCACAAGCTCGAATCTGCCCGTTTTTGTGAACCTGAGGGATGGACTTGAGAGATGGACCTGGTTCATGCCTGAGTTCCTTTGTCAGTCTTCAAAACTAACCTTTACTTGGGCCAATAGAGGTGTTCACGGATCACAAGAGTTTGCAATACTTGTTCAAGCAGAAGGAACTAAATTTGAGGCAGAGGAGGTGGTTGGAGCTATTGAAAGACTATGATATCACCATCTTGTATCATCCCGGGAAGGCCAATGTGGTGGCCGATGCTTTGAGTAAGAAGTCAGCTAGTATGGGTAGCCTTGCGTATATTCTAGTTGGTGAGAGACCGCTTGCATTAGATGTTCGGGCTTTGGCCAATCAGTTCGTGAGGTTGGATGTTTCTGAGCCCAGTCGTGTTCTGGCTTGTACAGTCGCTCGGTCCTCCTTGTTTCAGCGTATTAGTGAGCGGCAGTATGATGATCCTTATTTGCTTGTCCTTAGGGACATAGTGCGGCACGGAGGTTCCCAGTAGGTTACAGTTGGAGATGACGGAGTTTTGAGGATGCAGGGTCGATTTTGTGTGCCTAATGTGGATGGACTTCGTGAGTTGATTCTAGATGAGGCCCATAGTTCCCGGTATTCTATTCATCCGGGCGCGCTAAGATGTATCAGGACTTGCGGTAGCATTGTTGGTGGAGGAGGATGAAGAAGGATATTTTTGCATATGTAACTTGGTGTTTGAATTGTCAGCATGTAAAGTACGAGCATTAGAGACCTGGTGGTTTGCTTCAGAAGATTGAGATTCCTGAGTAGAAGTGGGAGCGTATCACTATGGATTTTGTTGTTAGACTCCCACGGACTCAGAGGAAGTTCGATGCAGTATGGGTTATTGTTGATAGGCTGACTAACTCAGCGCATTTCATTCATGTGGTAGTTTCCTATTCTTCAGAGCGGTTAGCTGAGATCTATATTCGGGAGATCGTTCGTCTTCATGGTGTGCCCGTGTTTATCATTTCTGACCGAGGTACGCAGTTTACCTCGCATTTCTGGAGGGCAGTACAACGTGAGTTGGGTACGCGGGTCAAGTTGAGCACGACATTTTATCCTCAGACGGAGGGACAGTCCGAGCGTAATATTCAGATTTTGGAGGATATGCTTCGCACCTGTGTTATTGACTTTGAAGGTTCTTGGGATCAGTTCTTGCCATTAGCGGAGTTTTCCTACAACAACAGCTATTAGTCGAGCATCCAGATGGCTCTTTATGAGGCATTATATGGTAGAAGGTGTCAAACGCCAGTTGGGTGGTTTGAGCCGGGGGAGGCTCGGTTGTTGGGTACAGATTTAGTACATGATGCCTTGGATAAGGTTAAGATTATTCAGGATAGGTTTCTTACAGCTCAGTCCAGGCAAAAGAGTTATGCCGATCGTAAGGTTCGTGATGTGGCATTCTTGGTCGGAGAGCGAGTGTTGCTTCGAGTGTCGCCCATGAAGGGCGTGATGAGATTTGGGAAGAAGGGCAAGCTAAGCCCTAGGTTCATCGGGCCTTTTGAGATCCTTGATCGAGTGGGAAAGGTGGCTTACAGACTTGCGTTGCCGCCAGGTTTATCAGCTGTGCATCCAGTGTTTCATGTGTCCATGCTTTGGAAGTATCACGGCGATCCATCCCACGTGTTAGACTTTAGCACTGTCCAGTTGGACAAGGATTTGACCTACGAGGAGGAGCCGGTAGCCATTCTAGATTGGCAGGTTCGACAGTTGAGATCGAAAAGTTACCCTTCGGTTCGTGTGCAGTGGAGAGTTCAGCCTGTTAAGGCAGCTACCTGGGAGTCCGAGTCTAATATGCGGAGCAGATATCCCCATCTTTCCATCGACTCAAGGACTTTTCTATGTCCGTTCGAGGACGAACGATTGTTTTAGAGGTGGAGAATGTGATGACCCAAAGGGTCATATTTTATTTTAGAATCCGATTCCGTGTTTCGAGGCCTTGAAAACCTCATTCTCTTTCTCCTCAATTTGCGTGTGCAGTCCGGGTGCGTTTCCGGCAAGCCTTTATATGAAAATTTGAGAAAAATATTGAGGTTTGCCTTTAGAATTGATTTAAGTTGACATCGGTCAACATTTTGAGTAAACGGACCCAGACCCGTGATTTGATGGTCCCGGAGGCTCCGTTAAAAAATATGGGACTTGGGCGTATGCCCGGAATTGAATTCCGAGGTCCCTAGTCCGAGAAACGAATATTTGAAGAAAATTATTAACTGAAAATATAATGGTTTTTAGAAATTGAATAATGTTTGATATTATTGGTATCGGGCTCGTATTTTGGTTCCGAAGCCCGGTATATGTCCGTTATGATATTTATACCCTATCTATGAAATTTGGTGAAAAACGGAAGTGATTTGACGTGATTCGGACCTTTGGTTGAGAAAATAGGAAGTATGAAACTATCTTGGAAATTTCATGCGTTTTGGTGTTAAATTCATAGTTCTAGGTGTTATTTCGGCGATTTGATCGCATGAGCAAGTTCGTATGATGTTTTAAGACTTGTGTGCATGTTTGGTTTGGAGCCCCGAGGGCTCGGGTGAGTTTTGGATAGGCTACGGAGTGTTTTGAAACTTAAGAAAATTTGCTGGTATGTTCAGGTCTACAGACTTCGCAATTGCGAAGTCTGCCTCGCAAATGCGAGCATCGCATTTGCGAAGAATCTTCGCATTTGCAATCAGTAGGTCTGGGAGGGGACCTTCGCAGTTGCGAAGCTCAGCGTCGCATTTGCGATGAGAACAATGGCCGCATTTACGAACACATGTTCGCATTTGCGATGCCAGCAGGCCAGGCCAAGCTTCGCATTTGCGAAGTAATGGCCGCATTTGCGAGTTCGCATTTGCGAACCTGTGATCGCAAATGCGATAACTGCGACTGTTCAAAACCATTTTGGACGGGATATTTCATTCATTCTCCCATTTTTCAAAACCTAAACTTCAAGAGGCGATTTTCCAAAGACCATTTCTTCCCAAATCATAGGTAAATGATTCTTAACTTGTTTCTTTCAATCTATTTCATCTTTTTACAAGATTTCATCTTAGAATATACGGTTTTTCATGGTAGAATTGGGTGTTTTTGGGTAGAACTTAGGAATTTCGAAATTTGGGGATTTAAACCTCAAATTGAGGTCGGATTCCAAAACCAATTGTATATCCGGGCTCAGGGGTGAATGGGTAATCGGGTTTTGGTCCGAATTTCGAGTTTTGACCAAGCGGGCCCGGGGTCGATTTTTGACATTTTGGGGAAAACGTTGGAAAATCTATGATTATGCATTGGAATTGATTTCTTTAGCGTTAATTGATGTTAATAAGTTAATTATGAATATATTCGAGCCGATTGGAAGTGGAAACTAAGGGAAAAGCGGTATTTGAGGCTTGAGTTTGGCCCTGGAATCGAGGTAAGTGTTGTGGCTAACCTTAGCTTGAGGGATTAGGTATTGTTGTCTTATTTGCTACATGTTTAGTATTTAAGTACGACGTATAGGTGAGGTGACGAGTATCTATACGTTGTTGTCGGGTCATAGCATGCGAGTGAGTCTTATACTTGTGACCGTTGTGTTTCTATATACGTACTATTCCTGCTTAAACTGGTTATTACTTATGTTATATAAGTCTTATTATTTTTTTCGTGGTTTTGGATATTGGTTGAGTATTGGCTCAAGTTGAGATTTATGTTGTGAAGTTAAGTGACGAAACGAAGTTGTTTAATTATGAAGCCCTTGCCGGGTTGTTATTGTTTCTGTTGTTTCTTATCGTGAGGAAGAGTGATAAAACACGAAGGGTGATGCCGTGCACGTTTCTATTACTTATGTGGTGAGGAAGAGTAATAAAGCACGAAGGGTGATGCTGTGCACATTTCTATTATTCATATGGTGAGATTGAGTGGTAAAGCACGAAGGGTAATACCGTGCACGTTTCTATTATTGATTACCTGGTGAGGTTGAGAGTAAAAGCACGAAGGGTGATGCCGTGCATTATCTGTTTGCTGCGTTTACTTGTTATTACCGGTTCAAAGTGTACTAGCTGTTTAAATTCCTCTACTGCTGTGATTCTTTATTTTGGTACCCCCCACAGCATGTTGCCCCTTCCCGTTAATTTTTGCTTAGCTTCTATTAATTGTTATTCTGTTAGTATATTGTTTAACTGCACAAGTTTATTTTATTTGTCGTGTCCTAGCCTTGTCACTACTTCGCCTAGGTTAGGCTCGACACTTACCAGTACATGGGGTCGGTTGTACTTATATTGCACTCTGCACTTTCTGTGCAGATCCCGGTACTGGACCATACTGATCAGAGTTTGGGTTGCTGGCTTAAGTCCATAAGAGACCCAAGGTAGATCTGCCGGCGTTCGCAGACCCTGGAGTCCCCTTCCCTCTATTTCAGATTCCTGTTTTCTTTCATTCCGAAAAACAGATGTATTTCCTTGAAACCAGTGTTTGTAGAAATTCTTAGACGTTCGTGGATTATGACACCAGATCTTTTGGGTAGTCTTGTATTAGAGTATTTAAACTGTTATACAATTTCCGCACTTCATATCTGTTTAGTTTTTAATTATTGTAAATTTCTATTTTGGTTAACGATTAATGTGTTGGAACTGTATTAGCATTATAAGAGTTAGGCACCATCACGATCCCGACGGTGGAAAATCCATCGTGACACATATAGATATATGATCATTGAACTGACTCATTGGATAATGCCTAATGGTTAGAATTACCATAAACTGTCAATAGGATATTCTCTTGAAGAATGTGATGTAAAAATTTCCTTTGACCTGAGATCGTCATAGTAATTGACAAGTTATTTATTGTGCTTTGATTCTAGACACCTATGGCCCTAGGGCGATAGTTGAAAGGATATTGGGTACGATTAAATACTTGTAGAATTTGTGATTGATCACGATGGAATCTGTCAACTTTTGGTAACGAGTTTAACCTCCATGTTGTCATGAATTATAAACGACCAAACTAAGACCTTGGACAGGGCAATTGAATGAAAGAAGAAAAGAGTTTCTTAGGTCATTCAATGGTCGATTATATTTGACATGAACACATGTTAGTCGCCTATTAGGATTTGACAGTTGAACCATATCCTAGGGTGACTCAGAGCTATCACAAAAGGAATTACTACATATTCTTCTACGGGTTCTTGAGAGTAGATGGTATACTTCATGCTATCCGGTCGTTAATGAGTGTTGCTAGACGTCACCCTTGATTAGTATATTGATGTGATCAAGTTACTACCGGCTTAGTATTGAACCTATGAGGTCGCACACTAACGAGTGTTCTGATCTTTGCTAAAGGATTAATTACTTTATTATTTGTTAATTAAATTAAAGAATTTAATTAGTCAAATAATTTAATTATTAGTTCAAATGAAATATTATTATGTTAGCACAGAGGATATAATTAGTATTGTGAACAAATTGAAGTTTTCTATTTGAAAAAGAAAATTAAGTTATATCTCTTGGTTGAAATGTGATATATATTCGGTACTCGTAATTAATATTTATATATAAAGGTTATATATTTAATATTAATTTATTCTTACAATCCAATTTTGAATTGGACATGAAATTCCATAAAGAATTTCCTACCATTTCATTAAACATGGAAATAAAAAGTCCATAAAAAGGACGTCTGACAACTCAAACGTGTTTTCTTGTTTACAATAGGAAAATTCCAATGTTTGGAATTGGACTTCATGGAAAGTCGATGATTCTCGGCAGTCACGTTACCCGTTGAGAATGGGATTGCGAATTTTCATACAAAATTCCATAAAGTTTATTTTGGAATAAACTTTACCCTACGTAAATCATTACCTCAATCAAATAGGAAAACGGTTTGTAGTTGATGCTATATAAAGGGTGATGGAGAAAATTTACCACATTATTAAGTCTTGAGAAGAAAACTCACTTTGTGAGAGTGAGAGTGCAATACAAAGTCAAGAGAGAAAATACAATTACAAGAAAAGTGCTTCTTGTTCTTCTAACGTTAAGTTGAGATTTTTGAGAAAAATTTCAACATAATATTTCGTTCAATTTGTTCGCGGGTTTCATTGATCAAAGAGTTGATAGCAAAGATCGGTCTCGCTGTGGATACGCATAGAGTCTTCACACTATCGAAGAAAATTCTGAAATGAGACTCCCTTCACCACCAGGTACGTCTCAGATCCGATCTTTGACATGTAAATTAATGTTAAATACGAAAAGATATGCCTAGGATTGTTATTGTCTTCCGTTGCGTGTTACGAACACCTATATGCAATCCTTCAGTGGTATCAGAGCCATGGTTTATTGTGTCTAAAATATATTTACGAAATATTTTAAAATTATATTTGAAGAGCTCAAAACATAATACATGTGCCTTGTGCAATAGTCAAATTGTTTGAATGCATATGAATTGATATAACTGTATTGTGAATAAAATATTTATACATTTAAGTTAAACTATTCAGATAGTTCGTAACTTGAATTTGAAATTTTTGTATTAGATACGACTGTAATAAATAATAGGTTATTGGATTCTACTGTTATTTTAATTGTTATTAGTTCATGAGATATTAATTAATAATAGTTTTCTGGCATGAATTATTGTTATGTGATATATAAGATAAACATGTTAGAAGATGTTGGATTTTGTTTTTATGTCACGTGCTTGTTCGTTACATAATTTTGAATTATTTATTACATGTGATTTAAATTAATTTAGGACTAAGCATGTAGACAACTTGAACTAAATTCACATGCTATAAAAGATTTGATCTTTATGTTATTAAAAGTTGTTTTAGTAACAGTTCCCTCTTACTAAAATTTGAGTTCTTAAATAATAAAATAAAAGTGTAACGACCCGGCCGATCATTTTGAGAATTAATGCCCCGATCCCCTATTAACTGCTTTCCCCGTATTTATTTTTGCTATTGTGATTTTCCGGGAAGATTCATTTTGAGTTTCGGATTGTTTAGGGACACTTAATCCCTAAATCAGAGCTTAAGTTTTAGAATTTGGACCGTAGTCAGAGTAGTGTGAAGGCGGCCTCGGAATGGAATTCCATCGATTCCCCTAGCTCCGCTGGGTGATTTCGGGCTTAGGGGCGTGTTCGGATTGTGTTTTGGAGGTCCGTAGCTTATTTAGGCTTGAAATGCCGAAAATTGAATTTTTGAAGTTTCCGGATAGATAGTGAAATTTTGATGTCGGGGCCGGAATCCTATTCCGCAAGTTGGAATAGTTCCGTAGTGTTGAATGTGACTTGTGTGCAAAATTTGGGGTCAATCGGACATGGTTTGGTTGGTTTCAGCATCGGTTGTAGGATTCTTGAAATTACAAGTTCTTTAGGCTTGGATTGGAGGGTGATTCGTAGTTTTAGCATTGTTTGATGTGATTTGAGGGTCGGACTAAGTTCGTATGATGTTTTAGGATTGATTGGCATATTTGGTTGAGGTCCCAGGGGCCTCGGATGAGTTTCGGATGTTTAACGGAAGTTGATTTGGACTTAGGCAATTGCTGATATTGCTGAACCTGCTATAACCGCACCAGCGTATGTAGGACCGTAGGTGCGGCGCCGCAAAAGCGGCTCAGTAATCGCAGAAGCGGGTTTGGGCTGGTGCTCCATGGACCGCAGATGCGGATGGGAAACCGCAGATGCGGTACCGTAAATGCGGCCCAATGACCGTAGATGCGGCCCCAGCCCGGATAAGTGGGTTGCGCACCTGCGATGCTTTTCCCGCAGGTGCGGGACCGCAGATGCGTCCCCATGACCGCAGAAGCGGAAACCGCTGGCAGAAAAGAGAGAAAAATCGAGGGTTTGAGTTCATAACTCTAAAAATCGAATTGGAGCTCAGTGGAGGGCGATTTCTGGAGGGACTTTGAAGGAGAAAGATTGAGTAATGAATTCTAACTCTAATTTGGTTCTAATACATTAATATATTGTTAGTTTTATCATTTAATTTCGGATTTGGGGTGAAAATTGGGAAAAATTGAGAAAAGTCCTTAGGCCGAATTTTGGGATTTTGATCGGGATTTTGGTATCGGATTTGAGTGATTTTGGTATGGTTAGACTCGTGAGTGAATGGGTGTTCATAATCCGTAATTTTTACCCGATTTCGAGACGTGGGCCTGGGGAGGATTTTTGGGCGTTTTTCTATTTTCTTGCCTTAGCTTCGATTCTTTTAGCTAAACTCGTTGTTTGTAGTTACATTTACATTATGAAATTTGTTTGATTAGATTTGGGCCACTCGGAGATGCAACCTTCTCACAACAATCAATTCTCTCTGATGAAAGACCCAACTTAGAAACCAATTTTTTAGCAGTGTAGAAATCTTTTGGTAAGTCAATGTTACTCAGATTAAGTTCATTCATAAGCCCAATAATAGAATCCATGCCCGCTTGGGAAATAGAACTATCCGATTTAATACTTAGCATTCTAACCGCAACAGACAACTTGGAATGCACCGAACCTTCATACAATGGACGACTAGCTTCTAGTAACTGTTCATAGAAACACTTAGCCTCATCATTTGGTTCGGATTGAACCCCAGGAAACGTCCCAAAAGCATCCCTCATCATTTCATTGTATTGAGAATTTTCAACATTATGCTCCGAATGGGGCTACCCTCACCACCAAAAGAATTATAAAAGTTAGCATCATCTAAACTAGCATGATTCTCCCCGTGAGCAGTCCATATATAATAATTTTCTACAAACACTTTCTTGTAGAGATGGACTTTAACTTCGTCTGATTTCAATAACTTAACACATTTACATTTCACACAAGGACACCTAATCCTTCCTCCAATAAGAAAATCATCAAGTGTTTGAGCCTTAGCAATAAATTCAGCAACCCCTTCAATAAATTCACCCCTCAACCCCGCACGATTAGGGTGATTGCCTACGCATCCAGACAGCTGAAGGTGCATGAGAAGAATTATCCTGTCCATGATCTCGAGTTTGCTGCTATTGTTCACGCCTTGAAGATCTGGCGTCATTATTTGTACGGTGTTCATTGTGAGATCTATACTGATCACCGGAGTTTGCAGCATCTGTTCAAGCAGAAGGACCTTAATTTGCGCCAGAGGAGGTGGTTAGAGCTGCTGAACGACTATGACATCACTATCTTATATCACCCGGGCAAGGCCAATGTGGTGGCCGATGCTTTGAGTCGCCGGGAGGAGAGTTTGGGGAGTTTGGCTTATCTACCAGCAGCAGAGTGGCCCATGGTGATGGATGTTCACGCCTTAGCCAGCCAGTTTGTGAGGTTGGATCTTTCGGACCCCAGTCGAGTCCTTGCTTGTGTGGTTTCTCGGTCGTCCTTGTTCGATCGTATCAGAGAGCGTAAGTGTGATGACCCTCATTTGCTTGTCCTCAAGGACAAGGTTCTGCATGGTGATGCTAGAGATGTGACCATTGGTGATGATGGGGTATGGAGGATGAAGGGTCGGATATGTGTTCCCAATGTTGATGGGCTATGGGAGTTGATTCTAGAGGAGGCCCATAGTTCGCGGTATTCCATCCATCCGGGTGCTGTGAAGATGTACCAGGATTTGAGGCAGCACTATTGGTAGAGGAGGATGAAGAAGGATATAGTTAGGTTTGTAGCTCGGTGTCTCAATTGTCAGCAGGTAAAGTTTGAGCACCAGAGACCGGGTGGCTTGCTTCAGCAGATAGAGATTCCGGAGTAGAAGTGGGAGCGGATCACCATGGACTTCGTAGTTGGACTTCCACGGACCTTGAGGAAGTTCGATGCTATTTGGGTGATTGTGGATCGGCTGACCAAGTCCGCACACTTCATTCCTGTGTGTACTACCTATTCTTCAAAGCGGTTGGCTGAGATTTATATCCAGGAGATTGTTAGTCTGCATGGTATTCCAGTTTCCATCATTTCAGATAGAGGTACTCAGTTCACATCACGGTTCTAGAGGGCCGTACAGCATGAGTTGGGTACTCGGGTGGAGTTGAGCACAACATTTCACCCCCAGACGGACGGACAGTCCAAGCGCACTATTCAGATTCTTGAAGATATGCTCCGCGCGTGTATGATGGAGTTTGGAGGTTCTTGGAATCAGTTCTTGCCACTAGCGGAGTTTGCCTACAATAACAATTATCAGTCCGGCATTCAGATGGCACCATATGAGACTCTGTATGGTAGGCGGTGTAGATCCCCGGTGGGTTGGTTTGAGCCGGGCGAGGCTAGATTATTGGGTACAGACATGGTTCAGGACGCTTTGGAGAAGGTTAAGGTGATTCATGATAGACTTCGCATAGCCCAGTCCAGACAGAAGAGTTATGCGGACTGGAAGGTTCGCGATGTTTCATTTATGGTTGGTGTCCGGGTCTTACTTCGGGTTTTCCGTATGAAAGGCGTTATGAGATTTGGGAAGAAGGGGAAATTGAGTCCGAGGTTTATTAGCCCTTTTGAGGTATTGCGACGTGTTGGGGATGTTGCTTATGAGCTTGCCATACCTCCCAGCTTGGCAGGAGTTCATCCGATATTTCATGTCTCGATGCTCCGGAAGTATCACGGTGATCCGTCACACGTGTTGGATTTCAGTTCAGTCCAGATGGACAAGGATCTATCTTATGTTGAGGAGCCAGTGGCTATATTGGACAGGCAAGTTCGAAAGCTGAGGTCAAAGAGCATTGCATCAGTGAAAGTTCAGTGGCGGGGCCAGCCGGTCGAGGAGGCGACTTGGGAGACCGAGCAGGATATGCGCAGTCATTACCCTCATCTTGTCATCACTTCAGGTATGTCTCTATGATCATTCGAGGACGAACAAATGTTTTAAGAGGGGCAGGATGTAACGGCCCAGCCGGTCATTTTGAGAATTAACGCCTCGATCCCCTATTAACTACTTTCCCCGTATTTATTTCTGCTATTGTGATTTGCCGGGAAGATTCGTTTTGAGTTTCAGAGTCTTTTGGGACACTTAGTCCCTAAATGAGAGCTTAAGCTTTAGAATTTGGACCATAGTCGGAACAGTATGAAGACGGCCTCGGGATGGAATTCCGTCGATTCCGATAGCTCCGTTGGGTGATTTCGGGCTTAGAGACGTGTTCGGATTGTGTTTTGGAGGTCCGTAACTTATTTAGGCTTGAAATGCCGAAAGTTGAATTTTTGAAGTTTCCGGATTGATGTTTAGCTTAAAGTATATATATTCGCATGTATATCGCCTCATATCTTACTTTTGTTTCGTGGATTTAGGATGTGAAATGTATTGATTTATGGTAATTTGATGTGTTTTTATGTGTAGGAATGATCCGGGAGCAATTGGGGGCGAAACGTGCAAAATTAGAGCCAAAACGAACGAAATCGGAGAACTTGCGAATTTGGGCGCCACAGATGGCGCCCAACCCTACCTGTGGCGCCAAAAACAGTGTACTCTAAATTGGAGCGCCGTGGAGGGCGCCTAGCGCTAGCCAGGGCGCCAGTGACGGGAATTTTGTCCAACTTTGCCCGGGAAAAGGTTATTTCGGCCCTAGACCTACCTAACACGTATAAAAGCAAGACTAAACATATTTTCTGAGGGGAGGACGCCACTTTGGTGATATCTAACATACTTTGAAGGGAGTTTCACGTGGAGGAACACACACCACGCTTGGAGGAGGCTTTCAACTAGTTTTCTTCTCTTCTCTTCCTTTAATTTTATAGTTTATTAGTTCTAGAGTTTTGGGTGCTACATGAACGTTGTAGTTTGAAGCTTGAATTATTCTTATTATTTTATCATATTGGTTTATTTATTCAATCATGCGCTTAATTATTTGATTGTTTGATCATCAATTGAATACTATCTACGAATCTAGGATTGAACTCGGGAGAGGGAATTCTAGATTGCATATAAGATTGAGTAGAGCAAGATCTTAACTCTTAGGGGTAGCGGATTTGCGGTTAGGATAGGAATATACCTAATCGCCTTGCTTGGTTATTATACGGGAATTATAAATGCGTTCTTGTTAATCCTAATTCCATAGGAATATAGGCGTTAGGTTAGCTTGAATAGGCGAGTTGTACTTCGGGAGAAGGCTACGAGCAATATTAACCCCGTCAATCAATAAACTAGATAAATTAATTAGACAATTTAGGTAGAAAACTCAACGGGATTGTTAGCTAACCCATGGCTCCAGAATATTTTTCTCCCATTGAATTCTTCTTTAAGCTTGCCGTTGTTTTCTTTAATCTCTTAATTTGTTACTCTAGATTAATTTTAGAAATATTCATACGTTAGGATTAGGTTGAATAGATTAATTGTTTGGTTTAATTTTGTTGATAGTTAATCACAAGTCCCTGTGGGTACGATATCTGGACTTACAATCCTATATTACTTGTCGACCACGTATACTTGCGTATGCGTTTGGGAGCAACAAGTTTTTGGCGCCGTTGCCAGGGACTTAGAAATTAACTATTTTACTAGATTGGATTTTTACTTTTTGCCTATTCAAGTTTTATTTTTTATTTTTTATTTTTATCTTAGTTTAACATTTTACTATCTTTGTTGATATGGCATCTTGGAATGATAATTTGTCGAATATTGATTATTCTTATTATGGTGATCCTTGTCTATATTGTGGAGGACCATACTTAGGGCAAAATTGTGCATCTAAATCTGATGTGTGGAATTTTTATAATGTGTGTGGTTGTCCAGGTGGCCATTGGGATGGTTGTCCTAATTCTTATTATCCTTCCCAGAGTTCTTATGATAATATTTCTAATAATGTTTATGAGTTTGATAGGAGCAATGAAGTGGAGGATATGGAAAGTATGGCTCGTATTATGGACATGATGAGGCAAGTAGTCGAGCAACATGACATGATGATGAGGCAAGTAGCCGAGCAACAAGATAAAAATCGAAAGGCTTTACAAAGAATTAGTGAAGCAATCATGAGAATGATGGTTGAGGCCGAGGAAGTGGCTGAAGAGAGAGAGTTCCCACCAGAAGAAAATTTTGAAGAAGCAGATGTAGTGAGCCAATCTTGGCTAGAGGAACAAGCTCAACTGATAAAATCTCAAGAGTTTCTTCGTGATGGTCTTTCAAATATGACAGAACAGCTGATAGAAGGAAAAACTGAGGTCAGGCAAGAGATAGACCAATTTGGCTTAGATATCCATGACCTGGATGATCAATTGAATAAAAAGGTTGAGGCGTCTGATGCCCTACAACCAATTGTTGTGGATACTGGTCAACTTATGCAGCGGAAAGAGAAATTCTAATTATTTGACCAAAATATTATTAATGATGCCAAGGTTGACGAAGAGCTCAAAATTAAGGATGTCAAAAATAATGTAATTTTGGAGTTGGAGCGTATTGGACCTCATTCTAAATATTTTTCAACATTGTGTTTGGTTGGTGACATGGGAATTGATCCAGTCGAGCATATGAAGGAGTCAATGGATGAGGAACAAAGTGCTTATATTCTAAAATTTGTGATGTCAAGGAGACAAAACGACATTCCTCACTTAAAGGCCAAGAAGTGCAAGATGCGATACCTATTGTGTGGTTCATTTATTTTTATACCACCGCCCCAGGAACGTGATAGAAAAATTGATGCAAAATTGGGGGCGCAATTCATATCCTCAAAGTGGAAGGAAAAGTGGTGAAAGTGATGGAGTCGTGCCACGACTATAAATAAGGCGCTTGTTGGGAGGCTTTTTTTATTTTTTATTTTTTTATGTAGTGTCAAGTTTAGTGTTGTTTTTGTTTCACAGAGTAGGGGAAGTCTGAGTACCCGAAGTTGAAGCTGAGGAGCATGTTTGAGCTTAAGTGTGGGGTCGTCCCGACCCTTAATATTGAGGATCATGTCTGAGCTAGGCCCGAGAGGGTCTCAGGGAGTATTTCTCACCCTTGTTTTAATATTTTTGTTTCTATGATCATGCATCGGTATAAGTGTGGGGTGGGAAAACTACTTTCTGAAGTGTAATTGTATAAAATTAATTTTTTTTAATTTAATTTTTCTTTTAGAACTCTTAGTAGACATAGTCTAGGTTCAAAAATAAAAAAATAAAAAAAAAACGAAAATTGAAAAAAAAAATTAAAAAAAAATTTCAGACTTTTCCCGACGATGGATCTTTTTTACAATTTTCTTGAGGGATAATGTCCGATTAAAAACACCAAAAAGATTTTTTTTAGAATAGTTAGGTAGTATTCCTTGGTTTTTCTTTGGGCACCGGTTCTTTTCCAAGGATGTAGCTCGAACCGGGTACTTTTTTTTTTTTAGGAGTAGTTTAGGAAGAAACTGAGTCGCTCCGAGATACTCATTGACATGGTTGATGCTGGCACATTAGGCTATGACATACATTCTGTTTTTCCGTATATTTGGTTTGAATTGTGAAGCCTAAGTAAAGTAAATAGCCTATTTTGTGACGCCTTTTCTCAGTTGTTTGACTCGTATGCCACATAGTGCATTATTGCTTAAATTTCTCAATTATGTGTGCTCGCTTGAGTTGGGAGTTGTAATGAACAGTCTTGATTGAGTCATGTGCAACGTGTGTGTGAGGATTTGTGATTTTCTGCACTATCCTGTGTAGTCTAGAACTTGCCCCATGTGTTAATTGAAGCGAAATTGTAAGTTGTGCTAATCTAGGAGATGACGTAGGCATTTTCTTGCTTGACCATAGATATGCTTGTCACATAAAAATAAAATTTTCTGTTGCTAGCCCCTTTGAGCCTATAGACCTTTTCTTTGGCACCCACATTACAAGCCATACCCCTATTTTGTTCTTAGTTTGATATTGATTGAACCTTTACCTCCTAAGGCACTTAGTCGCTAAAAAAGTAAGGATAGAGATTGGGGAGTAGCTTTTGAGTGGAACCATGGAAGGGCCCGTTAGTGCACTAAAGTTGAAATCAAAAGACACTAGCCAATGAACCTTAATGTAAGGAGTGTGTGAAAAAAAAAAAGAGAAAGGAAAAGAAAAATTGAAAGAAAAGAAAAAAAATGATAGTGAAAGTATGTAGAAAACACCTCCAATTCTTAATAATTTGTGCTAGTGGGAGTATAAAAGTGCTTGAATGAACGTAAGGGCTATGTGCATATGGTTTGTGGCAAGTGAATTGGTTAAGAAGAATATGTGTTTGAGTTGTGAGTGTAGTGTATTAAAGTGCATAGGAGGGTTAGTCACTATTCCTAAATATATCCTACCCGTCCATTAGCCAACATTACAACCTTAAAAGTCCTAATTGATCCTAGACTTGGCTAGCTTAAATTAGTAGATATATACACTACGGGCAAGCTTATGGTACGACCACGGGATGCATATTAATTCTTTGTGAGAGTGAGCGAATTTTGTTCAATTGTGTGATGTCCTTAATTTATATTCAAAAGCACATTTGAATGTGTGGACTAGTACATTTTCACTCTTTTGTTTGTGGTGAGGGCACATGATCTCATGAACGATTGGTAATGTTGTAAACTTTCTTGTTGGGTAAGTGCATGAGTTGAGGGTGCTTAGTGGTTGCAAGTCGGCTTTTGAGGTTGGGTGGTGACAAATAGGTTGTTGGAATTGATTTATTTGAAATGTTATACTTGGGCATGCTTAAACGGGAAGAATGTGAAATTTTGTGTGTTCATGCTTGTGTGCCGGTATTGATCATAGTCAACGGTATAGTGTGTGGTTAAAAGTTAAAGTGCTCCTCTATAATTGATACTTGTACGTAGTTGGAGGGTTTATTAGATAGTCCCATTGCTCGAGGACGAGCAAGAGTCTAAGTGTGGGGTGTTGATGTTTAGCTTAAAGTATATATATTCGCATGTATATCGCCTCATATCTTACTTTTGTTTCGTGGATTTAGGATGTGAAATGTATTGATTTATGTTAATTGATGTGTTTTTATGTGTAGGAATGATCCAGGAGCAATTGGGGGCGAAACGTGCAAAATTAGAGCCAAAACAAACGAAATCGGAGAACTTGCGAATTTGGGCGCCACAGGTGGCGCCCAGCCCTACCTGCGGCGCCAAAAACAGTATACTCTAAATTGGAGCGCTGTGGAGGGCGCCTAGTGCTAGCCAGGGCGCCATGACGGGAATTTTGTCCAACTTTGCCCGGGAAAAGGTTATTTCGGCCCTAGACCTACCTAACACGTATAAAAGCAAGACTAAACATATTTTTTGAGGGGAGGACGCCACTTTGGTGATATCTAACATACTTTGAAGGGAGTTTCACGTGGAGGAACACACACCACGCTTGGATCAGGCTTTCAACTAGTTTTTCTTCTCTTCTCTTCCTTTAATTTTATAGTTTATTAGTTCTAGAGTTTTGGGTGCTACATGAACGTTGTAGTTTGAAGCTTGAATTGTTCTTATTATTTTATCATATTGGTTTATTTATTCAATCTTGCGCTTAATTATTTGATTGTGATCACCAATTGAATACTATCCACGAATCTAGGATTGAACTCGGGAGAGGGAATTCTAGATTGCATATAAGATTGAGTAGAGCAAGATCTTTACTCTTAGGGGGAGCGGATTTGCGGTTAGGATAGGAATATACCTAATCGCCTTGCTTGGTTATTATACGGGAACTATAAATGCGTTCTTGTTAATCCTAATTCCATAGGAATATAGGCGTTAGGTTAGCTTGAATAGGCGAGTTGTACTTCGGGAGAAGGCTACGAGCAATGTTAACCCCGTCAATCAATAAACTAGATAAATTAATTAGACAATTTAGGTAGAAAACTCAACGGGATTGTTAGCTAACCCATGGCTCCAGAATATTTTTCTCCCATTGAATTCGTCTTTAAGCTTGTCGTTGTTTTCTTTAATCTCTTAATTTGTTACTCTAGATTAATTTTAGAAATATTCATACGTTAGGATTCGCTTGAATAGATTAATTGTTTGGTTTAATTTAGTTGATAGTTAATCATAAGTCCATGTGGGTACGATATCTGGACTTACAATCCTATATTACTTGTCGACCACGTATACTTGCGTGTGCATTTGGGAGCAACACGGATCGATAGCGAAATTTTGATATCGGGGTCGAAATCCGATTGCAAAAGTTGGAATAGTTCCGTAGTGTAGAATGTGACTTTTGTGCAAAATTTGGGTCAATCCGACATGGTTTGGGTTGTTTCAGCATCAGTTGTGGGATTCTTGAAATTTCCAGTTCTTTAGGCTTGGATTGGAGGGTGATCCATGGTTTTAGCGTTGTTTGATGTGATTTGAGGATCGGACCAAGTTCGTATGATGTTTTAGGATTGGTTGGCATGTTTGGTTGAGGTCCCGGGGGCCTCGGATGAGTTTTGGATGCTTAACGAAAGTTGATTTGGACTTAGGCAATTGCTGATATTGCTGAACCTGCTATAACCGCACATGCGTATGTAGGACCGCAGGTGCGGCGCCGCAAAAACGGCTCAGTAACCGCAGAAACGGGTTTGGCCTGGTGCTCCAGGGACCACAGATGCGGCTGGGAAACCGCAGATGCGGTACCGTAAATGCGGCCCAGTGACCGCATATGCGGCCCCAGCCTAGATAAATGAATTTCGCACCCGCGATGCTTTTCCCGCAGGTGCGGGACCGCAGATGCGTCCCCATGACCGCAGAAGCGGAAATCGCTGGCAGAAAAGAGAGAAAAATCGAGGGTTTGAGTTCATAACTCTAAAAATCGAATTGGAGCTCAATGGAGGACAATTTCTGGAGGGAATTTGAAGGAGAAAGATTGGGCAATGAATTCTAACTCTAATTTGGTTTTAATACATTAATATATTGTTAGTTTTATCATTTAATTTCGGATTTGGGGTGTAAAACTGAGAAAAGTCCTTAGGCCGAATTTTGGGATTTTGATCGGGATTTTGGTATCGGATTTGAGTGATTTTGGTATGGTTAGACTCGTGAGTGAATGGGTATTCATAATCAGTAATTTTTACCCGATTTCGAGACGTGGGCCCGGGGAGGATTTTTGGGCGTTTTTCTATTTTCTTGCCTTAGCTTCGATTCCTTTAGCTAAACTCGTTGTTTGTAGTTACATTTACATTATGAAATTTGTTTGATTAGATTTGGGCCACTCGGAGTTGGATACTCGTGGCAAGGGCGTGATTTCCGATCGATTGAGCTTGGTTCGAGGTAAGTGGCTTGCCTAACCTTGTGTGGGATAACTCCCCTTAGGATTTTGGTACTGTTGCTATATGAATGCCGTGTACGTGAGGTGAAGAGTGCGTACACGTGCTAATTGTTGAAAAATTCCAATTTTTCATTAAGTAAATATCTGTATTTTCTTTTAATTGAGCAATACTTGTACCTGAAGTTTCCTGTTTAGCTTAGGAAAGCATGATTATGTGACTTAACTGCCTTATCTGCTTTAACTGTTTGCTTGGATTCTGTGAAGCATGTTTAGAGTAGAAATTCCTGTTATTCTTGAATAGAACTGTAGATTTCCTTCTTGAGACTGTTGTGTGTTTACTTTGGGACTACGGGACGGTATCTCGGGAGATCCCCCTTGTTTGTTTACTTTGGGATTACGGATCGGTATACCGGGAGATCCCCCTGCACATTTATAATTGGGACAATGGGACGATATCCCTGGAGATCCCCCTGTACTGGATATTTACGTTTGAGACTACGGATCGGTATTCTAGGAGATCCCCCTGCACATTTACGATTTGGACTACAGGACGATACCTCGGGAGATCCTCTATACATTTATGTTTGGGACTACGGGACGTTATCCTGGGAGATCCCCTCTTGTTGTCTCTGTGTACTAAGTTATTTCTTCCTGTGACTTCATCCTTATTGACTGTTAGCATCTTTAATTATACTGTCTCACTTTATGTTATTTTACATTGTTATATGTATAACCAGTAGGGCTCTGACCTTCCTCGTCACTACTCGACCGAGGTTAGGCTTGGCACTTACTGGGTACCGCTGTGGTATACTTATGCCCTTTCCTGCACCTATTGTTCGTGTGCAGATCCAGGTTCCTCTTCTCAGCCATACTATCAGTAAGGCGAGGCGATCTCAGAGACTTCAATTTATATATGCCGCGTCCGCAGACCTAGAAGTCTCTCCCCATTCTCACTTTCAGCAATAGACTTCTTGTATTTACTTTTGTTTAGACTTCTGAAGTTAGAACACTATGTATTTCTCTAGCTTGTGATTCATGAGATTCCGGGTTTGGGAGTATTTTGTTCAGTTTGAAAGAGTGTTATTGTATATGCCGAGCGGCATTATAACCTTCTTTATTATATTACCCGTAAATTGCTAGTTTTGTATCTTTTAATTCTTTTTCCGCTAATTGTTAGGCTTACCTAGTCATAGAGACTAGGTGCCGTCACGGCAGTTCATGGAGGGAGAACTTGGGTCGTGACAACAAGATATTTTATTATAGAGCTATATATCAAAGTAAATAATTTTACTTATTTCTTATTTATAAGGAGCGGCCTGACCACCGGGAGACTTATAGTTCGAGAATATGTTAAAATTGTTTATTGAATTAGATGCATGGATTGAAAGAATTACCCGGGGAATATAAAATTTAATAATTTCTTTTCTATAATGATAGTTGAACTCAACTATGCCAGTAGGATCGACCTGACTACCAGGGGACTATTAAACATAGAGCTATTTAAGGAAATTGTATGGGGATACAATTGGTAAGAGTACCTACCTTTAAAATATATGTGAGAAACGACTTGACTTCCAAGGGGCTCATACATGTTGTTAACGGATTCCTTTACTCCACTAACAGAAATAAAGATTTCGTAAAGGGTAAAATAGTTTAAAATAATTAGTGGAAATATCATTTAGATAAAAGTCCATGTCTTTATGATATATGTAAATATGTTCTTATATTATTGCCTTTTCTTTTCTATATTTTAGATTTCTCAATATGTCTGTTATATCACTGCGTGAAATACTTGAGACCAACAAGTTGGTAGGACAAAACTTTGATGACTGGTATAGAAATTTGAGAATTGTTCTCATGCATGAAAAGCTCATTGATGTGATCAATAAGCCTGCAAAGATAATCCCTCCATAGAATGATGTTCAAGCCACCAAGGTTTATTAGAAACACTTGGAAGAATGCCTTGCTATTAAACGCATCATTCTCGCTTCTATAAGTTCTGAACTCCAGAGGAGACATCAGAATATGGATCCAACTATAATCATTGAATATCTTAAGAAGATGGTTGATACACAGTTGGACATTGAAAACTCTACAGTTGGACCCCTTGTCAATCATGTGATTGTTCTTACCGAAGAGCATGAGAAGTTGGGGTACAAGCTTAGTAAAGAGCTTTCTGAAGATTTGATCTTGCAGTCAGTATATGATGCTGAATGTTTTCACTGTAAGAAGAAAGGGCATTGGAAGAAAAACAACAAGGAGTATCTTGCAACTCTAAAGGACAAGAAACAAGGTGAGACATTAATGAAAAATGTTTTCAAGGTTTCTTTAGTTACTACTAATTCTTCACTGTGGGTATTAGATACTGGTAGTGGTTATAACATCTGCAATATGTTGCAAGGGTTCAAGATAAGTAGGAGACTAAAGAAAGGAGAAGTTGATCTACAAGTTGGAAATGGTGCAAAAGTTGTGGTCGTAGCTGTAGGATCAATTTCTTTAATAATGCCTACGGGCAAAGCACTTATGCTGGATGATTGTTATTATGTTCGAACATAATTTCAGCTTCTATGTTGGATAAGCGTGGATTTTCCATTAACATAGGCAATAGTATTTGCTCTATTCATTATGGTAATGATTTATATATGAATGGCTATCTCCAACATGATGTTTATGTCTTACCTAATGTGAATGCTAATTCGATTATGCATGTTTCTAGTCTTAAGAGGAAAAGAGATGATCAAGTAAATCATACATAACTTTGGCATTGTAGGCTTGGTCATATTGGAGAGAAAAGAATTAACAAGTTGTACAAGGAAGGGTACCTTGATAAGTATGATTTTGAATCATACCCAACTTGTGAATCTTGTCTCAAAGGAAAAATGACCAAATCTCCATTTACTGGAAATGGAGAAATAGCATCTGAATTATTGGGACTAATTGATATAGATGTTTGTGGGCCCATGAAAATTCAAGCGAGAGGTGGATATTCTTACTTCATCACCTTCACTGATGATATGTCAAGATATGGATTTGTGTAGCTTATGAAACATAAATCTGAGTCTTTGAAATGTTCAAAATGTTCCGTAGTGAAGTTGAGAAACAGACCGATAAAAGTATTAAAATACTAAGGTCTGATAGAGGTGGAGAATATCTTAGTGAAGATTTTACTAGGTATCTCAAAGAGAATGGGATTCTCTCACAGTGGACACCTCCAGGAACACCACAACACAATGGTGTGTCTGAAAGGAGAAATCGAACCTTATTAGATATGGTGAGATCTATGATAGGGTTCACTGATCTTCCAATAAATTTATGGGGATATGCTTTAGAAGCAGCAACATACTTACTTAATAAAGTTCCCACCAAGTCAGTCTCTACAACACCATATGAGATATGGAAAGGAAGTAAGCCTAACCTTAAACATATTAAAGTTTGGGGTTGTCCAGCTTATGTTAAGAGAATGCCGTCTGATAAACTTGACTCAAGATCTGATAAGTGTAGGTTCATTGGGTATACCAAAGAAATAATGGGATATTATTTCTATCACCCTTCTGACCATAAAGTGTTTGTGGCCAGAGGAGCAACCCTTTTGGAAAGGGAATTTCTTTTGGAAGGAAATTATAGTGGAGAAATAAAACTTGATTAAGTTCAAGAAACTAATGAATCAACACAAAATAAAGATCACGAGACACAAGTTAAAGAATCTATATTGGATGTTTTGAAGTTGACAAAGAAGTTATCATCTTCAACGGTTGAAGTTCAAGAACTAAATGTAGTTCAAGAACATGTTAATGAACCAGTTCCATTCCAAATTGAACAACAACCAAATCAAACACAAGGTGTGCAAGTTGTACAAGATTCTCTTAGAGGGTCTACACAAGAATGTCAAGTACCAACTAGATTGAATCTAATGGTATAAGCTGATGTATCAAATGAGGTTGATCATAATGATGATGGCCCTAAGACCTATGAAGAGGTGATACAAGGTTCTAACTATAAGAAATGGCAAAAAGCCATGAAATCTGAAATGGAATCCATGAAGGAAAATAAAGTATGGACTTTAGTTGAAACTTCAAAGGATATAAAACCTATAGTGGAATATTCGCTTTAACAAGACAATTGAAAGGTTCAAATTTGTTAGATGCGAAAAAGAACCTTGTATGTACAAAAAGGTTAGTGGAAGCACAATTATATTCTTAGTAGTGTAAGTTGATGAGATATTGCTCATAGGGAATGATATACTAGCATTGCAACGTACCAATATTTGGCTATCTGAACAATTCTCCATGAAAGGCTTGGGAGAAGTAGCTTATATATTGGGAATAAAGATCTATAGAGATAGATATAGGAAGCTGCTTGGGCTTTCCAATCTTTGTACATTGATACCATTTTGAAAAGGTATAACATGGATAATTCCAAAATAGGCTATCTACCGATAGGCATTGGAATTACTCTAAGTAGGGAGGATTTTCCTAAAACATCTGAACAAAGAGAACGCATGAGTAGGATCCCATACGCTAGTGCAGTGGGAGCTATCATGTATACCATGACATGTAGACGTCCTGATATGGCTTATGCACTTGGAGTCACTAGCCGATATCAGGCAAATCCTGGTGAGGAACGTTGGAAGGTGGTGAAGACCATTCTTAAGTACTTAAGAAGGACTAAAGACCAATTCCTCATTTATGGAGATTCTGAATTGAAACTTGAAAGTTATACTATGCAAGTTTCTCTTCAGATAGAGATGATAGCAAATCTATTTCTGGTTATGTATTCACCTTAAATGGTGGTGCAGTGAGTTGGAAAAGTTCCAAAGAAGCTATAGTAGCTGATTTAGTGACTGAAGCAGATTATATAGCAGCTAGTAAAGCTACTAAGGAAGCTGTATGGATGAAAAAGTTCTTAATTGTACTTGGTGTGGTTCTTTCAATAGAAGGTGCGGTTCCATTGTTATGTGACAACACTGGAGCCATTGCTCAAGCAAAAGAACCAAGATCACACCAAAAATCAAACATGTTCTGCGAAGGTATTACTTGATAAGAGAAATTATTGAACGTGGAGACGTCGAGAATCAAAAGGTTGATGAAAAGGAAAATGTTGCAAATCCATTCACTAAAGCACTTGGAGCAAAGGAGTTTGCCAAGCACAAGTGAAAATTGGGAATGAAGTGCAAGAGCGATTGGTTCTAGTGCAAGTGGGAGATTGTTAGGGATATAGTAGATATGCCCTAGATCCAATCTCATATTTGATGATTTGAACATATTTTTCTGAACTTTATTTGATATAAAATATATGGCATCTGATATTCTTTTATCATAGTTATTATTAATTGCTTGATTAATTTGATAAGGTCCTTGGTTAAATTTTGAGACTTGACATTGTGATGGAGATCATGATAATGAGAGTGAAGTTTCTTATAATTTAATCTAAATTTGTTCTTGATCGTATGATTATTAATTTGGACAATAGTAATCCGTTTAGATCAATATTTATGTGATTGTCTTTATGGGATAAAGATTAGTTGATCTCATTAACTAAATCACATAAATAGATGATGCATATATAGATATGATCATTGAACCGACTCATTGGATAATTCTTAGTGGTTAGAATTACATTAAACTGTCAATAGGATATTCTCTTGAAGAATGTGATGTAAAAATTTCCTTTGACCTGAGATCGTCATAGTAATTGAAAAGTTATTTATTGTGCTTTGATACTAGACACATATGGCCCTAGGGCGATAGTTGAAAGGATATTAGGTACGATTAAATACTTGTAGAGTTAGTGATTGATCAAGATGGGATCTGTCAACTTTTGGTGATGAGTTTAAGCTCCATGTTGTCATGAATTATAAACGACCAAACTAAGACCTTTGCCAGGGCAATTGATTGAAAGAATAAAAGTGTTTCTTAGGTCATTCAATGGTCGATTATATTTGACATGAACACATAATTGGTCGCCTATTAGGATTTGATAGTTGAACCATATCCTAGGGTGACCCAGAGCTATAAGGACAGAAGGAATTACTACATATTCTTCTACGGGTTCTTGAGAGTAGATTGTATACTTCATGCTATCCGGTCGTTAAGGAGTGTTGCTAGACGCCACCTTTGATTAGTATATTGATGTGATCAATTTACTACCGGCTTAGTATTGAACCTATGGGGTCGCACACTAACGAGTGTTCTGGTCTTTGCTAAAGGATTAATTACTTTATTATTTGTTAATTAAATTAAAGAATTTAATTAGTCAAATAATTTAGTTATTAGTTCAAATGAAATATTATTATGTTCTTTGCTAGCACAGAGGATATAATTAATATTGTGAACAAATTGAAGTTTTCTATTTGGAATAGAAAATTAAATTATATCTCTTGGTTGAAATATATATGTGATATATATTCGCTACTCGTAATTAATATTTATATATAAAGGTTATATATTTAATATTAATTTATTCTTACAATCCAATATTGAATTGGACATGAAATTCCATAAAGAATTTCCTACCATTTCATTAAACATGGAAATTAAAAGTCCATAAAAAGGACGTCTGACAACTCAAACGTGTTTTCTTGTTTACAATAGGAAAATTCCATTGTTTTGAATTGGACTTCATGGAAAGTCGATGATTCTCGGCAGTCACGTTACCGGTTGAGAATGGGATTGCGAATTTTCATACAAAATTCCATAAAGTTTATTTTGGAATAAACTTTTACCCTACGTAAATCATTACCTCAATCAAATAGGAAAAGGGTTTGTAGTTGATGCTATATAAAGGGTGATGGAGAAAATTTGCCACATTATTAAGTCTTGAGAAGAAAACCCACTTTGTGAAAGTGAGAGTGCAATACAAAGTCAAGAGAGAAAATACAATTACAAGAAAAATGCTTCTTGTTTTTCTACCGTTGAGTTGAGATTTTTGAGAAAAATTTCAACACAATATTTCATTCAATTTGTTCGCGGGTTTCGTTGATAGCAAGGATCGGTCTCGATGTGGATACGCATAGAGTCTTCGCACTATCGAAGAAAATTCTGAAACGAGAGTCTCTTCACCAGGTACTTCTCAGATCCGATCTTTGACATGTAAATAAATTTTAAACACGAAAAGATCTACCTAGGATTGTTATTGTCTTCCGCTGCGTGTTACGAACACCTATACGCAATCCTTCAGGTACTTTTTACATTGTTTTTAAATATGTAAATTTTATTTTTAAAGAAAAAACTAAAAAAATTTATGTCCGAATTCACATTTAAAATTAAGAAATTTGACTCCTGAAATCCAAATTATTCAACATGGGCAGCGGGAGTATATATTTATAGTAGGAACTAGAATTTGTCGACAGTCCCTTCCAACCACCAATAATTATATAGATCAACTCATACTTTAAATGCTTACCTCATGAATTTTACGTGCAGAGGGTATCACTCAGCCATTCTCCTCACATTCATATCCACCAATATTTGAACTGTATTTTTGAGTTTTTTCATTGAAAATTTAGCTGTTCAAAGAAAGTAAAATCAGTGTGAAAATGGGAGAAGATAAAAACAGGGACGAGGTAGCAATTATTTCTCCTCCTTCAATTTCACAGAGGTATAATGATGATCATGTGGTAGCTTTAGAAGTTGAAGTTCCTGAAACTCTTCATCAAGTTGGAACAGGTTCTCTATTTGATCTTTAATTTTCTTTGTTTCATTTCACCTTTTGTTTTTCCTTTTTTGTTCTTTTCTTGGCTCTTTTCGCCTTGTTAATAAGAAGGTGAACCTTGGAACGACAATAAAGTTGCCTCCCTGGGATATATAGGTCACAATTCGAACGATGGAGTGTGGCCGTTTCCTGGACCCTGCATGAACTTATGACCTATAGGTCACGAGTTCAAACTATGGAATCCAACGTGAACGCGGGACGCCTTGTGCATCGGGTACCTTTTTCCGCTTTGTTAATAGCGAAGAGTATACCATAACAAGAAAATATTCGACGTAAACAAGAAAAGATTCGACGTAAACAAGAAATGGTAATTGCAAAATTGAAGTATAGTGATGAAGTTTTGAGTTAAGAATTAAGAAACTGAAGTCTTACTAATTTTCAACTTCATCTCATAGATCTTTAACTTTCACTTGGATGTTTATGCTCATACATAATTACTCAACTAATTTCAATTTCAATTTCAACACCTGGTGTTTACACAATTACACCAAAATAATAAATCCAAAACACTTGTTATTTATCTATTATTTAGTTTGATATAAATATTTTATGGGAGTAAGTATTTATCCTGCCTAGAATCCACCTTGTTGCACCAAAAGAATATGAAAATTTAATATTAATCTGACGTGGATGTTTTTCTTTATTTTCACTTATTTGTTTCTATCTTTAGAACACCGAGTCAGCATAATATGGAAGCTTTGATTTATTTTTCTCTTTTTAGTTTCCATCTTTAGAACACTGAGTCAACGTAATAATTGTGAAAATTTTCTATTTTGTCACCTTTTAAGATCATGTACATATAACTATACTAGTATTAGTACCCGCGCGGATGCGCGAACACCAATCATGTCAAATATTTAAGTTATTTGGATTGTATGTAAATAATCTTAAAATTTACACTTGTTCAGTAAATATTGATAATCATTGGATATTAACTACATGAAAAAAAATTAACCATTTCTTCTATTTTTTTTTAATACCATTTTTGCCCGGGGTCATTGGATCCTAAAAATAGTCAGGAAGCAAAATAATAACTCATATTTATGGCAAAACAATCAAATGTTGAGACAATGAATGACTCTTTGGATAAGACTTAACTCTTTTACTACTACTTATACTCTTATTTGGTATGTTGATATCTCTTAGAAACTATTTCTTTCTTAAAATTTCAGTTTCTAAAATATTATTTTTATAATAATGTAATTGAAAATATTATTCTTAATTCAAAACTCATTTTAGTTGGCTATCTAAAAATATAAAAAATTCTTTTAGCTAGTGAATATTTTTACTCCATTTTGATATTTGACATTAACCATGTTAAATATCTGAGTTATTTGAATTATATGTAAATAACCATAAAATTTAAACCTTCCAAAATAATTATAGATAATCGTCAGATATTAATTAAGAAACACTACATGAAAAAAGACTAACATTTTCTTAATTCTCGTAGTAATAATTTTATTTTTGCACTATTCTCATAGGTGTCATTGGAACCTAAAAATAACCACAAAATGAAATAATAACTCATATTTATGGCAAAGCACAAAGGTTGACACGATATAAGCGATTCTTTGATTATGATGTGACTCTTATACTACGACTTGAACTCTTATTTGGTATGAATTTTTATCTTTCAAAAATTAATTTCTTTTTTGGAATTTTCAATTTCTAAAACTTTATACATATATATATATATATTATATATATATATATATATATATATATATATATAATATATATATATATCTTTATAATGATGCAAGTGAAGATATTATCCTTAATTTAAAATTTACTTTAATCGGCTATAATTTAAATGATTCTTTGGCCGGATTTATTTCAGTATGACTCCACTTTAAGTTTATCGATATCTCTAGCCCAGAATTTGAATTTTTAATACCCTATATATACAAAAAATTTGTTCTTTGAATCATTAAATGTTAAATTAGTTGACTATTATTATAAAATATTGCATATATTGTCTTAAAATTGTCAAGTAGTTTATTTTTCGACACCATACTTGGCTTAACCTCAATGCAAACTACTCAAATTGCATTCCAATTCAAATTCGAATATCATATCAGTTTGTTAGTAATATTGATTTTTTAAAACGACACATAATGTAAATTAAAAAAATATTCTAAGATATCCTTATCTTATAATCTATGTATTTGAGTTGAAAAGAAAATATTTGAAATCGATGAGATTAACTTTCAAAATTTTTATACTCAACAAAGATGAAACATAAAAAGAAATTTGTTTTCATCTTTTATTTCTCGTTTTTAGATCTTCTTTCTAACATTTTTTTCAATATTTATTTCTTTTATCTTATTTTTTATGTCATTATTTCTTTTGTTACAAAAAATTTAATTTATTTCACTATAAAGGTTGAGTTTTAATAAAAATTATCTAAATATGAACTTTAATTATATTTTAGTCTTTTGGTTGAAATTATTTCATATTTTTCTTTTGGTTTTATCTAATCAGCTTAAATAGGTGCTCACCGACCACTTAAATTAAGAAAATTGAATGATGTGTAATTTATATATAACCATATATAATATGTGTATAAATCAGTGTTGTCGGTAAATAATCATTATTTATATTAGCTATAAAAAGTAAACAATAAATATGGCCCTGATATTATGTAAATATTCCATAAGATTTCGCTTTTTTGAGTTTTATCCATGATATAACTTCTTATTATAATAATTTTAAAACTCTCCACTAATGTCCAAAAATATCTTATCTTTTCATTATTTTTGAATTAAAAAAAGTAAAGAGTTTTTCCGAAATAATGTGTTTACATTTTTAAAAAAATATTTCACGTCATACCAATTTTTTCTTTATATATACTCTTTGTTACACCTAAAAGTCGCTAATAGAAACTATCAATTAGAAACAAAATTTCTCTCTTGTTGAGTTTGAAAAAAAAACTTTCACATAAATCTAATGATTCAAAACTAATATTCTTCAACGAAAAAAATATTATACCCTTGCAATATTGGCTTGACTACAGCTAAATGAAGGGGTTTCAGCTTATATCCTTCAATTCCTTGAATGTGCTAAATTGAAATTAATGACAGAAATTGTATAGCCAAAATTTTGTTATTTTGTTTGATGTCCATTTATGCAAATTGACTCTTCAATATAATATTCTTCAAGAAAAAAAAAGAAACACTTTTTTTTTAATATTGACTGATTTTGTGATGTTTTCTTTCTCCAGCATGTATGTTACTTTATTATATATTGTAAGTAAACTTTTATTTTTTTGTAAACTCTTTTTTTGTTATTTAGATAAACATAGACGTGTACCTATATATTACATTATTTAAAAGAATTTTATTTTATTGAAATCTAGCTACAGTGTTTCAAAGAACTATACTTATAGGATTTTAAATGTGAAAGAGTTTTATAGTTATATGGAGTAATTTTTTTTTTTTTTTGCTAGAGGCGAAGTAGTATTTAAATAATTAGAAAAAATAAACAAGATCCTAACATGATTGCATATGATCATTAACCGAATTAAGTATGATAACATGATAAAAAGATAAATTTAATTTTTAATTTAAATTCGAATTTTAGAACTTTATATATAAATTTAAAATTATCTTTTAATTCAAATTTTGTATATATATATATATATATAATATTATATTATTATATATATATATATATATATATATATATATATATAACTAAAATAGTCAAATATAGAATTAAAGTTACTGTTATGAAACAATAAAAGAAAAGAATAGTATTGCAGAGAAAAGTAGGGAGAGAGAATTCTTTTTATTGATTTGGGATGAATTACAATGGAATAGAACCCTCTATTTATAGGAGAGGGTGACTTAGCCACCAAGCAATGAACCCTAGAATCTCTCTAATATAGACATTCACCATAAATACAATTCTATTTATAACACTCCCCTTGATGTCTATTCAACAGATAATGTGCCTCGTTAAAACCTTAACTTAAAATAAAATCCAGTGGGAAAAAAATTCTAGAGAAGGAAAAAGAGTACACATATCTAACAATACGCTTTTTGGTTGCTTCGTTAAAAACCTTGCAAGAAAACCCAGTGGGACAAAACCTTGTAAGGGAAAAAGAGTACAAACACTCCCCTGATGAGAGCATCAATTCACATCCTTAAGCATTTGCATTCCAATCTTGTGCACCATCTTCAAAAGATCGTTGATAGATATTTGATAAACAATATCAGCCATATTAACTTCAGACGATTTGTTTCAACTTGAATCATCCATCCTGATAGATGTATTGTCTTCATTATGATTTTGTTGGAATCATCATTCAATATTTCACATAGGGTGAAAACTTGCTATCATTTATCATGCTCATAGTTATAGCAAGATAAATGTGACAAATTGCATGAGGAAGTAGTATTCAAGATCAAGAATTCTATATGCTTTAAGCAATTTAAATTCTTCGGGATTGTTAG